>NW_021604687.1:1257325-1279911 GCF_004785775.1 Grammomys surdaster
AAAGAAAGAAAGAAAGAAAGAAAGAAAGAAAGAAAGAAAGAAAGAAAAAAAGAAAGAGAAAACTTCTTAGAACTGAGGAGGGAAGGAAAGGAAACGGTGAATGGATCCTAACAGCTGAAAGATGCTGCAAGTGTCAGGAGTTAGGGTTCACTAGTTTCTGGTCATTGGGTAGGAAAATTATATGAGAAGAATGTAGAATTCTGTCTAGAATTTAAATTATTGCTTAGGCACTTTTTGACTTACTATGTTGAGCCATCTCTCATCGTTCTAGATCCAAAGTTTTCTGAGTGAAGCAAAGATTTCTCACCTCTACAGGGTTAATTCTAATGGAGGACATGCAAATAAACCTAATAGCAGACATCTGTATGCTGTGAATTATAAGGTGATATGTGACCTAGATGGAGACTATATAAACAGACTATATAACTATATAAACAGAGGCTTGAAGGCTGTTGGACCAGGCACAGTAGTCAGGATAGGCCCCATGGGGAAGAGGAAGTTTAAATAAAACTAGAAGTAGTGAGAATATCCTGGCGGGAATTCCAGTGTGAGCAGATTGATAAGCACCATTCCTCAAGCCAGAAGCATAGTAAAGGCTTATGTTAGTGGATCCTGTGATCTGGGAAGATGAGGAAGTTGTGAATCAGAGGGACCTGTGAGGTGGTATAAATACTGTGGCTCTTACGTAAGTTAAATGGACCAGCACAGGGTTTTAAACAGGAAAGTAACATGGAACACCATAGATTTTAAAGGATAATTCTATGTTGGAAGTAGACTCAAGAACACCAAAGTTAGCAACAAGGACCTCTATATGGAAGGTTCTGTTTCACTCCATGTGAGAGATAATGGTGACTTGGACCCAGGTGGCAACAAGAGTAGCCACAGGAAGAGACAAAATTTGGGATACATTTTAATGGTAGAGCCAACTGCGTTTCCTGATTGGATGTTACATTTTCACTCTACATGGAATGTGGAGGGAGAGAGAGATGAATTGGGTGAAACTGGGTTTTGGCATGGACAACTGAGAGGTAGAGCAAGGCAGCGGTTTTGGTTTTTTTGCAGACATTGCATTGGGCATTGTCACACACCCAAGTAGAAAGGTGAGAGTTGTAGTTGGATATTTGACACTAGGGTTCGCAGACGAGTCAGAGAGATTCCTATGTCCTTAGAACATAGTAGTTAAGCCATGAGAGTGATATGGAAAAATGACTGAGGAGAAAAGTAAAGGATGAGCTCTAAGCTTCGGTTTGAGAGTTCACAGACAGCTGGTAACACCATTTTGGGAGGTTCTGGGATATTTAGGTGAAGGGACTCAGCTAGAAATAGTAGAAGAGGTGAGAGGTCCTTGAGGGTACCCTGTCCTCTATCCCCCTTCATGTCTTTCTCTGATTTGTGCCCACACTGAGGATGTAGCTCCCCACATGTTCCCGCTACCACATCATTTAGTTCCAGTTCACAGGGTCAAGACATCAGGAACTGAACCCTCTGAAACTAGGAGTCAATTAAAGGCATTGTTCTTGAGCTATTTATGTCATGTATTTTTGCCCCTAGCATGAAAAGTGATCTAATTGTTCTTTCCAGATATTTCCCACACTCCATTCTTAGTCAACTGCTAGCCTACTTTTTGTCCTTATACTTTTGCTTTTCTGGATATTTCAGAAACAAAGAATCATAACATGGTATGTGGCTGCTTTCACTCAGGCTGATGTTTACAAGGTCCATTCGTGTTTTGTATCAGTGCTGAATGCCCTTTTTGACGCTGAGTAATATCTCATTGTGTTGGTATACCACATTTTATTTATCCACTAGTCAACATGCAGACATTTGAGTTGCTTCTTTCCATTCAGGATCAAAATAAATAGTGCCACTTTGGATATTTCTAAGTTTTACTGGGAACATATATCCAATTCTCTCTCCCTTTGAGACAGGGTTTCCCTCTGTGTAGCCCTGGCTGTCCTAGAACTTGCTCTGTAAACCAGATTCCCCTCAAACTCAGAGATCCACCTGCCTCTGCCTGTGGAGTATTGGAATTAAATAGATATATCTCCACTGCCCTGCTATGCATTTCTCTTGAGTGTAGGAGTCAAATTCATGGGTCATATGGTAAGATTTTTTTCTTTTTATTGAAACTAGATTTTTTTCTCAAATAGTATATCTTAATTACAGTTTCTCCTCCCTCTACTCCTACTTAATAAACCCCCTTGCATCCAGATCTGTCCCTTTCTGTCTATCATTAGAAAACAAACACGCTTCTAAGGGATAATGAATTATATAATAAAATAAAATAAGATAAACACTAACAAATTGGTATTGGGCAAAACTACAAACAGAAAGAAAATAGCTCAAGAAAAGGCATAAGAAATGGAGACCCATTTGTTGGCACACTTAGGAATCCCTTTGCACACTAAACTGAAAGCCTTAATATTTTGCAGAGGACCAGTGCTGACTTATGCAGGTGTTGTGCATGCATCTCAGGCTTTGTGTGTTCAAATGAGCTTTGATTGTGCTAGTTTAGAGGACCTTGTTTTCTTGATGTCCTCCATCCCCTCTGGCTTTTATATTCTTTCTGTCTCTTCTTCCACACAGTTCCCTGAGCTCTGAAGAAAGGAATTTGGAGAGACATTGGCATCCAAAGTTGACTAAGTGTTCCAAGTTCTTTCATTCTCTCCATAATGTCTATCTGTGACTCTCAGTATTTGCTGCAGGACTTAGCTTTTCTTCTGGCGGCTGAGCAAGACACTGATCCATGAATATAGCAGAATGCCATTAGGAGTCATTTTATTGCTACTTTGTTGTTGTTGTTGGTGGTGGTGGTGGTTTTTTGTTTATTTGAATGGTAGTATTTGGTTTTGCTAAGTCTGTGGGCTATCTAGTCACAGGTTCATGGTCAAATAAGCAGTGTCCGTTATGGATTCCATCTTGTGGAGTGGGACTTTAGTCAAATCAGGTATTGATTGGTTATTGAGATGGTATGAATAAAAATGGCCCCCATAGACTCATATTTGAATGCTTGGTCACCGGGGAATGACACTACTTGTTGGAGGAAGTGTGTCATTGTGGGGTGGGCTTTGGGGTTTCAAATACTCAAGCCAAGCCTAGTCTCTCTTTCTCTGCCAATACAGATGTTGAAATCTCAGCTCCCACTCTATCTTTCACCATGTCTGCTTGTTTGCCACCATGCTTCCTCCCATGATAATGGACTAATGTTCTGAACCTGTTAGCCAGCCCCAATCAAATAGTTTCTTTTAGAAGAGCTGTCATGATGGTCATGATGCCTTCCATAGCAATAGAAACCCTAACTATGACAGTTACTCCCACAAGCTTTGTGCCACCATTGCCCTAGCATATCTTGTAGGCAGACAGCATTGTAGATCGGAGGTTTGTGGCTGGCTTGGTATTTACATTTCTTTTTAAGTAGTGTACAAAGTACCTTTCTGTACCAAAGATGCTAAGCATGTAATGGTGAAGGCTCTGTGTAGCCACCATCTCAATTTCTCCATGCCCAATGAGTTGTGTAGGTGTCTTCAGCAATGGACCCTTGCTGTAAGTTTGTAGAGAACAACCTGTAGTCCTGGGTTGCATGAAAATTACCATGAAACCCCTTTGGCCAATTCAAGCACATATAACCTAATCTTAGTACTGGTTAACCTCATCTAGTGACAAGAAATGTCTACTTTGCACTCAGACTTCCCCTTTTATTTAATGATTTCATTTAGATCACCTTTGTATAATTAATATATAGAGGTGCATATATACATATATTAATATACAATAATTAATTATATATTAATTATACAAAGGTGATGCATATATAATTATATATATTGTATAATTATATGTGTGTATTAATTATATAAATATATACATATATACATTAATATAATATAATTGATACATGCATATGTATATATGTATATATTATACATATATGTAGACATATATGTAGACATATGTATATAATAATATAATTAATACACACACACATATATATATATTAGAAAATGTGTACTGTTCTAGGTTTCCATGCTATCCTTCAAATGTCCCTTCATTTTAGCTCCTCATAGTCCCTCCCTTGTTCCACTTTTCTCTCCCTTCTTGATTCTCCCATTCTATCCCCCATTTCCATATTTAGTTTATCTTCCTTTGTTGATGAGATCTATATATTTCCCTAGTTCCTTACTCTTTACCAAACCTCTTTGGTTCTATGCATTGTGGCTTGATTATCTTTGACTTCATAGCTAATATCTACATATAAGTGAATAAATATTGTATTTGTCTCACTCAGGATGATTTTTTTTCTACTTTCATCCATTTACATGCAGGTTTTATGTTGTCATTTTTTGTAAAGGCTGAGTAATACTTCATTTTGCAAACGTACCACATTTTCTTTATTTTCATATTCATTTGTTGAGGGATATTGAGGTTGTTTCAAATTTCTGGTTAGAGTGACTGTGGCATCATAAAATGAATTTGGCAATGTTCCTTCTGTTTCTATTTTGCAGAATAATTTGAGTATTGCCATTAGCTCTTTTTTGAAAGTCTGATAAAATTCTGTACAAAAATCATCTGGCCTAGGGATTTCCTTTGCATTGGAGGCTTTTGATTATTATTGTTTTTTTCATTAGGGGTTATAGATTTGTTTTAATTTCTTACCTGAGCTTGATTTAACTTTAGTTAGTGTTATATATCTAGAAAATTATCTATTTCTTTTAAATTTTCCAATTTGATGGAATACTGATTTTCAAAGTATGTCATATGCTATTTTCCCCTTTTCATTTCTGATCTTGTTAATTTGGATGTTCTCTCTCTGCCTTGTAGTTAATTTAGATAAGGGTTTGTCAGTCTTACTAGAATTTCTTAAAGAACCAACTCTCTGTTTCCTTGAATTTTTTGTATTGTTTTGTTGTTTGTTTCTATTTTATTGATTTCAGCCCTGAGTGAGACTATTTTTTTCCATCTCCTTTTGGGTGTGATTTTTTTCTTTTTGTTCTAGAGATTTCAGGTGTGCTGTTAAATTACTAGGATGAGATCTCTTCAGGGTTTTGTTTTTGTTTTGTTTTGTTTTTGTTTTGTTTTTAATGTATGTACTTAGTGGTATTAACTTGCTTTCTTTATTTACCTGTATGTCTATTTACATCCCAAATGCTGCCCCCTCCTGATCCCCCCCCCAAAAAAATTTGCTTTTCATAGTGTCTCATATGTTTGGGTATACTGCGTAGTCAACTACCTGTTCCTCTGGCTGGAGTTGCCTAAGGGTTCCCAGGGAATGCCCTTTGGAGTTGGAGGCTGGGATAAAGCAATGAATCAAGGAGGGAAAGATCCACTGGGGGTGGGGGTGATGCAGCACGTGGTCCACTGTAGCAGTGAGGATGAGACTGGGGGATTGGATTACAGGAAGCTGAGAGAGAGGTAAAGATCTGCAGTTAGCCTACCTGCGTTTTTTTTGTTTTTTTGTTTTTTTTTTGTTTGTTTTGTAAGATTGTTTTTAACCATTTAAGAGCTATCAGGATGATTTCTATAAGGACCAAGCTGTTGTAAATCAGGCCCACTCCACTCTGCCAGCCTGCTTTTCAGTAGCTCATCGAGCTTATGTCTTTACCCACCAACACCAGATGTGGCGCATCGCCACTGTTGTGAAGCAACAAGTGCGCTCTTACACGGTCCTGACCACCCCAGATCACTCTCTCTTTCTTGTTCATTCTCTCTTTCTTGCTGTCTCTCTGTCTGTCTCTGTCTCTCTCTCTCTCTCTCTCTCTCTCTCTCTCTCTCTCTCTCTCTCTCATAGTTCCAAGGGTCTGACTAAAGTGGAAACAAGTGTCATGAGCCATGAAAACCAATTGAAGAAGGACTCATACCAGCTCTGGACCTGTTGTCTTTCTTACTCTCTTGTAACCTTTTATGAACCAAAGGTATTGCTTCTCTTATAACCCCTGAGTGATTGGCACGTAAACAGCATTGTTCTCCCAATGTGAGACATAGCCCACTGCTCTAAGAATAGGAGGTCCAGTCCTCCTGATTTTGTGGGACCATCTCAGCTAAGGAAGTTCAAGAGTTTCTAGGTAGGATATAGACTTTTCTAATTCAGACAAGTCAACATCTATGGCAGAAGCACAAGACTGACCCAGATTCAAGAGGCAGGGAGATGGACCCCTTCTTTTGAAACCAGGAGTTTGCAGAGTTGTGGGCATGTTAATTTATTTTGTTTATCTTCAGGTTCAGTTATGTTCAAGGGCCTGGCTACTTCTAATAGGGCTGGACAGGGAGGAATGTGCCCAGAGCATAGTTTCAGCCTGTGCTGTCCTTTAGAAAAGCTTTTTCCTGACCTACCTTGCAATCTCGCTTCCACTAATGCTTTCTGCCACAGGTCTCTAACTTTCCGCTCTCAGAATCCCCTCATATCCCTAAAAATTATTGAGAACCGAAAAACAATAACAACAACTCCACTTTATTTATACAGATATCTATCAATTCTACTTCAAATATTAATTAATTTAAAAGTAACAATAGCCTGTTTATGTGTTCACATAAGGAACATTTTTTTTTTTTTTTGGTTTTTCGAGACAGGGTTTCTCTGTGTAGCCCTGGCTGTCCTGGAACTCACTCTGTAGACCAGGCTGGCCTCGAACTGAGAAATCCGCCTGCCTCTGCCTCCCAAGTGCTGGGATTAAAGGCGTGTGCCACCACCGCCCTGCATAAGGAACATTTTAAAGTGAAAAATAACTGTGACTTTCTAGACTATGTTAGTAGGAAGAATGCCATTGTGTTGGAGCATCTCTGCCTCTCTCCCGTATTCCATTTAACATTAG
Organism: Grammomys surdaster; assembly: GCF_004785775.1. NCBI lineage: Eukaryota > Metazoa > Chordata > Mammalia > Rodentia > Muridae > Grammomys > Grammomys surdaster. Next base: position 1,264,132 of record NW_021604687.1, read on the forward strand.
ACAGCTTGGTTTAACTAACTAACTTTGAGCTGCCATCTCTATCTACTGCCCATGCTGGTCTGTAATTCCTGGGTTCTAGTGACCGTCCTATTTTTCAGCCAGCAATTTCTGGTATACTTCTCTTATGGTATCACATACCATGTAGCCTCTGATAATCACTATTGAATAGCTGGAGATGAAAAGAACCAAAAAAAATGACTTGACATTATAATGAAAATAACTGTGAACTGAAATATACATATACAGACATACATATATATATATATATATATATATATATATATATATATATAATTTAATTTCCCCCTCTGGAGTCAAAGAGATGTCTTCACCATTAACAGTACATGTTGCTCTTGCAGAGGACCCTGGTTTTATTTCCAGAACCCATGTGGTAGCTCACAAACTGTCCATAACTGCAGGTCTGCTTTGACCTATGATGGTACCAGGCATTCATGTGGCCCATAGATATACATGGGAGCAAAATACTTAAACACATAAAATTAATCTTAAAAGGAAAATATTATAGATTGCAGCCTCAGTTAACCTTTAACAGCCAATTTTCATGCCTCTACTGCCCATGTTTTGCAATTAAGCATGAGCCACCTTATCCAGCTAACTTTGATCTTTCAAAGTCACCTCCCCCATCCCTGGTATTTATGGCTCACACTTTGAAGGCCACTGGTTTAAATTGCCACCATTGTTGACATACTGCTTCGAAATAGTCGAAGGGCAATATACTTAAATAAGGTGCTTATACCTACCCTTTGCCACTCATTGGACTCTTTTTCATGAGTTTACTGCTTTGCATCTACTTATTCTCACTAAACTCCTATGCTTCCCTCTAAACTCAGTGTAAACACATGCTCCTTGATGAAGACTTTCTTGACTTCTATAGACGAAATTAAGGTTCTTCACCTGTTTTCACACTTTATATTTTTGTTCCTGGTGTTTTTATCATCATATCTCAGTCATAGAGGATAATGGGTTTCATTGTGATACTTGCATACATGTGTTTAATGTACTGCTGTCATAGTCACCCTCTCTCATTACCCCATTGTCCTCCTCCCACTCTTACTGATTTCCTTCTTTCTTTCCCCAGCTAATCCCCTTCCACTTCCAGGTGAGTTTTTGTTTGTTTTTGTAATCTGATCAGTTTTGTTAGTGTTAGTTATAGAAGTATACTAGTTGGGGTTCTCTAGAGTCACAGAACTTATGGAATGTCTCTCTATATTGAGGGAATTTATTGTGATGACTTACAGTCTACAATCCAATTAACCCAACAATGGGCAGCTGTGAATGGGAAGTCCAAGAATCTAGTAGTTGCTCAGTCACACAAGGCTGGGTGTTTCAGTTGGTCTTCTGTAGAAGTAGGTTCTAACAAATGTGCTGGCAAGTAAGTGCAAGCAGCCGAAGAAGAGTAAGTCTTTCTTCTTCCAATGTCCTTATGTAGGCCTCCAGCAGAAGCTGTGGCCCAGATTAAAGATGCATACCACCACACCTGGATCTGGGACTTCTTTGTCCCAGGCTGTCCTTGAACTCAGAGATCTCCTTGCCTCAGTCTCCTGGCATTAAAGATGTGTACTACCTTGTCTGGGCCTAAGCTTTTCATGGCTACTATGCCTCAAGATCTCCATGCCAAGATCCAGGTCAGAAACTTTTGTCTTCTAGCCTCAAGATCTGGATCACAGGTGAGTCCTCCAATTCTGGATTGTAGTTCATTCCAGATATAGTCAAGTTGACAACAAGGAATAGCTATTACAAGAAGCATGAGCATATGCTATACCATTGAAGAAAGTGTTTCTTCAAGCCCTAGGACCAGTGAAATACCTCAGTCAATAAGTGTTTCTTATTGTGTAAGCCTGAGTCCCATCCCTAGAGCCCACATAAAGATAGAAGAAGAGAACCAAGACCATAACGTTGTCTTCTGATCTTCATGTATGTACAGTAGTACACATGCACCCACACCAATCTCCAACCTATACCCAAACACAATAATAATAAAATAAAATTTTAAATGAAAGTCAAAAAACTTTCATCTACCTCTACCACCAATTATTAGTGATATATGAACCCTCAGGTAGGGCTGTGGCCCAGGAGCCCTCACCCACTCCATGACAGGATGTTGACAGGCCAGCTGGTGTGCAGGTGATCACAGCTGTAGTGAGTTTAAGAGCACAACAGCCATATTGTACTGAGAAGTCAGCCTTCCACCCTTCTTCCTCTTTTCTTCCAGCTCTTCCCTTCATTCACCTGTCCTTTCAAGATATTCCCTGATCCTTGGAGGGGGTGTGTATTAATTACTTTTCTGTTGATATCTGGTGATAAAAGACCATGTCCAAACATACTTGTTGGCATTTAGTCTAGGCTCCACCCCACAGTTACCTGGCAACAGCTAGGTATACCTGACTCACTATAAAAGGGGCTGTTTTCTCCCTCCTCATTCTCTTGTCCTCTTACTCTCCTGCCCTTGCTCCCTTACCCTCTTCCTCCTCTCTTCCATTACCCTCCCCCCTCTCCATGTGCTCATGGCCGGCCTCTTCTCTTCTCTCTCTCTCTCCCTCTCCCTCTCCCTCTCCCTCTCCCTCTCCCTCCCCCGCTCCCTCTCCCTCTCCCTCTCCCTCTCCCTCTCCCTCTCCCTCTCCCTTTCTCTGTTTCAACTACCCTCTCAACTTCCCCTCTTTCCCCCCCCCTTCCACTGTCCAGAACAAACTCTATATTGGCTGGTCCCTGGTGGGGGGAAGGGATGCCTCAGCATGGGCCCACAGAGGCACTACCTTTCCCCACACCTTACTGCACTTCCACCAGCCATATTCCCTCTCTCTTTATCTTTTTACAAAACACAATAATACTTATGGAGAATTTATTTTGGCTTCCATTTCTAGAGGGAGAGTCCATAAGATCAGGGGAGGCATGGCAGCAAGTAGCTGCCATGACAGCAGGCACAGGAAGCCGAGAGATCACATCCCCCACAGAAACCAAAACAGAGAGATGGAACAGGAAATGGGGTAAAGCTAAAATCTCTCAAAGCCTATCACCAGTAACTCCCCCAACCAGGGAATACATGTTCAAGTATCTGAGCCTTTATAGGACATTTCTCATTAAATCACTATAGGGTACTATAGATATCCTATTTATGACTGAGTTTTCAACAGTCACTTATTGTCATCACTTTGACTAGTTATGAGTCTCCGCAGTTACCACTGACACTGCTAAAAGAAGCTTCTCTGACCAAAGCCAATAGTAATAGTAATCTATACGGCCATAAATACGGCCAAATAGAAGGCAAATTGATGGGCATATCATGTCCATTTAAAAAACCAATAGCAGTAACTTCCTCATGAAGACTTATAACCCCACTATAAGGTCTTCAGTGCTGGGCATGGATTCCCTCCAGTGGCGTGGTCATCAAATCCAAAGAGAAAGTATTTGTTTTCCCTTATAATAGACTTCCCACTATTGCATCAGTAGGCACAACCTTCCTGGTCAATTGGTAAAGTCCACATCTGAGTAAGACTGTTGATGACAAGTCTCCTTGAGTAGCCTACAAAGCACCTTCCAGCATGATGGGGGGTAGTCAACAGGGCAGAAGTTTCCAGTTCTGGCCTGATTGTCTTCCTGCTTTATTTTTCTTATGCAGAAGTGCTTACTGAGTTAAATAAAAATTGTCAGTATATTTGTCACCTTCCTAATGTAGCAGAAAACGCTTTCCGAAGTTTGATGAGTTTTTGGTTGTGAAGTAATGATAGAGATATGGTCCATTTCCAAGTCTCTAGTCAACAGTACTAACAGGTGTCTCAGTTACCATGCTTTCATTCAAGGCCTTTAGTGTATAGTAACATTTATCTATCATGAACTTGTTCAAACTAAGCTACCTTGGTATTCTAGCTTTGGTATTCTGCCTCAGCCATTTCCCCCTTATCACCCTTGACATTTTAATCATGTTCTTGATACCTCTCCACCATCACCACCCATTGCTCTTCTGTATCTTATGTGAATATTTGATCTGTTTATGTTTCTGGGTTAAATTCAGAAAAACGTTTGAAAGTGAGGAGTGATATCATGTGCCTGTTATGCAGGTACTTGGGAAATGGAGTCAAGAAGGTCAGGAGAAGCTATGTGGCAAATTCGAGGCCAGCCTGGGCTATATGGGACCTTATGTTGTTCCTCCTGGGGGTGGGGCTAGGGAGACCCAACTAAGTAAACAAAGAATAATTTTGAGTTTTTTGAGATTGCATTTGCAGGGAGGAATTGTTATACCTCCACAGAATGTCAACAACTTGTTAAGGAACCTTCTGTCAGCTGGTGTGCTGGCACACTCTATGATCTCAGCACTCTAGAGCACAGGCAGATGGATCACTGTGTTTTAGAGGGCAGCCTGATCAACAAAGGAAGTGCTAGGATAGACAGGGCTATGTAGAGACCCTGCCTCAAAATAAAATAATAAAATAAAAAATAAAATAAAATAAAATAAAAATTTCTGTTTCATGGCCAGGACTGAGGATGCACACCTATAATCCCAGCATCCAGGAAGCTGAGGCAGGAGGATTGTAAGTTGGAGGGCTGAGTGAGCTATATACATAGTGAAACTTGCCTCAACAAAAGAAGAAATCTGCTCTTTTTTCTCAGGAGGTATTCAGATTTTTAAATAAAATTTTTTCTCAAGCATTTTTATTTCCTTGATAATAATTCAGTGAAATACTAAAGAGAACAATTTGGGGATGTTATATTTCTTATTAATAATTCAATTACATTATGCTTATCATGTTTTGTTCTAGTACTGGGGTTTAAGTAGAACTTGACTCTGGCTAGGCTGACACTCTGGTACTGAGCTACATTTCCAGTCCTATTTTTAAAATAATGTATCAGTATTATTATTACACAAGCCACCGTGTCCAAGTGGAGATCAGAGGTCAGTTTTATGGAGTTGATTTTTTCCTTCCACTTTGTGTGGTTACTGTTGATTGAGCTCAGGTCACCAACCTTGCACAGCAAATACCTTTACTCACTGAGCTATCTTATTGCCCTCCTTTTAATTTGGAGGTAGCTAGGAAGGGTTTTGAGACAACTTGCAGGAATACCCATGGCCTGGTATAGGTGCCCATAGATAATTTTAAAAATTAGTGTGTTTATTATTTCTATCCTTCCCAGCATACCTACAGTCAGTCATCCACATGTAAAATTGGTTTCCAGTATTATTCATGATAAATGTGTCAATCTCTGTTTGATTTGGTTGTGGTCAGAATTTATTCACTTCATAGAGTTTGTTTGTTTGTTTGTTGTTTCTTGTGTTTTTCTTTTTGGTTGGTTTGGGGGCCTTAGGGACAGAGTTTTTGTAGATCAGACTGCCTAAAACATACTATATAGTCAAAGTTGACCATAAACTCATGATCCTCCTGTCTCCAACTCCTAAGTGCTGGGTGTATCTAACATCACACCCAGCTTCTCTCTGTGTTTAGCAATGTCTTTTTTTCCCACATATTAATTTTTTTATTGGATATTTTATTTATTTACATTTCAGATGTTATCCCCTTTCCAGTTTCCACTCTGGAAACCCCCTATCCCATCCTTCCTCCCCCTGGTTCTGTGAGGGTACTCCCTCCCATCCCCCACCCCACTCACTCACTCATTCACCCTCTCACCCACTCACCCACTCACTTCCACCTCCTCACCCTAGGATTCCCCTACACTGGGGCATCGAGCCTTCCCAGGACCAGAGCTCTCCCCTCCCACTGATGCCAGATAAGGTAATCTTCTGCTGCATATGCAGCTGGAGCCATGGGTCCCTCCATGTGTACTCTTTGGTTGGTGGTTTAGTCCCTGGGAGCTCTGGGGGGAGGGGGTCTGGTTGATTGATATTGTTGTTCTTACTATGGGTTGCAAACCCTTTAAGCTCCTTCAGTCCTTTCTCCAACTCCTCCATTTGGGACCCCGTGCTCAGTCCAATGGTTGGCTGCGAGCATCCACTTCTGTATATGTCAGGCTCTGGCAGAGTAGCAATGTCTTTGTTGTTAAGACAGCATCTTCCTATGAGTCCAGGCCGGCTTTGGAATTATGATCCTCTTGTCTCAGTCTCTCTAGTGTTAGGGTTGGAAACATGTATTGCCTTGCCTGGTTATACATTTTGATAATATGGATACTTACTAAGACATTGCTAGTATTACTGAGAATTTTAAAATATGATTGTTAATGTAGTTTTGCATTCTCAGAACTCCATGAGTTGACTCTCAGCACTAAGATATAAAAATGTCTGTCAAGAATTTGGCTGCAAACCCAACAGATAATAGCAAGAACTACGAGTAAAAAATTCCATCTAGGTTAGAAATTCCTAGATTACCAAGACATTGTCTGTGGATTTTGGACCCCTATCTTTGGACTCTGTAACTAAGTACAGTGGCTCCTAGACTTGCCATACACTTTGTTTCTGAGATAAGGTGTTCATGTGTAGCCCTGATTGGCTTTGAAATTGTGAGAGTTTTCTTGCTTTAGCCTCTAGAGCAGTGGTTCTCAAGTTTCCCAATATGGTGACCCTTTAATACAGTACCTTATGTTGTAGTGACCCTCAACCAAAAACTATTTTTATTGCTACATCATTACTGTAATTTTGCTACTGTTATGAATTATGATGTAAATATCTATGTTTTATAGTAGTCTTAGGTGATCCCTGTGAAAGGGTCATTCCACCCTCAAAGGGCTTGCAACCCATAGGTTGAGAACCACTGCTCTAGAGTGTGTCAATTACAAGCATGCACCACTATGCTTAATATATCCCTTTTGAATACAACAATGTATCTGAAGACAGCATGTGTCAATTGGAAGAAAGGGAGAGTTGTAGCCAGTTCAGTATCATCTCAGAGTGGGCAGGGTCAGTGCTAGTGTAGATAAATGCTCTAGACTGCCTAGCTAAAGTGTTTGTCCAGTTTCAATTTTCTAAGGCTCTCCTGGTTATTACATGCCTCATTTATTTAACAGACTTTTGTTGTTGTGAGTTAATATGATTGGGCCCTGTATTAGTCTTAGTTATATTTCTCATTTTTAATTTATAAATAGGAACTTAGATTTATAATTTGGTTTTATGAACTTGGCTTAAATGAGTCTGCTGATGAGAAATGGGTCTAATAACAAGGACAATAGTCTGATGTGTTTACATAAATGCTGCCCCATGGAGTCTCTGTAGTCACCAGCTAGGCCCAGCCAGTGGTCATGTTAATCATCCTCAACACAATAAGGCCCTACTCTGCCCATGCAAGGCTGTTCTTCTCTCTAGTTGTCACCATTACCAGTTTTAATCAGGGTTTAGAGATTACCTGTTTCTGTTATCTTGTTGTGTTTATTTATATAGTCTACTTTTTTGTGGCTTCCAGTTGATTTTTGTATTACTTAATTTTACTTTCTGCCTAAAGGTTTCACCAGAACATATTCCCTCATTCCCCATTTTTGGAGGACAGGATCCCACTATGTAGTACTGGCTGGCTTGGAGTCGGCTGTATAGACCAAGATGGTCTTGAACTCAGAGACCTGCCTGCCTTAGCCTTCCTAGTACTAGGATTAAAGGTGTACCTACCCACTGCTCACTTCTCTTGAGATGAAGTAAAAGTTTTTTCTTACAGTCTCATCTATAAAGTCATTCAGACTGTGAATGTGTCTCTTCTGTGTCAAAACCCCATGAAGATCTTTGGCTTTCATGCTGGCTTTCTTTTTCCTCCTTTGCTAACTTTTTGTCATCTGTATTTTCAGAATTGTATTTCTTCTTGTTTGTACTTCCCTGAATCAAATCTCACTGGACAAAAAACTTTCAAAATACCTAGCATTGTATGCCTCGTAAACATAGTTGGCAACCATATATAACAGATCTGCAGCTTGATCTTCATGTGGATTCCCCCAACAACTAGAGTAGGGGCTGTCCTTGAATCTATTACCTGTCTGTGGATCCCATTCTCCTAACTGGGCTGTTTTGTCTGGCCTTAGTAGGAGAGGATGGATCTAGTACTGCAGTGACTTGATGTACCAGAGTAGTATGATATGGGAGTGGGGGGGGGTCTCCCTTTTCTCAGAGGAGAAAAGGAGGGGGTGAGGGAGGGGCTGTATGTGGGAGGAACTGGGAGGAATGGGAGGGCTGGGATTGGGATGTAAAGTGAATAAACAAATTTCTGGGAAAAAAAAGATAGTTGCAGACACTAGTAGTAACCTGAGATATTGTCATCTCTGTAGCACTCCACTGCACGAAAAACAAAGATGTCACTTGGCTTGCCTAACTTCCAGATGATTCTAGGTCTCATCAAGCTGACAATTAAGAAGAATCATCATGCTAAGTGTGTGTGTGCATGTGTGCTTGTGCATGTGCACTTGCACATGTGCATGGGCATGTATGTGTAGTCAGTGTGCATGCAAGTATGGATATACATATGTGCTCATAAGTATGTGGTGACCAGAGGTTGACATGAGGCTCCTCCACAATTGCTCTCACTGTACCTTTGAGATACTGACCGTCAAGTCACCAATTAGCTGCACTTGAAGTTCAATGAGCTCCAGGGAATCTGCCTGTCACCCCTCCAAGCTCTGGGACTCCAGATATGTGTGTCCAACTTTGGAGGTCTGAACTCCAGCATAGTAGACACCTTAACTGATTAGCCATCTCGATAGCTTAGCTCTTGATATTTTTATTAAGTAATTAATTAATTTATATATTTATTTATTTATTCACGTTACATCCAAATATCAACCCCCTCTCCTCCCAGTACCCCCTTACACAGATTCTTCTTCTATTTTCCCCCAACCCGGTATTCCTCCACAACTCTACTTATTAAGTTCCGCAGGGCTAGATACTTCCTCTCCCACTGAGACCAGATAAGGCAGCCCAGTTAGGGGAACAGGGTCCATAGGCAGATTCAGGGACAGTCCCAACACCAATTGTTGGGAAACCAGTGTGAAGACCAAGTTGCACTTGTGCTACATATGTGTGGGGGTCCTAGGTCCGGCCCATGCTCATTCTTCAGCTGGTGGTTCAGTCTCTGGGAGCCTCAAGGGTCCAGGTTAGTCAACTCTGTTGGTCTTCCAGTGGAGTCCCTGTCCTCTTAGCCCTCACTTTTCTACAAGTAGTTTTATAGCATGTCCAAAATGGGATCTGGCCAAATATCACTCATATGTATCATGGTTTATTGTATTATTCTATTGTAATTTGGAAACATTTCCAAAGAGATAGACTCGTTGAGTACCGAAAATCGACACTATACTAGCGTTCGTCTAAATCAAGCCCTAAGCCTAATTGTATACTTGTATTTATATTATAAATATTTTTATTATATTCATTATATTCTTTGATAAAGCATCTCAATGCCCACACAAATATAATCAACTATTTTTGACAGATGTGCAATAGTAATTAAGTGTAGATATAAGAGTTTTTCAACAGATGTTGATGGAATAATGAAGAATCTGCCAGGGAAATGGACCTAGGTACATATCGGATGCCTTTAACAAAAATTTGCTTATAATAGATTATAGACCTATGTGCAAAACTCATTACATACAACTTCTAGAAGAAAAAAAATAGAGGAAATCATTTAAGCATGGCTTTGCTGATGGATTTAGATATAACACCCAAAGCAAAATCCATATATAAAAATAGATTGGTTAGACTTCATTAAAACTAGCTTTTGCTCTGTGAATGGAGAAATAAGCCACAGATCTGGAGAAAAGATTGGCAAAACACAACAAACCATGAGCAACCAGGCCAGAGTAATGGAGTAAAGGAACCTACTACCAAGAAGACAACTGAGATCATTGGGCCCCATGGAGTGGAAGAAGAGAACTGACTCTCAAAAGTCTATCTTTAGACTTCTACTTGCTTGCTGTAGCATATTCATGCCCTCCTAAATAAGTAAATAAATGCAATAAAATATAAAATTAAATATAAATAAATAAAAACAAAACAACTATAGCTACCACCAAAGCAATCACTGAGATGACATGGTGGTTTGAGGCCAACTTGGAATACAGTGTGAGATTCTTCTTCAGACACATGTATACATACATATAAAACACATAAGTAAACATAAAATATGAGGTATTGCTGTGCACCTGTTAAAATAACTAAAATGATGCAAAGAGAACTAGATTAGTTTTAAATTTAAGACTCAGTGTGTACTTATGTCTAATATAGATACAGATGGACATATAGGGATGTATATCTTTATGTGTATACATATATGTGTAATGAGTATATTCATTAGCATATACATATTTTCTTGCTCTCTTACCAGAGAAGATCTAAAAGACATGATTCTCTGATAACCACTAGGACGGTTAACCCCAGATCTTAGTTTTTGGTGCCTTTCCCAAGAAAGGAAGCAAGAGACTAGGAAAAAAGGGTCTTTAAAGCTTGAGGCCAGAAGTATACAAAGTACTTGTAGATTATCTTGAATTGTCAGAAAGTAAAGCTACCTACAAAATCCCTATCTTAGTGGAGTATTGAAGGAACACAGGGTCATCAGTAGCCAAGAGTCATCAGTAGCCAAGACAAGGATAATGTGGGTAACAAAGTGAATAATATAGAATTGAATTAGAACCAAAGTAGAAAATGTTCACAAGTCCACACTAATAAAAATAGTTAAATAAATAAATGATGGAAAATGCACAAATCTCCCATGGAAACATTCCAAACAAGTTATAGAGATATTTGACCATTAAGAAGATCAAGTGGGATTCCCATGTCTTCATGTGTTCCATGTCACAGTAGTAAATGGATCTCGGGGAAAATCACAGTGGGCAGCCTTGAATAAATAAGTCAAACCCATGGACCAAAGTCCATCAGGAAAGTCATTGTTGGTAGTCTATCCTTTGAGAAGGCTTTATACCCATATTCTTCTTCTCCTTCTAATCACTAGAGAATGATAAAAATCAATCCCAATAAAAGATGTTCTACTATATTCCTGACTGATATTAACAACTGTTAAGGTCATCTAAGACAAGGAAAGCAAGAATCTACTGTCTGGGAGACCCTGAGGGTGCATTGATGGTGAAATATGCTTGATGTCCTGGAGTGGACTTGGGAACAGAGGAAGGCTGTTAATTGACACTGAGGAAATCTAAATGATGTGTAACTCCAGTTAATAATGTGCCAATGTAGGTTCATTAATTGTGACAAATGTACCACAAGATAGTAATAATAGGTTAAATAAGAACTCTATATAATCATTTTTTTCTGGAAATCTAGAACTCTTAAATAAATTTCAATATATAAACTCCTCTAAAATAAAATTTTCATTTAAGAATGCATTCATTTCACTTACTCATTTAAGTGACACCTCAGACACCGCTAACCCATTTTGTCTCCTACAGATGTGTATTGGTGACCTGCTTTGGCCACGTTTCAAGCTAATGAACGCTGCTTTACACTAAGGAAGACACATAGATACTCAGCCAGTGCTGTGAACCTGGTGCTGATGTAGAAAAGACAGCATTTTCTGATCATTTCTTTAGGTAACTTTCCCATGCTCTTTCCCCCCAAAACTCTGAGAGGCTGAGCCACATGGAGTTCTTCAATGAATACTAATGACCTTTGCCCTCCAGTTGAGAGTGGTCTATAGAAAAGTCTCTAGGAGGTGTGTGTGTGCTTGTGTGTGTGCTTGTGTGTATGTGTGTGTGTGTGTGTGTATGTATGTATGAAGTTGGCTTATTTGTTCTCACATCTAACGCCTCTGGCTCACAGAAGGTTGGGGACATTCTCCTATGAAAGCCACAGCGTGTGTTAGCAGTCCTCTCCATTCATCTGCTTCTTCCAGGATTCACTAGCAGTTCACTCCCCTAGTCTGGTGTCCTCTTATCAGTCTGAAGCACAGCTCCTGGCCTGCACCATGGGGAGAGTTTATCACTGTCTCCCTAGCAACCTCACCATTACCCTGGATACCAGACAGATAGGTGCTTGCCCCCATGGGCCTTCAATATTTGCTAAATGAATGAGTCAGCCAATGAACTTCAGGTAATCCAAATTATAAGACCCTGTAACAGCGTTGCTAAGTGGTTAGAGAGGTGGACCACCAAGACTAGGCTCACATTGTGGGTCTTTCAACTTCCCAGGTGAATTTAAGTGATTTTAGTATTTAAAGCTGCTATAACACTGCCCTTCTTTTCGTATGAAGCCAACTTGGAATTTATCAAGCAAAGAACACAGCATAGTTTTTAACATGGGTTTTAGTGTGAGAGAGAATTGCTTAAGGAAGGAATGGCACATACCTCAGTATAGTTGTAAGCTTTTCAAGTGGCAGCTACCAGCAATGCTTTTTTTTTTAATTGTACATACTTTTATTTGTTTGTTTGTTTGTATTTGTATATACATATGTGTTACATGTGAGTATATAGAAGTGCACATACCTATGCATACACATATGGAAGCCAAATTCAAGCTTTCTCTACTATTCTCTGCTCTATCACCTTAAGTCAGGGTCTCTCACAAAACTGGAAACCTACTGTTTGGGTTATGTTGGCTAGCCAGAGGGCTTTTGAGATTCAAGTTCCTCTACCCTCCAATGCTGAGGTTAAAGTACATGAAGTCACATTAAGCCTTTGTTTTGTTTTGAGACAGGACTTGGGTCCTTCTGTGTAGCCCTGGCTATCCTGGAACTAGCTATGTAGATTAGGCTAGCCTCACATTTACAGAGATCCATGTACCTCTGCCTTCATGCTGGGATTAAAGGTGTGTGCCACTACTCCAGGAATGCCCAGCTTTTTAATCTGAGTGCTGGAGCTAGCACCAATGCTTGGAGAGCAAGCACTCCATGCACTTAGTTCCTCAATGTCTATTTCTTTAAAGAAAGAAAAAATTTCAGTAGCTAACAGTACAGATCAATGGTAGATCATCTGCTTAGTGTGCATGAAGCCCTGTGTTCAACTCTTAGTATGTGTATGTGCATACACACACACACACACACACACACATACGACTACCATAAAAAATCTGATAAAAGCTAACTTTGCTTTATTCACATGTAAGTTTTGTTTTTAGACTTGTAAATAAAAAGCAAGAGTTTAAATGCCACAACATAGTAATAATAATAGGTAGTGGGAACTACCAGTGTCACCATTGAGCTGGACCTTTGCAGGAGGGAAACCAGAATTAGAAGATGACAAGAACTATCGTGGGAGACCCATGAAATCGAGTTGAGCCCCCCCAGCAAAAGCCTTGGATTGAACCAAGTCCCAGACTAAGGTTGTTTGTCATATCCCAGGCTAAGGTTGTTCGTGGCAGCGATGCTCTGTCCTTGTGGAGCAGAAGCCTAGAAGGAGCTCTAAAGGTCTTTCTGTGCATCCCACCTGGATTTCAGTGGTATGGAAGAGGCTATTGGATGCCTTTCCACCCACCTCTGGGCTTCTTCCTTTCATTTTCACTCTTCCCACTATCTCTGCTGATCATAGCATTGTACTTGAGAACGTTAGTCATCAGTGGGCAAGCAGAATATGTTTGTTTATTTCATGTGGAAATCAACTGTGGTCTAAGCTTGTGGGACAGCTCTGTCTGTGTTGTCATGAAGACAGGAAGAAAGGAGGTAAGGAGGATATCAGTGGATACCAAAGGAGAAGAGTTCTTGCAAGGACTGCTGATATCGAAGGTTTGTTAGTTATAACTTGGCCTAGTATCCTACACTGGTTGTATTTCACTCCCTCAAAGCTTGAGGTGGTTCAGATTCTATCTAGTTGGAGAACTGCTATGTTAAAGCCTTGCTGCTCAAGGATGGCCTGTGGCCAGGAAGCATCAGTACCATCAGGGAGTTTGTTGGAAACAGGATCTTCCAGTCCACCAAGACCTGCTGGATTAGTATTGTCATTTTAATAAGACCCCTGGAGGATTTTTTATGCACCTTTTACTTTGAGATGTGGGACTTGAGTTGCTGATTGGACAGTGTATAGACCTCTTAAACAAGGCTCCAGGCTCAAAGAAACTTCAGCAGCTCAGAGTCACCATATATTCTGATATGGAGAGTCCAGTCAGACAGGTTGTCCTGTGAAGAAATGGGTCCTCAGCCTGGGGCAGCAAAGAAATCCTAGAGAATGCACAGCCAGACCACAGCTGAAGGCCAACTGTAGTAAGCCCCAGGCACTCTTCTCATAGGCAGGGACCCTTCTGTGCCCTCCTTCCAGGTTTCCTGCCCTAGCCAATCGCATTAGGAATTAGAAACTCTCACAATTCTCACTTGCTTTTTCCCCCTCAGCTTTTAGGTCTAATGACAAAAATTGAATCTTCCTGCTCCATAGCCCCTGGAGCACAGCCCCTGGTGTACAATTGGTCTAGAAAACTCTACTGGAAAGGCCTTCCCTGCTGGGATCCACCGTACCATTGTCTTCTGACACTGGGCAGTAGGGTTGGTGGAGGGAGTATATTTGAAAGCCCCTCGATGGTACTAATGACCCATCTCCAGCACGCTAACCCACTATCTAGGCTTTATAACCAGCCTTTTTTTCTAGTTTTAGACCTGAGGACTACTGCTACTTCAGGAAGGTAGCTGAGCCTTCATTATAGGCATCCCTCAACTTGACCACTAATCCTTTTGAGAATAAATCTACCTGTGGTGGTTTGGATGAGAATGTCCACATAGACTAGTATATTTGACTGTTTGGTTCCCAGTTGGTGGACTGTTTAGGAAGGAGTAGGAGGTATGGGCTTGTTGGAGGTGTGTCATGGGGGTGGGGTTTCAAGAAGCCTAAACTAGGCCAAGTCTATCCCCTTTCCCCTTCTTCCTCTTCCCTTCCCCCCTCCCCCCTCTCCCTCTTCCTGTCCCTCTTTCCCTTCTCCTCCTCCCCCTTTGCTTCTCCCTCCCCCTCTCCCTCTTTCGCTTCTCCTTCTCCTCCCCTATCTCTCGTTTTCTGTCAAGTGCTTGTGGATCAGATGTAAGCTCTCAGCTATGCCTCTAGCACCATGCTTGCAAATATTCTTCCAACTATTATTGTAGACTCACCCGTTAAACTATAAGCAAGCCTTTAATTAAATGTCTTCCTTTCTAAGATGCTTTGGTTATGGTGTCTCTTCATAACAATAGAACTGTAATTAAGACCCTACCTCACGTTGTCTTAATTAATTTGAGTGAACCATGCTGGGATCCTGATTGGTATAGCTGAAGATGGTTGCATCATGAGAGGGAGATGTCACCCCAATTCTCAGTGGTACTAATAGTGTAAGGCTTACCAGAATCAAGCATTGGATCACACAACACATACCACAAAGATCTGTCTCCTTCAAAGAGATGAATATGGGACACTTGAGGTTTTCCCAAGTATCAACTAGCCATGGGAAAAAGAGAGGAACACTCATCCAGGCAGAGATGAGGAAAATCTGAAGCCCTTTGGTGTGTATAGTACAGTAGAGCAAGATTCCCATACAGCTGAGAAGCAGAGTTCAGTGACCCACCCAGTTCCTTCCAGCTTTGAAGCTGGAAGGCTACAGACAGCTCCTACTATTTACTAAGTCTTTAGTAAGAGTATATCTTGGGTACTAAGTTTCCATACAGGGTTCTGTTATTTGTCTGAATGGAAACATTCAGACAAGTCACAACCATCTGTGATACCCGGTGTTGCTATCTTTCCCAGCAAGGTTCAATTTGTCTAGGGGCTCTCCATCCAGGTGGACAGGCCACTACTCCAGGGCTCAGGCTTCTCTAGTATATGCTTGCTCACTCCTCCAATAGGCCAGTCAACTGGCTGGGCAGTAGCAGCACAGGTCAAGAGGATCCAGACATTTTGCACCCTCTGAAAGAGTAGGGAAGGGAAAGAGGGAGGGAAGAAGGGAGGGGG
>NW_021604687.1:1280011-1302830 GCF_004785775.1 Grammomys surdaster
GAGAGAGAGAGAGAGAGAGAGAGAGAGAGAGAGAGAGAGAGAGAGAGAGAGAGAGAGAGAGAGAGAGACTGACTGTGTGGGGTAGGGCAGCTAGCTGATGGTAAATGTATTAATTAGGAAGAGGAAATGTTGGCCTTGGGGCCTCATTTTCACCTTTTGACTTGACTAACTATGACTGACCCTGAGGTTGTAGCTGAGTGGGGGTTGGGATAGAACCTACAGATGATGCCAGCTCAGAGATTCAGAAAAGTCAACATGGAGATTTCCTAGGCATGCATAGCCTGGAAGCAGATCCTAAAACCAAGAGTAAGAAAGCTGACCTCCAACTAGAAGTCTGACTAGGATGTGAAAATCCCAGCCCTGGGTCACAGGAAGTTTGGCTGACACAGGGCACAGTCAATTCAGGGGTAAAAGGCAACGGGATATTGTTGGATACTGGCCAAAAGGGCCTGTACCTTAGAGTCCCTGTGACAATTATGGTGGTCTGGGTTTTAGGCAACAAGGAATTCCTAGGCTGACCCTTGAGGTAAAGATGAAAGAGGATTGTCACGAGGCTTAATGACAGGAAAGGAGAACTGAGGAGAGTGACACATGAGGCCACTGTTCAAGGATGATCATTTACTAACCCTCTCACTATAGAGAAAGAGACTAGGTTCACTGTTCGCTCGCTTACTGAGCTTGGCTGTGCAGTGGTCTCTGTTACAGTGAGGCACTCAGAAATAAACCAGAGTAGCAGGTCTGTCACCACTCTCCAGAGCTCAAAGCTGCCTTTCCTGTTGCTGCCAGGATGACTGACTTGGTAGCCCAGGTGTGGCTGAGTCAGCAGGTCCCAAGGTGTGAGTGGCCTGGCCTGTATAAAGGGATGGACTGAGTGCCTGATTGAAGAGCCAGTTCCTTTGTGCAGCAGACACTGTCTCTCCCTCTCTGACAGGTTCAAACTGCCTATTCTTGAACATGTTGCAACAAAGAATGTAAAATGATATTTATTAAACTTATCCCCATCAAACTTTAAATAAATGAGACTCAAACTATAATATTTTATTAGGCTTTGCATAATTACTGGGGGATTACCCCTTAGCAAAATCTCTTAATGCTAGTCTTATCTACTGGCTCAACTCTGCTCCTCAAATACTTGCTGTTTGAACTTCTCTGGGTCATTTCTGCTCCAGCAGTCTGGTGTCCTGGGGAGGCATGTCATTCTGGCGCGTGCTGTGAGTCCATCATGACTCTTGGAGACCTCCTGTTTGCCCTTCTTCTTCTCTGTGCTCTTTCTCCCTCCCCACCTCCTCCTCAGTGCCTTACTTACGACTCCCAACTGGATAACTTGAACTCCACCTCTCTGTATTCCCCACAGTAATTGGATGTCACCAGTTTTATTTAACCAATAGTTTTAAATTGGGGAGTATATGAGGATCTGCTCATCTGGGGACGACCAGATCTTGGGAGCCATTTCATTTAGCATTTAAATAGAAGCAGCACCAGACTAACCGCTTTCAAAGAACACAGACTTGAGTTTGACCAACTGTCTCGGTTTACCTGGGACTGGCTTGATTTTTATCACTATCCCTGGAAACCTCTGTAGAATAAAATGATGAGGTTCAAGGATTGAGATCCTTGACAAGAGTAAAAAGTGACCATGTGTAAAGTAAGCTATTGATGGTGCCAAGATGAAGCCCTGGGGCTTCATCATCCCTGCAAATGGGGCCAAGTTGGTGTTTGTGTCTAGCTCCTCTGAAGGACCACATGGCTGGGCATTTCAGAAGCAATTAATTAGCAGCATCTCTGACCTACATACCTCTAATTCTGTTTCATTAGTCATTTTCATCTATGAGGAAATACATTTAAGGAAAACATTAAGGTTAAATAGTACAGGCAGGGTACAGTGGATCATATCTGTAAACTCAGCCTTAAGGGAGGCTAAGGCAGACGGATTGTGAGTTTCAAGCCAGCCTGGCCTAAGTAGTGAGACCCTGTATAAATAAATAATACAAACAAACAAACAAACTAAAACAGTACCTTATATAGTGACTTAGTACCTAAGACATACTCAGGACTCTTACTAATTAACACATGAAGAGTCAGGATACTCTTTGCAGAAACAAGGAGACAAAGGGACAGAATGAAATAGGTGGTACTTGTAATTTTGAAAGCCATTAATTAAAAAAAAGAGGACCAGAATAGGCAGCATAGAGAGTCTTATTTCCAGCAACCCAACAGGAAGCATTCAGACAAGTCACAGCCATCTGTGATACCCGGTGTTGCTATCTTTCCCAGCAAGGTTCAGTTTGTCTGGAGAGGAGGGGTCTCCATCCAGGTGGACAGGCCACTGATCCAGGGCTCAGGCTTCTCTGGTACATACTTGCCCACTCCTCCAATAGGCCAGTCAACTGGCTGGGCAGTAGCAGCACAAGTCAAGAGGATCTGGGTGTGGGAGGAATAGTCTGCACATAGATGTGTGTATACACACAATCTCTTCCATCCTCCTCTGTCTGTGCAGAAGGTTAAATGTCAATGGTGTGGCCTCCTGAAGGTTGCAGTATAACCTGAAAGCTATAAACCAGGTCTTGTAGAGCAGTCAGAAGGATGCCATAACCTGGATGGCATGGATCCACCCTGTGGCTCCTCCTTGAGTCCTGTACACCTGCTTCCTTGCTCACCTGCAGACTCTGGGCCTGTCTCCAGACAGGAATGCTAAATGCCACTGGCATGTGTATGCTCCACTTGGCTTTCAGCCCCTCCTGTGCTGGCAGCTGACACTTCTTACTCACTCTCTCAACTCCACCCTCTCCTGCCCTCCTGACTTTGATGCCTACCAACTCATTAAATGTTTATATGCAATACTTCCTCTGTGCAGGCAATGGGTTCGGTGCTGGGCTTCTTGGTAAACAAGACAAGGACCTATAAACACTCATTACAGAGGAAGAGGAGACAATAACCGGTCAATTATATACAATGTGATAAGTGCCTGTGTGGCACAAGTGGCTGTCAGGTTAGGTAGAGATTAAAGGTGGCAGACGAGCGGGGAGGCTGTAGCTCTGCTTCTCAGTTGTAGGTTGTGCCATGAATTACAGCTTCATCTCCATGCTCGTATATTTCTAGCATCTACCCACCTATCTATTCATTTTCTCCTTCAGTAAACTATTGGGACCCTTATTGAATGCCAGGCATGCTGTTCTTGTGTTATGTCCTGGAATTATGGCACAAAGGATAGTTTCTTCTGTTGTACTAAACTTTTGGTTTTTCCAGTGTGTTCTATTTCTTCCTATCTGACAACATCCATCCTCACTGGTTCCTTTGGTTAGCTTAGCCATATATACCTAGGCTAGGTTATTTTCTTCATCGTTTAACCCTCCTCAAAGGTCATCTCTTTAGAGAAAGCTTCCCTGGTCTCTTGACCAATGCAGGGCCCCATTGTGATGCTTTCATAGCACCCTGTAATTTTCTTTCATAGCATCTTTGATTATGTATTTATAAGGGGAACTATTTTACTAGTGTCCATCATGTCTGCCAGAGACCCATTTATTATAGCATTTATGCTGTCTAGCATTCAATAACATAAGTGGAAGTAGTAGATGAATGGGTGGACAGTGATGCTGGGTGGGTGGATGGTTTGCTGACTGGCTGGCTAGCTAGCTGACTGGCTGTGGGGGTAGATAGCTAGTTGTGTGGGTAGATGAATGGAGTGGATGCATGGATGGAGAGACGAAGGATGTTTGTACTAGAACAAAGGCAGAGTGAAGACCAGCTAAAAGACTGATCTAGTATCAAGGCAGAGCTAGTTGAGGATTGGGACCTAGGCCACAGTGGAAAAAGAGGGAAAGCCAAGGAAGGTTTAGCAAAAGACTGTCTACCCGATTTGGCCTGTGGTTGCAGGATGTGGCCTGCTTCAGGAGTGAAAGAGAGAAAGGAATGAGTGACAGGTGTCAATCAAGGTTCTCACTAAGGATTGAAAATAAGAGAGAGTAATGTGAAGGCATAAAATAAAAAAGATAACCTTGTGAATCAGAAGTCTCCATTGGAGCAAAGAACTGAAATTTTAAATTGTTTTTTTGTTTGTTTTGTTTCAGTGGACCACATCATGGTCTAATTGTAGATGTTTGGAATTAGCACAGCAATATCTGACATGATGGCTTGATGCTCCCTTATTCCTTGCATCTGTTATTACTGAAGCACTGTAGCCCCAAAAGGCATCTAGCATTTAATTCCTCCCCTAAACTGATGTGGCATCGCTAATATCTTACCATAAGGCTAAATATTTGAGGGTCACACATTTTCTGAACTCCAAGGCTTGGGTGCCTGGCTACACCTGTGCCATTTAGTTGCTTTTCCTTCTGACTTTGGTTTGGAAACAAATGACATAAAGAATCAACAGGCTCTGAGAATCCAATCAGCTGAGGGAGGCAGTGGCAATGTCCTCCACAGCCAGTAGAGGCTACAGTGACAGCTGCATGGGCTGTAGCATATGTGTCAGTGGTATCAGTAGCCCAGATCCTACACTTTTGTCCACCAGTCTCAGCTCTGTGGAGTGGTGTTTCACGTTGTTCTTTGCTGTTCTTGATTCTTTCTCATATTCTGTGAACTACTTAATATATAACAAACAAACAAACAAACAAAAACAACAACAAGAGAATAGCCTTTTTTCTGCACAAACTCATTAGTAATGTCTTCTGTTGCTTTTAAGTAGGCACTTGGTCCTGTATAAACCTCCAAGTATAGATCAGATCCCACTTGGACCGACAGGAACAGGGCTTAGGAGATCTACACCACAGAAGTCATGGAGGAGGCTAACACCAGGGGAGTATATTGTTCTGCAAGTTTTTGTCAAGGCAGATAGGGAGCAACTTTCCACAAGGAACAAGAGTAATAGACCTCTAGTTCCAGCTAGTGGAGGCCCTTGCCTTGTCTAGAGTTTGCTGTTTAGGAAAACAACTCCTAGTCCAACAAGTACGTCCCTTGCTTCTTCAAGCCCCATTCTTCTTGGGCTGCTGTCCTGTTGCTTCTTCAATGAACCGGTCCTGTCTTCTTGAGGCTGCTGCAGATGACATCTGACATGATGATGATAATTATAACACCTACATGTTAAGAAGAGTAATGTCAAGTATGCGCCATCAATGGCACCCTCCTTACTAATCAATACCCTTCTAAGGCAATCAACCTTTGATAATTGCAACAGGCATTTCTACCGAACAATTGTTTTTTCTCGGTGAACTCGGAATCCTTCTCAACCCAGTTTGCAAACAGTCCCGAATAACATCATTACAGTGAACTCATGAGATGTTGCTCTAGTCTTGATAGATCGTGAGTTAGCTCATGAAATGTATCCTGCTAACTATAACTAGCTCTGGCCAATGGTTTTGGGTTCACCCAACTTTTGAGTTTTGTGTTCGTGATATCAAAGATTCAACTCAAGGTCTTGCACATTCTAACAAGCATCTATCATTGACTTACATCTCCAGATTTCTTTCTGCTTTTTATAAAATTAAATAATTTTCTTGAAAATTAAAATATAATTACATCATTTTCTCCCTTTTCCCTTTTTGGTTTTTAATTTGATCAAACTTTTACTAAGATACCTGCATTGGCCTTGAACTTACTCAGTAGAGCTTAAGTTGTGCACTGGTTTGCTTTCTGTTTCTGTGATTAACACCATGACCAAGAATAACTTGGATAGGAATTGGGGGGTTTATTTCATATTGCAGATTACAATCCATCACTGAAGAAAGTCAGGGAAGGAATGCCAGAAGGGCAGGAACTGGAAACAGAAACCACAAAGGAACACTGCTCACTGGCTTGCTCTGAGGATTATGCTCAACTCCTTTTTATGTAGTGTAGGCCCACACATCTATGGATGATTAATGCACACAGTGGACTGAGCTCTACTGTATCAATTTGCAATCAAGAGAATGCCTCATGGATATGCTGGATATGCCTACAGGCCAGTCTGATGGAGACAACTCTTCAACTAAAGTTCCTTCTTCCCAGGTATGTCAAGTAGACAACCAAGGTTAGCTATCACAATTTAGAATCCTCCTACCACAAGCTTGGTAGCTAGAACTCCATGTAGGACCCCGAAGGGCTGCTATGCTCTGGCTGAGACTTTCTGTGTGCTGCTGTCTCCAAAGTAACATTCTGCAGTTTTTCTAAGAACAAAACATCCTGTCAAAGGATGATGCCCCAGGAAGGGAATTTACACTGGACATCCTACTGCCCCCGAGTTGAGTTCCTGTTTTTCCTTGAGTTTGTGTTTTTCCTTCCCTGGCTTGGTGTATATATTGAACCTGCTCAGTAAAAGCTTTGGCATTCTTTCATAACAGATGACCCGAGTCTGAGTCTTTCTTTAATCCCCCAGGCCTACGCCTGAGCTCAGTACTGTGGGCAGCGCCGGAGCTGTCAACTCCAGGCTTATGCTACAGGTCCAGCTTATACAATATTTCAATGTATGTTGCCTTTACTTTTCTTGCTAGTTTTGTATAATTTAGTTTTTCCTCAGTATCCTTAGGGGCCTGGGTTTAGGATGTCTAAAATTGTCCAGATCTGAGGATGTTCAGTCCCATATGTAAAACTGCATTGTCTTTGCATTTGGCCTATACACATCCTCCTATATTCTGTTATTATAAGTTATCTCTAGATTGCTTGTAATACTATATATGATGTAATGGCAAGAGAAGAAACCTGTACATGTTTGCTACTTTTATGTATTTTAGTTTCTCAAGACATGATCTTGCTATGTAACCAATTTGGCTGCTCACAGTAAACCTGTTGCCTTATCCTTCTCAGTGCGGGGATTATAGGCATATAGCACCAGATCAAACTTATACATTTTTTTCTAATATTTTACGTCTGTGGTTGGTTAAGTCAGTAAATGCAGAACGCACAGACATGGAGAGTTGACTGACTTGTTTGATAGCAGGATTGCTTTAGCAGTGAGAAAACTAATATCTCAAAGGAGTTAAGTGAATTAGTTGATCAAAATTACCTATATAAATTACCAAGATTAGGACTTGAACTCAGGGCTTCTAGTTATAACTCCAAAGTCTTTATCTCTGTCAATAAGATATTATTCACCCATGTGTCTTATAGATTATAAAAAGTGCTTAATGAATTTCAAGGAAAAGAAGAGGTCAGACTAGTTGCTAAATCTCCTGAGCTGGCCTGCCTGAGAATAATGGTAGCTGTAGCTGGGAACTGTGGTGCTCTAGGTAAAATGGGTACATCTCAAAATCTCTGTTGAAGTTAGGACAAACATTTTTTGCTATAGCATAAGAAGCCATGAGTGTGTGCCCATAGTGAAGTAAGCAGAGCAACCTTTCACTTTCCCTACAGAGGGCCTTGGGCCTCTGAAAAGTTGGATTATGGCAAGCAGGGCCATGGAGGTTTTTTGTTTTATTTATTTATTTTTTTGTCAAGGACAATTTTGTTAGAGTTTAAAAGAAAAATCCCAGGGCAAGAAAACTTTAGATCACAGCAGCTGCTCAGAGGAGGAAAATGGACACTAGAATTAAAAAAATCATTATTGTGCTCAGCTGCAAATGGGACATTTATGCCTGCTTCCACTCTCCCACCAAGGCTCGGGGACTATCTTATAAGAGGGAACAGAAAGATATACTAGCCAGAGGTCAGGGAGGACCAGAACAAAACAGGGTCTTTGAACATGCCAGGACTTCTGCACTTATGAAATCATAGCAGGTATTTTGCCTGTACAAGCCCATTTGACATTTTAGATCATAATCCCAGACCCCTAGCCATCAACCATCAATAGTTCTTTCAAGGTGTGGTCATTGGTAGGTTAATCATCCTCCAGTGGATAGCCTCACACTCATGATGAATATATGGGCAACACAAATTCAGCTAGGGGAGTTGAATAGCCAGAGTTGGGCAGCATGTCCTGAGCAGACCTTGAACTTGTTGAGCCAGTCCATCAGCTGGGTGCCTACTGGTGGGAGACAAAAAGCCTATAAAGCCTTTGTTATAAGCTGACTGGCTTTTGTTGCAAGTCAGTAGGGTGAGGAGGACCTAGACATCTTGGAAAATCACCATCTTTATTGCCTAGCCGTAGGCCCAATTCCCTATCTGTCTGCCTACCAGGGAATCTGTTTAATTTCTAGCCTCTCGGTGGGAAGATGGTCTACAATTCCTGCTTGGAGGAGTTGAGGGAAGAGTTGGAGGTGAATACAATCAAAATACATTGTATGAAATTCTCTAAGAATTAATAAAATATTATATTAAGGAAGGCAAGTAAAGGAATAAATAATGCCATGCTGAGTTAAAACACATGAGAGATAAACATCACGGGATAGAGAAGGAGGCTTCAGAGAGCCAGTAAGTTAGCCCCAGATCCCAGAGAAAGCATTCTTAGAACAGAGATGGAAGAAAAAGAAATAGTACACTTTTCTGAGTAGTACAGAAAAGTGGACATACTTAGGAAGCTTCTTGGCTGGGGTCCTGTAAGCTATTGCTTTAGCCTCAGATTTTTATAAACAAAAAATTTCAGCAATTCACAATGTTTGAAAAACTTACTAACAACCAAACTACCAAACAAGGGTTGGTGGCAGCTGCAGAGATGGCAGCAGCAGCAGCAGCAGCAGCAGCAGCAGCAGCAGCAGCAGCAGCAGCAGCAGGAACTCATGCCTTTAATCCCAGCCTTCAGGAGGCAGCGGCAAATGAATCTCTGAGTTTGAAGCCAGCTTGGTCTCAGATCAAGTTCCAAGACAGCAAGGACTACACAAAGATACTCTGTCTTGAAAAGACAAAAATATTAATAAATAAATAAATAAAAATAGAAACAAACTAACATAATCAGGCTAGGTGTGGTGGTGTATGGTTTTACTTCCTCAGCACTTGGGAGGTAGAGGCAGGTAGAGCTCTGTGAGTTCCAGGCCAGCTAGGCCTATATAGTGAGACCCTGTCTCAAAACACAAAAACAAAAGTCATAAACATGTTGTGGTTGTTAAGGGACCAGTAAAAATAGAGGACATATAGATTGGAATGTTTACCTTCTATTCTAAGAGGTGATAGTTACAAATACTATTTTTCAGATTCCTGTATGGCTAGAGAAGATGTGAATTATTTTCAATAAATTTGTGTGTGTGTGTGTGTATTTGTTTTGCATATAAACGAATTTTGTGGAAGGAAAGATAGTAGGTTTGTATAAAATTGGAGGTTGCTAGTGGCTTCCTGATTTAAGAGATGGCTTCTAGGAGGTGACAGGGGTGGCTGCTTCCTGTTTCTGAAGCTTCCTGATCACATAGAGGCAGGAGATGACTTTAATACATAGGTCTCTATTGTGGTTTTGAGAGTCCTTCTGGGAGGCTCCTGCCAGTGTTTGCTTCCTTTGTGCCTTCAATGATTCTGTGATCTGCCTTTAACCCTTAATAGACACCTTTCTGTTTATACTAGCTAGGACAGATCCTGTGGTCTATGGTTGAGAGATATGACTAATACCTCATGTCTATAGCTGGGCTCTTCCTGGTAACTCATATTGTAGTAGAAGTAGGCTTGCTTGACAATTAAAAGAGACTTAACACATGTACTAACACTTGTTTGAAATCCAGATCCTGCCCCAACTTTACCTCTTGCTAACAGTAATTTCAGGCAGGAATCTAAATCTTAGGCTAGAACAAAGAAGTAATTTCAAGCAGGAATCTAAATTTTAGGCTAGAATAAGGAAGTAGGCTTCAGATATGAAAATGACTTTGGGCTAGGACAAGGAATTTGGCTCAGATATCTTGGTCATCCTGATAAGCCCTTAGAAACATTGATCAGGGCAGTGTTCACGGAATTTTGTTTATTACCTTGCTTGTTCTTTGACTATTTGTGTTTATTGTCTTGCTTGTTCCTTGACTATTTGCATCTATTGTATTGCTAGTTCTTCAACCTAGAACTGACCTTAATACTTGCATGTAATTATAAGGGTATAAAAGCAAAAAGGAGGAGGGGGGATGGGATAGGGTTTTTAGGGAGGGGAAATGGGGAAAGGGATGGCATCTGAAATGTAAATAAATAAAATATCTAATAAGAAAAAAAGAAAAAGAAAAAAGAAGAAGAAGAAAAAGAAGGAGGAGGAGGAGGAGGAGGAGGAGGAGGAGGAGGAGGAGGAGGAGAAGTTGGCTCGCTGCCCTCTACTGGGATCAGGGTGTACCACTATTCTGGTGCCCGAGCAATACTCACTCTTTTCTGACACATGCAGAAATCGAGCTGCAGAGCTAACTGGATTTTATAGGTGGATGCTGTTCCTAATAACCCTAGGAGAAAGGAAAAAGGAGAGAACTGCCCACTTTGCTCCTGGAAAGTAAAGAGTTGTGTTTGAGCATCTCTTTCACCATTGTTGACCAATGGCCATTTTTTTCTGATTCTAAGTTCTTTGGTTGAGTATAGTAGAATACAGTTTGTGTGTGTGTGTGTGCGATTACACTCTTGGGGAATGTTACAGCTTAAACACTGAGCCTCACTCCTTGTTTTAAGTCATATAATTTTTTTTTGATTTCTATATTCTGATAGACATCTTGAACCTTTGCTTTCAGAGTTATATAAATACAAGGCATCCAATTCAGAACCTAGATCTTCAATTCTCTTCTTTCCTGGCCTCTTCTATTTATTGCCACAATCACTCCAAGACCAGGTACTTATAACGGTTCCAATACAAAAGTAGGAAAATTAGAACCGCAATTGAAGAATTTCTGTAGATTCTGAGTAGATAGGTCTGATGACTACCTACTCACTGTTAGATTCAATCACAGGGGATCCCCATACTCCTAGATAGTTATCTAACTTGATTAAAAACTATGTCAACACAAAACTCTTCACAATCGGGCAGGAGTGTAGTATGTTGCTGGCCTACCATTTGTGAGGGTGTGGCTTTGATCCCCAGCACCAGGAAAAAAGAAAATAAACCCCCAAACAATAACAAATCACAAAAATCTGCACATGAATATTTGCAGCTTTATTCATATGGCCATAACTTTGAAATAGCCAAGATACCTTTGAATAAAAATGATGCCTCATTGTCATTTTCTGCTTGGTGGGAATTAGAATCATCTAGGATTCCAACATACACCTGAGCGTTCGATGAAGGTGTTTCCGGGGAGCTTTAATTAAGGAATGGATACCCACTCTGGATATGGACAGTACCTTTTCATGGGCTCAGTTTCTAGGCTGAATTAAGGGGAGAAAATACCAGGAGTTCTACATTCCCACACTGCAAGGCAAACAGCTGCCTAGTACTCCTGCCGTCAGGTCTTTCCCACCTCCATGCACTTTATCCTTAAGAGCAGAGCCAAAAGAAACTCTCCTTTAAGTTGCTTTTGTGAGGTGTTTTGTCACAGCACCAAGAACAAGTAATAGAGAAGTGGGTAAATAGTAATATTAAATATAATGTTAATAGTCATATTAAATATGCAATAGTAAATGAATAAATGATAACCGTGCACATCCAGATAAGTCGACACTTCAGCGATATATATATATATATATAAAAAGGTCTGCCAGCTGATGAAAAGATGGGGCACCTTAACTATGACTAATTGAAAGAATCCAGTTCGCATACTGTGCTGGTTGTGCAATTTCAACTCCCTGAACCTTGAGAAGGGAAACCACGCATCGATGGCTGCTGGGGGGTTAGGGTGAATAGAGATTGTTAGGAGCCGCGCCCGCCATCGCAAGATGGCGCCGGTTTCCTGCTTCCTGGTTCTTCTTGCCAGCCTTGCTTGAATGTGCGCCTGCACAAGGCGCGAAAACCAGTATGCTAATTTGGCGACATCATAAGAGCCAATGAGTGTGTGGCACATCTCCTAAAGCGCTATATAAGCCACAAGCTTTTGGGGCTTGGGGTCCCTCGCCTCACTACCATCTAAGAGAGCTGTAACACTAAAAGAGCTGTAATAAAAATGCTGCCAGAAGAATCCTGAAGCGTGGCGTTCTCCTTTTCGGCGAGGCGGCGCCCCGCAAGAGATGGATAAGAGAATGAAGTTCAGAGGGGTTTTAGAGCAGTGAAAACACTCTGAGTGATATCCTAATGGTCTAGGTACATGACACTGTGTATCTGTACAAACCCATCAAGTGCTCAATACCTGGATTTGATACGGGCTGTGGACCTCGGGTGATAGTGATATTTCCATTCCGATTCATGAGTTGTCATATGTGGAACGTGTCATGATGGGTGCTGATGGGGTAGAGGGACTCCCTGTTTGTGGGGGACAGAGATTAAATTGAAAATATATGCATTTCACGGGACTTTGTTTATTGCCTTACTTATTCTTTGACTATTTGTGTTTATTGTCTTGCTTGTTCCTTGACTATTTGCATCTATTGTATTGTTAGTTCCTCAACCTAGAACTGACCTTAATACTTGTATGTAATTAAAATGGTATAAAAACAGATTGGGAAAAAGTAAAAAGAGAAAAAAAAAGAAAAAAAGAAAATATCTGCATTTCATGCTCAGTGAACCCACAGCTACTCTGAAGAATAAAGTCTATTTTAAAATGAAATGGCTGACTCTCCTCAAAGCCTCCTCTTGTTTCTAGAGGGCTTTTCATATGCTATGCAAACACTCCATCACTGCTACACACCACCCCTTCCTCTCAGTACCAAGTTGTTCCATTCTCAAAATGTAAATAACTAATTTTTCTATTGCAAACCAAAGAGGCTGGTTGGTTTTTTTTTTTTTTAAATTATTAGGGTAAAGTTTGTACCCATTTTAAATGCACCATCTGATGTGGGGTTTTTGGATTGTTTTCAGTTTGGATGAGTTTTTCAGTTGAAATCCCCATCAGTAACCACAAGCCAGCACATTGAAGATAAAGGATATTCTTCCCCCCTGAACACTCCTCTCCCACTCTGTGCAGGACTTTCCAGACTGTAGCCCTGGAAGCCACTGATTCCTTTTTTCTGCCCTTCTAAGACTGGCTTTGTCTCCTTGAGAATTTCACATAAACAGGTTATGAGGCACAGACTGTTTTTGGGTCTGGCTTCTTTTCCTTGGTGTAATGTTTTACAGTTTCCCATGCTGTTTCTTATCTTAACAATTCCTTCCTTACAGATTAGAGTTCCACTTGTGGATATTTATCCACTTGGGTGTTTATCCATTCCCCTCTGACAGGCATATGGGTTCTTTCTAGCTTTGGGTTATTGTGAATGAACCTGCTATGAAATTTGAGTACTTCCTTAGGAAGACTATATTTACCTTGAGAACAGTGCTGATTCTAGAATTGTGACCTACATGGGGAGTTTTATATTTATATTGATAGAACTCCTAGATTCTTCCAAAGTGACCACGCCACTCTACTTTCTGCCAGTACAGTTGACAGTCCCAGTTTCTCCATCTTCTTGGCACTTAATGGTGTCTGCATATTTAACTTCTGTCACCATGGAAAGCATGGAGGTAGTTTCACCATGCATTTTTAACAAATGTTTCCCTGTATGTTCATGATGGCGAGCTTTGTAAATTGACTTATTTCATGATAGGATTCAAAATGGTATTGAAGTCCTTTGCCTATTTGTAGAAGTTGGTTTACGTTGTTACTGAATTTTAAGAGTTCATTGTACATTCCAGGTTCAAATCCTTTATCTTGTCTCATTTAGGTTCTTTTTTTTTTTTTGGATAGGTTCCTGTTAATGCTTAAATTTTTATGAACCCCAATTGTTCTCTGTTTTCATTACAGATTATGAAATGGGTTGACTTTTTGCTGCTGTTGTTAAAATGAATACAACCTTCCTTTTATGAGTTCCAAGGCCCTTGTAAGATAAAAATTGAGAATTTGGATATCTGTTCTCCAGAAAAAAAGGATTCTCAATAGGAATATTCTTGTGTCTGCTAGGGCCCTCCCTCAGTCCTGGACATAGCAGCCCTGTGTCTCTTGCCTCCTGCTCCATGTCCAGCCCTTAAATGGCATTTTGGCCCCTTGCCTTTTATTGTCCTCCAGTTCTGGGAGACCTCCTTGGAGCCTTTCAACCCATTACTTACTACCTGAGACTGAGAGCTGGTAGGAGCAAGTGGATGCCAGATAGGTTTTGTATTTCCATTTCAATAGGTTAAGTTGCTGGTTACCCTTTATAGTGTTTTTAAAGCTTTTTTTTTTTTTCTGAGATTGCGTCTCATATAGCCCCAGGTTGGTCTCAAAGTCAACAGGCAACCAAGAATGAGCCAGTTTTTAAATGTAATTGGAAATACAACTCTGGAGTTAGTTCTCATTAGGTAAGTGTTGTCCCTAATGAGCTAAGTTCTCAGTCTCTTTTTATAAAAACTGAGAAGATGGGGCCTAGTGAGCATATTTCAAAAGGTCACTAAAGGAAACAAAACTCTTTTTATCCTGTTTTGAGTGTGCCAAGGCTCGACCTCAGGCCCTCATGGGGTTAAGCAAATACCATTGATCTACAGCCCCAACTCTGTTAACTCTTAAGCTATAAGAAAAATGGGTACCCTTTGAACTTATTCATTTTCAGAGTGTCAAATGGGGTCTGGCTGCTTCTTTATCACAGAACAGGTGTGTCTAAGTGTTTGCACTGGAAACTGATTGCGTATCATTAATAAGTTCTTTTCAAAGATCTAATGTAAAACTTGGGATGAAGCCTCAAGGGCTCAAAATGAGAACAATGAGCCATGGAGAATATTAGTAAGTCCAAGAGTTGACACAACTTGGTTGAACTTTTAATGCAAGTCACTTTGGTGAGTTTTAAGCAAGATGCCCAAGGCTATCATCACTCATGTTTTTAAGAAAATTTATCTTAAACGGAAGATCCTTAACTTTTAAATGTAGTCAATTTTTAAAATTTTAATAGTTTTGAATTAAATATTTTTTTTTGCTGAGCATACTTGACTGAGTTTCATTTTGAACCACTTAGGAGCCATTTTTACCCAAAATGCATTAGTGCATCGAATTAGGAAGGCTATAGTAACCACCACCTCTGGTTTTCTTGTGACATGACTGAGTGGGGAACAATTAACTCCAGCTAAATGGAGCAGGTCAGAGGCACAGAGAGTCTGCAATTAGATAGGCTTACTGGACACCTGACTGTGAAACCTGAGAGGGTGTTTCCAAGTGTGTATCTATGAGTAGCTTCAGATGAGTGGTGGGCCTCTGGGATGAGTAGAATGACAGGGACATGCTTCACAGATCTACATCCATATAGTAACACGGCTTTCTCAGAATTTCAGATTAGTTTACCCATGCCACACACCTATAGCCTGATTTCCAGAGCAGGGATGGAGTGTATCAGCAAAGAACGTGGTCAGACATAAAATGTGATAGAATATAGTATCTCAGCATACAGTTGGATGGTAGTGTTAGTTACAGTGAAAATGACTCATTTTCTGTTTTTCATTTGTGCGTGTGTGTGCGTGTGTGTGTGTGTGTGTGTGTGTGTGTGTGTATTATGGCATGTATGTTGAGGCTAGAGTACAACTTGCCCCTTTCAATGGGGTTCCAGGCTTTTGCACCTGTCACCAGTCACCAAACACCTTTACCTGCTGTGTCATTGTAACAATTTCCAATTTCTGTTTTAAGTTCAGTCAAGATGAAAAGTAAAAGCAGAGATCAGCTCTGGACATCATATTTTGCCAAGGAAAACCTATAAGAAACAGAAAGAATTCTGTACCAGTGAAACACACCAGAATGGGAAGGTCAGACCAGCTCTACCCAGAAACCCAGGCAGGCCATCAGGACAGAGAACCAGACAGGAAGAGATCCACATCTCTGTGACCCAGGGACCAAGAGCCAAGGAGCCTTATTACTGAGGTTCCTGTTTTCAGTGGTCAATTGCCTGTCTCTTGTCTTAGAGCATAGTGTACAGAAAAGCCTGCATCCTGAAGCTAGAGAACCATCCTCATACCAAAAGAGTACTGGGAAGGAGGAGCACTGTGGCTTATGTACGCAAAAGACAAATGGTCACTGAGATAGAACTTCTTGCCTCCCGTTCCATGTTCCTGCATTAGCTCTCCTGTCAGCATGTTTGAGGGATATTTGTTTTTCTTACTTTGTTTTTATTACATCTTCTTACTGAGTAGGAGGAGATTTTCCAAGATTGTCAGACAGTCCAAGAACTTAGTTGTAAAGAGTTAGGAAGCAAGGGTGTGGAGAGGGAGGAGGGATGAAAAAAAGCCACCTGGACTGCCAAAGGCATTTGTCATCTTGTTTGACACTGTCATCATAAGCTAGTAGAAACCTCTGTAAACAATCTGACATTTCTATATTTTGAAGCAGCTGGAACCTGTCTTACCTGTGAGATTGCCTCATCTTGATAATGACCATAATTGTTGGGTCCTTTGCCAGCCATGACCTAGCCTTGGTAATGGTGCTGAAAACAAGCCTGGAGCCAGGCAGTCTGCACTGTGTAAGGAGCCCTGTCAGGCACAGTGCGCACCAAGGAGATGGAAGGATGGCAGACAAGTCAGAGGTGTAATGTGTCTTCCTTCCAGTGAAGATGTAATAAATCCTAGTTTGCGTCAGAGGGAAGCACTGCACACACCAAAGAAGTTTGGTTTGAGGGAATGCCTGGTGCACATTATTGTTTAGCAGGGCCCCCAGAAAAAAGACTTGTATCCTTATAGTATTACAGAAAAAAAAAAAAACAAATTACAGGGGAAAATGCCGACTGAGAATGTAGCTCAGTTGGTAGGATACATCCACCATTCTCAAAGCCTCATGTGTGATCCCCAGGACTTCATAAAAATTGGTTGTACATTCCTGTAAGTCTAGAACTCAGGAAGTAGAGGTGATAGGAGGATCAGTTCAAGGTCATTCTCAGGGATACAGCAAATAGTTAGGCTGGGCTACTCAAGACCCTGTCTCAAAAAGCCCATAAGAAGATGCATTGTTTCTAGGACATAGATCTTTCTATAACAGTGGCAGTGACATAGCAAAGTGATATTTGACAGAGGTAAAAGCCAGATGGACAAACACTAATTTATAATGAACTTACAAAGGAAGTAAAACTTTTAAATGATCAAAACTAATCTTGTGCTGTGTATGTCATCCCTGGGGAAGCAGAGCCAGCAGGAGTTTAAGGACATTGACAGTTACATAGCCAGTGCAAGGCTAGCCTGGGCTATAGGACATGATGTTTCAAGAGACCGAAAAACAGACAGACAAAAAGTGCTTCTGAGAGAAGACATTGCTAACTAACTGGACAATGCCCACCTTCATACTTTCTAAGACCTACAGTCCTGAACACACTAAGGCATCCTCATTACCACAATGCTATGTGTGAAACTGAACTCCAGTAATATCCCAATAGAGGGTAGGTTCGTTGTCATAGAGAACCTATGGATAGTCCTGGCTCTAGATCTGGCCTAGTGTTGTAGATTTGGGAGCCCCTCAGGGCAAACAGCAACTGAACTAAAGGCTCATCTGCTATTACCTGTGGAGAGTGAATGGAATGAAAAGAGAAGTTAAAAGGCTAAGGATGAGAGAGAACATCACAGCTTCTGTCCTGTGCCTGGGGCTGACTCACTGATGCTCAAGCCTTAGCTCTCTGCCCTGAGTCCAGTTGGGGTAGAACAGGGAAGTTGAGAAAACCTGCTGTATGCAGACTGTCTGCCTTAAGATAACTGTTTCAGTTCTGGGATAATGCTGCTTCTGTCCAGTATAAACAGGCAGCTAGCTTCTCAGAACTCGAAATGTTTCCCTTGCCATCTTCCCCCAACCAGTCATGCCAAAGTCTGAGTCACCCTCAGGTTTGGTACCCTGAAGATGTGGGTTTTCCAAGTAAATCCTTGAAATACCTGGCATCTACGTTTCCTGTAACTATCGATCACTAAGTGTTAAACATTTCTTTGAGGGCCAATAGGAAGGCTCTTAAGGTAAAACCACTTGCTTTACAAGCCTGATGATCTGAGTTCTATTCTCAGAACTCACATAAATGTGTAAGGAAAACTAACTCCCACAATTTATACTCTCACCTCCATGTGTGCACTGTGGTACCCATATCCTTACACTTGCAGACATACACACACAGTCACAATAAATAATTTTTCATTCTTTACAATTATTCTTAGCATATAAAATAAGATACATGTTTAAACCTTACTATAAAATGAATATTTATTGGAAATACATCTCTGAATGAGATAGGTGGAACAGTAAAAGTTATTAATATTTTATTTACTCACATGTCCATTGGTGAAGTTTTTAATTTTTTTTTGCTAGGGTTTTAGCATAAACTCTTATTCTGTTTGTTATGATAAGCAATGAGAATTTTTTTCAAAAACTAAATAAGGAAACAAGAATGGAAGTTTTGTTGTATAAATGCCATTTAATTGATAATCTGTCAAATGCGCAAAAACAAAACCTCTGAAAATTTTCCATAGTGACAAAATTGCTTGTGATGATTATCCACTGATTATTTGGCTGGTTCCTGGAGATGTCCCAGTGTCTGCTCTAACACTGAACTCTCCTTTGCTTTGGCATCCAGAAAGTTCCATGCCTCTAAGGGAAGATATCAAGATGTCCATACGTGGAATAGAACACAGGCAAGGAAAACTACTTACTCAGCTCTTTACACACTGGCTCATTCACAGGAAGGTCACTTTTAGGAAAGACAAAACAAGTTGTGTGGGGACGCTTGAGTTCAGTGGAGGACTCCTGGGGAAGCCTTAGTACCTTTACAAGCATAGATTACATCTGCACCCAGCTTTTATAACCTCCTTGGCATTTCTTCATGGTATTGCAGGGTCTACTGTTAGAAGCTTAAAGTCAAAATCTAGGATTTGGGTGGGACTGTCCAATGCCAATCTACTACCTTTTACTTCCACCCTTCAGGATCGCGTTCAACCTCTTCAAGACTGCAGGGCCATAAATATGTTCATGACTCCCTACCTCCAGCCAAAACCCTGCCCATGCTCCTGCGGCACTACCCTGGCTCCCTGGAATAAATGCATCTCAAACTTCAGGTTCCTCTCCTACCTGGCATTTAACATGCCCCTCTAGGGTTTCTTACCCGAGCCATTGTGTCCCTCACCTACTTCTGAGGTTCCCCCATTCCTGGGCCACTGATTACTGTGGGCAGATTCTTTTCTCGTTCATTTCTCATCCTCCCTCCCTTTTCTCATTCTTACCCACTCCCATTCTCTCTGTCTCTCATTCCCTTCCTTCTTCCGATTCTTTCCACTTTTTTCCCCCCAGTAGGAAAAAGGATAGTTTATTAGGAAACCAGAAACAAATGAGTTTGGAAATATGCCAGAAGTGAGCTGAGCAAGAACAGAAGTGCCTTGCCTCAAGCCCCAGGGCTCACAGGCTGGAGTTTACTGAGTCTTTGAATGATCCTCAGTGACCTGCCCTGCTCATCTTCCACCCCCTCCCTTTCCGGCTGCCTGTTGATTACATTCTGCTCAACTTGAAACAGGGCGGTTTTTTCCCAGATTCTGTTTGCTTTCCTAACTCATCCGTATGCCTGGATCATTTATCTGTGCCCGCTTCCAGCCTGGCAAACTCCTACACATGCTGAAGCGTCAGCTCCTTGTACTCTTCTCTGGGAAGCTTTCCAATTCGCCTGGTGTTCCTGGCTATCAGCTAACTTGGCACACAGAGATAGGATTTTCAGGCATTTTCCTGTCTCCTTCACTAGAGGGAGTAATTCAAGGGCTGTACCGTCCCTCCCCAAACGCCAGTGAAAGAGCTCTTTATGAAGGAGGTCGTTTGTTGCGGACACAACCCTTACTGACCTGCAGGTGTTTCCAGAGAAGGGTG
The DNA here is from genome assembly GCF_004785775.1 of Grammomys surdaster. Lineage (NCBI taxonomy): Eukaryota > Metazoa > Chordata > Mammalia > Rodentia > Muridae > Grammomys > Grammomys surdaster. The sequence continues at coordinate 1,299,688 of NW_021604687.1, forward strand.
GTGAGAGGTCTCTGGATTTTTGTTTTCAACCAAGCATTTGGTGTTAGCCTGAAGCATTTCTCAGTCCGGCATTCAGGAATTCATACTGAAGCAGACCCTGATCTGAAACGACCCTGATCTCAAAAGGTTGCGCTCTTCTAATGCAGTCCCACTGGAGAACACGAGATGGCACCCGTGAAGGGCTGTTAGGCTGGCCCTTGACTTTTTTCCCCCTTTCTGGATTAGTCCATATGTACATAATTTGAGATGATGAACTGCAATTTATTCTGACACCTTCCCTTCCCTCTCCCTAAACTCACTTTCTGTCCTCTTCCTGTACAAAAAGTAAAGCTGAGCTATCCAGCTCTAAGGAGTTATTTTTGCTTAAAAGCTAAAATTAAAACTCTGTGCTGTGAAACTTTGTTCTGTAAGCATGGGTACTGGAGTCTTGATGTCAGAGAATCTGTGATTATCTACACCAAACATTGGACCAACTAACCTTTCTTCATGAGGACGAGGTCTTAACAGAACCCTGTCTTTCCCTGAGGATGTATAAACTGGTATAGCTACAGGTAAGTTGTTGGATTTCCTATAGATTAGTTGTTATTACCCTTCCTAATGCTGTGAATCTTCCTCACATTGTGGTGACCCCAACCATAAAATTATTTTCATTGCTACTTCATAACTTGCCACTGTTATGAATTGTAATGTAGATATCTAATATTCAGAATGTCTGATGTGTATCTCCTGCTCCCAGTGTGTCAAGACTCACAGGCTGAGAACCACTGCTGTAGATAATTCCCTCACCTTGTAAGTAACCCTAGTTAGCTCATTGGCTCATCCAGCTAGGCTAGAATGGAATAATTTCATTATTGTTGTTGGTGCCCTGTTGGGAATGAATAGGCATTTGTTCATTCTTCCTTCCAAAGAGTTAATGCTATTTAATAAAACAAAGTAAAATATTCTTCACAAGAAAGGAAAAAACCCACCTGGTATGTTGATTCATGACTTTAGTCACAGCACTCAGAAGGCAGAGGCAGGTAGATTTCTGAGTCCCATGCCAGTCTGGTTTATAGAGTGAGTTCTAGGACAGCCAAGGCTGCACAGAGAAATCCTGTCTCAAAAAACAAACAAACAAACAAACAAACAAACAAACACATCCCTAAAAAGAAAAAAACTAAAAAAGTCCAAAGTGACTCTGTTTAGCTTTTTTCTCAGTGTTAGGCCAAAATACTTGTAAAAGGCAGTTTGAGGAAGGAAGGGTTTATTTTGCTCATAGAGTACACTTCACTAAGACAGGGAAGTCATGTCAGCAGGAACAAAGGGTCACATAGGGTCCTCAGCCAGAAATCTGAGACAGTTGCTACGACTTAGCAGCAGATTTGCTTAGGGTCTGAGTATGGACTGGGCCCAAGTGTGCTACACTTGGAATACAAGGACATGGTGCTTTACAAGCTTAGAGCTACTAAGGGCCCCTTCACTTCTGCCTGAGGTCCCACATATGGCAGCGTAATCCTCCTAATGGGGATGGGAGAATCTGGGGTGTGGACTAGTTCATAGTGTGCTTGCCTGATATATCAGAAGGCCTGATTTTGATATCCAGCGCTATGTAAATCAACTATGGTAGCACATGCGATCTCATCATTCAGGAGGCAGGAGTTTGTCCGAAGTCGTTCTCAGCTACAAAGGCAGTTTAAGGACAGCTAGAGACACACTAGACCCTATCTGAAAATTAAGGAGGAGGAGGGGAGGGAATGAGAGAAAGAGGATGCAGGGCAGGGGAAAGAATATCAGCTTTCGACCTTCAACTCCTCTGCATTAAGGTGGCAAGGGTGGCTCCTGCAGGATTCCACAGATGGGGCTTTGCTCACCGTGAGAAGCCTTTTATAGTTGCCAGCAAGGCAACTATTGGAACTCTGTGTGTCCTGACCGAGTTTTGTTACCCGATAGCTGGAGTCCGAGAATGTGAGGTAGGTTCTAAAAGAAGCTTCTAAAACCTAAAGTTTTAGAACAGTGTGGGTGTTGAAACTGTTATGAGGATAGAGCAAGGACATCAAAGATCACAAAGAGAGGGGCTTTCCCTTAGAAGTGACAAGTTACTAGTCAGGTGGAAGCTTCCCACTGGCGCTGGAAAATAAAGACTCTAAAGGTATTTGAATTCATAGAAGATTTTGTATCTTTGGGGATTTTTCTTTTTAAAAAGACTTATGGAAAAGTTATAACATAATCAAAATAAAAGTGTATCAGCTCCTGGGCTCCTCACTTCCTTCATCAATTGCTAACATTTTGATTCATTCTTTTGTTCTCTCCCACCATGTGTATATACACTTAACATGACTCAGAAGGCTGCAAAGCCCTTACAGAAATCTAAAGTAAGCATCAAAGGAGTAATGCTGGGACAGAATTTGGAGTTGCTCCATGCCTATGTTCTCTGGTTACTGCACTGGGGCTAGACAGAGCCACCAGCTCCATGCTTCTGGACTTCTGCCCAAGGCATCTCCTGCCAAGGCCAAGCTACATAGGATACAGTCTCCTCTTCTGGCCTCTTGAAATATCCATACACATATAGTACACATGCATATGCATATACATAAATTGAGAGGGAGGGGCTTTATTAAGTGACGTGAATAGACTTTGAAGTCAGCTTCAAAGACATGAAATTGGCATCTTCTAATTTGATTTTTTTAAATCTACCTAGTAGTGACCAAGTGTTTAGTCCTTACTTTGAGGCCTGATTAAACTAGCTGTGGACCTCCCCTTGAGTAGTCAAGATTGATGTCAGCAAAGTTGCAACTAGTCATCACCAGCCAGACTACCTGCAAAGATGAAGGAACTGGGTCACCACACTCATTCCCAGAGATGCACAGAAACAGAACCCCACTTTCCACACTTGACTTGTTTTGATATAATTCAAAGAAGCCAGTAAAGTATATTTCCCCTATTATGCTCTCAGATTAAGGTCTACCTCTTGCTATGTTTATGGGAAACCCTTCTCTCTTGTCTTTCTTACTATGAGATATCAGCAAAGTTACAAGTAGTCTCTATGACAGAGAGAGAAAGAGAGAGAGAGAAAGGGAGGGAGGAAGGGAGGGAGGGAGAGAGAGAGAGAGAGACAGAGAGAGAGAGAGAGAGAGAGAGAGAGAGAGAGAGAGAGAGAGAGAGAG
>NW_021604687.1:1302840-1320304 GCF_004785775.1 Grammomys surdaster
GAGAGAGAGAGAGAGAGAGAGAGAGAGAGAGAGAGAGAGAGAGAGAGTGTGTTAGTTCACATAGTGCTGGGCTTCCTGCACACCAGACAAGCACTTCTTTCAACACATCAACACTGGCTGTTTTTATACATAGGCCACCTCAGAAATTCAATAGGTATAATCCAATTTATTTCCATACCTAAGGTTTGCGTAGCAAGTGTCCAAAAATTAGTAAGGTAGAGTTTCAATATAAGCTTTATGTCTGCCAGTAATGCCAATAACAAATGTGATCCCAGGCAGAAATCCTTATTCCTTGATGTAGAATGTTGGTTCAGAACTATGGAAGAGCACTTTCTCTTTGTGATAGAGAGGCAGAGAGAGACAGAAAAAACAGCACAGACAGAAAAACTCATTAAAACTCTCTAAAAGGATAGTTTTCCCTTCCAGTGAAATGTCCTTCATAAATTAAAATGGGTATGACCCCATGATATAGTTGCTAGATAATTGCTCAAAGGAATCAAAAGCTGCATGTGAAATAGTTGAGAGTAGAGGTCTGGGCTCACACTTGCCGATGGAAATAGAGGCAGAAATGTGCCCAGTGCCTGCACATAACAGTGTGATGCAGACGCAACCCAAACATACGTAAGAAGACGATGAGTGACAGGAACTGGTATATACCTGTACACAGCCAGCCTTAAAAAGACATACCACAACGTGCATAGACCTGGAGGACATTATGGTAGATGAAATCCACCAAACAGAGAAGCAAATATTTTATTATTCCATGTATAGGAAGTATCTGAAATAGAACCCAGAGACATAAGACAAAAGCGTAGTTACAGGGACCAGTGTAGTCAGTGTGTAGATTTTTATTTAGGAGGCGCAGAATTTCAGCCTAGCATGATAGCATGTTCTGGGAAGAGGTGATGGTGATTGTTACACAACAATCTGTGTATTTACTTAATGCCATGGGATTACTTGAAAATGGCTGCAGTGATATAGCGCTGGGGACGGGGAATCAATCCTGGGCTCTCACACATGGCAGGCAAACACTCTGTCACTGAATTACATGGCTAACTCTCTAAAGTGATAAATTGTGTATTTTGTATATTTTGCCACAAAAGTCAAATAGCTCTTCTACTTGAAAAGGTTTGCTGACACCCAGTCCTAGCACGTCTGTTTGTCATGTAATACCTCAAGGTGTGAATCATGCCGCTAACCTCAAGGCAAGCTTCTGTTGAGAGCTCCTCTTACCCTAAAGCACATATATCTTGCTTACTTTTCACACCTTCTGTGTGCGTGGCAGGTGTTCAAATACTAGTCAGACAGTGTCTCGATGTAAGCCTGGTGTCTGCCAGTACTTGTATAACCTTACAATCAGATGTTCTTTGCATTTTGGCGAGTTGTGGCTTTTCTGTAATAGTTTTTCCATCTACTGCCAAAAAAAGCTCCTTTGATGAGGAGTGAGAGCTCTATTGTTGGAATTAGTGAGTGGGAGTTTTAGTCACAAAAACAAAAGTGCTGTGTCTACATAAAGGGAAAGTGTAGAGAAGACAAACAGTAGATATGTCCATAATAGCCAGACAGGGAAGACCCATTCTTTATTTACCAAGGGAGGGACTTCCTTTTTGGCTAGCATAATAATTTGGGTTATTCAACAAAATTATACTCCCCTTTTGCCTAGTTTGCTCCTGTGACTGCTTCATGCAGGGTAGATATTGGTGGGTTGAGCTGGAGACCTGAGTTTCTGTCATTGGGTTTTTGATCTTCTGTCTTTGATGTCTCCATGAATGAAGCATGCCCCTTAGGATGCTAGTGCCCTAGGAGTGGGAGACACATGGAACACAGCAAGACAAGCTGACCCACAGCTCTGGAGCTTGAAGCACTACTGTTGCACTTGATCTGCACAGTGGTAGGTGTGACACTGAAGCATAGGTGTTGGGTCCTGAGGAAATCATCAGGCAGTATAGCATAGTGTAGCATAGCTGCTATAGTTTGTATGTAAAACCTGCTCCATAAACCATGCATTGGAATACCTAGTCCCTAGCTTGTGATACTGTTTTGGGGTTTGTGGAACCTTTGGGAGGAAAGGCCTAGTAGAGAAGGTGGATCTCTAGGGGTCTTAAAGGTTGTAGACTGGCCCTGCTTTTTGTCTGGTCTTTGTTTCCTGGTACTCTGGGATATGAGCAAGGATCTCCCTGATGCTCCCGCCACAGTGGAGCTTCTGGTGTCATGTCTTCCTGCCCTCAATGGATCCTGCTTTCTGAAACAAGAAAGACGAAAGCCTCTTCTGTAAAGGTTTCTTGTCAAGTATTTAAATACACAGCACTTAAATATTCAATTTGTGGACAATCCCAATCATATAAATGGAGAATGAGTAAATAAACTATGGAAGAACCATACAATAAGAGATTCCACTCAGTTATAAAGAGAAACACAAATATAAACAGAGGCATAGATAGACCTCAAAATCTGTACTAAGAAAAGTGAGACAGAAGAGGTCATGTTGGTGGGTTTTCTTCTGATATATCACCCTTGGCAGATCAGAAGTTGCTTATGGTCAGGGGATGGGAAAGACCGACTATAAAGGGGAACTAGTGAACATTTTTTGGTGGGTGGTGTAAATAATTTGTATTTTTTGGTAAGGATGTTTAAATATGTATTTGCATTTGTCAAAGCTCCTTGTAGAATACCCTTCACTGGATTTTAGCCTTGGAAATTATATCCCAATAATATAGATTAAAAAAATTGTTATTCCTGATTCCAGTTTCCCTAGTGCTGTGGTTAGAATGTGAAATGTCACCCATAGGCTTGTATTTTTGAAAACTTGGGTCCCCAGCTGGTGGCTCTGTTTGGAAAGATTATGAAACCTTTAGGAGGTGAGGCCTTACTGCAGTAAGTGTGTCACTGCTGGGTGGCCCTTGAGGCTTCCTCTGCCACATCTTGTTTACTTGCTTGCTGACTGTAGATGCAGTGTGACTAGCTAACCTTCTATTCCTGCATCCATGACTTTTTCAATGTGATGGAGTATATCTCCCTGGAATTGTAAGCCAGAATCAACATTTTCTCCTTCCTGACATGCTTCCCGTCACTTATTTGGTCACAGCAACAAGAAATGCAATGAATATATCCAGGAACAAATCCACTTTAAGTAGTATACAACCCATCCTTTGTGAAATGCAGATCTTGCCTTGGAATTACCCTGCTTTAAACCCTTAGATGCTTTCATCATTTTTTGTCAGTTTTAAGCCTCAAAACTAGTACTTAAACCTGCTACAAACTGAATTCTGTTTCGTTCTTGAAATGCACCAACACTGGAGTCCACACTTGAGCTCCTCAGTCAGTCCCCAGCTTCTATGGCAATATTCATGGTTGCTGTGACCTGAAGCTGCTCAGTTCATCCCCACCTGGAGTCCACATTTCAACTCACCAGAAGCATGCTTCTCGACACACATCTGTGCATTCAACAGCTGCTCTTTGTCTGGGGTAACATCTTCCTCCTCCGAGCTATTACTCATATCATTTGTAGTACAGACATTGATAGTCTGCAGTTGAACTTTCCATTGGTTTCCAATGGAGCATTCTGTTGGTGAAACAATACCTTGGTCCACAGATTCCTGGAGCCCGGCTCAATCTATGCCCTGCATGTGGGAAGCATTCAGTTGAGTTGACTGGGCAGTTGGCTGAATGCAGTTCTGTCAGTTCCCTGAGGTATTCTGAGGCCTTGACTTTTGCTGAGAATTGCATTTGAGGGGTGAGGTTTCACTTCACTGACTACTTCTGCTTCTTTGGTATTCAGGGCACTGGAAAGTTCAATTTCCTGTGCCCCAATCATTTTAAAGGTCCTAGTCAGACAGATTTTCCTCCTGTGTGCTCCCTGATATGACATTTTGGGAAAAGAAGGAAATTTTGCTTTTTCTTTGTTAAGTAAAACTTAACAGAAAAACTAACATAGTTTTGGCCACAGTATCAGCCCGATTATGAAGCAGGAAGTAAAATATCGTAACTGGCAACAATCATACTGAACTGTAACTCAGCATTAGCTTGTCTTTGCTTGACCAGTCTGTTCTGGACCTTCTGGAGGAGTCCAAGGCTGGCGAGACAGTTCCTCCTTGGATGTAGCACAGAAGCTTTAGAGAGGGACACGAGTGACATATTCTGGCCACAGCTGTTCATCCTCATCTAGTACAGAGGAAGAGAACGTTCCTCCCTGGGGGGAAAAGAGAAAGTGTTGTTTGACTAGGAACTAAGAGCAGAGATATGGAAATACAGAAACAAAAGAGAAAGCTTTAGGTAGAAAATAGGAAGAATGAATGTCAATGGAATTAATCTGGCAGTGTCTAGGGGGGCGCTGCTGGGAAGTGGACAGAACTGAGCTTAGGCACACCTGAAGAAGTAGGGACCCAGTCAGAGCCTGAAGAGCCTTTAATGGGCCTGGGCTCTCCTTCCCAGAAACTGAGGCCTTTAGAGGCTCTTGAGCTGGGAGCAGAATGTGTGATGATGACATGGTGAAAAGGGAAGATGGCTTCCGTCTCAACTTCCTTCAGTGCCCCTCTGCTCGCTTGGGTCATAACTCTCCTCAACCCTCTTAAAGTAATAATTATAAAATAATAAAATAATAAATTATTAAATTTATATGCAATATATTATACATAAATTTATTAGTATACATTAATAAATAATAGTAATAATAACATTATTATATGTGTTCATGTGTTTTTGCTTGCATGTCTGTGAATTACCTGCATGCCTGGCGCCCTCGGGGTATAGAAGAGGGCATTAGATCCTGGGATCTAACGTCTGAACCTTTGGACAGTTGTGAACTACCCTATAGGTGTTGAGAAATAGACATAGGTCCTCTAGAAAAGTAGCCAAGTACCCCAGAACCATCTCCAGCCCTGCCAGTACTCTGGCTCCCTTTTTATTTTTCTAGACAGGTTTCTCTGTGTAGATCCAGCTGGGCTTGAACTCACTCTTGCAGATGAGGCTGGCCTCAAACTCAGAGATTTGCCTCCCTCTGTCTCCCAGTGCTGGATTAAAGGTGTGTGACACCACCTCCCAGTTTGCCAGTACTCTCTTAAGCTCTGCTTTTGAGCACAGCAGGACAGCAGGAAGACTGCAGCTTGCTTGTTATGCACATATATATTTTGGAGATTAATCTCCTTAGGTAGAAATCAAGCTCCTATAAGGAGCTTTGTTATACTGGATCTATGGCTTCATTTTTAGATGTTTTTTTTTTTTTTGATAGTCTTGGCTCCACAGGACTAAGGGAGATTATAGGAGTGGGTACTCAGGTGGCTTCTTGTACATTTTCCCATGCCTTTTCTTTTTACGTGTGTCACTAGTGGAGAGCAGTCTTTTCTATAGAAAATTTGCCCTGATTGGAATGTGGAATAGGGAAGTAGTTATACAAAGATAGACCAGAAGAAGGTGAGAGTTCTCCTGCAATTATCTCAAGTGAAGCAGCAAAAAAGCCCAGCAGATTTCACCTTCTTCTTTGAGGCAAGGAAAGTTGTATCAGTAGTCCTTGCTCTCATTGGTCAGAATGTCCTCAGGGTCCTGCCTTCTCACTCTATAACAGAGTTTCCTCCTGGTTAGTGGTTATCTTCAGTTCACTGGTCAGAGCCAGCAGAGACCCAGCTGTGTGAGTCATTTCAGCTGAATTCTAGGAATCAGGAACCAGGCATCAGCCTGTCCTATAGAGTCTTGCCCAAATGCCAGCTAGTAGGAAATTACACAATTGTCCTTGAATTCTGAGCAGGTGCTTTGTTACAATCAACGGATAAATGGAATGTGTGTATAGAGGTGGCCATTTATGCAAGAATGATGACTGCGTATATGACATCAGTGGTGACAGGGAAGTGCAAAGCATTTCACAAGTGGAAGAAGTCGCTAACTCATATTTTTCACAAGGATAGTGCTTCCATTTGTTCTCATGATATACATACATGTGTTCTCATGACAGATACTAGCAATTCCTTCAGTCCTACCCTGACTTCATGCTTCTGTATAGATACTTCAGGATGATGTAACAAGGAGAAATCTTTGGTCAGGTCACTGTTCCTCCCCCCCCCCCATAGAGATGGAGGTAGAACCCAGGGTATTCTAAGCAAGGATTATATCACTAAACTCACCCTACACCCATCTACCATAGGAACTTGATAATTATGAAGAGATTTGGTGACTCATTCTTGTTATCACCCCCCTTCGAAATCAGCTTGCCCTTCAGCTATAAAGGTCAGAGTCACACATGTGTATTTCCTAGACACTAAAATTATTGCATGGCCTTAGCTTGTGATCCAGTGATTATTTCTTTGTTTGAGAGGGCCTCACTATGTTGCCTTGGCTGGCCTGGAACTCGCTGTGTAGACCACACTGGCCTTGAACTTATAGAGATCTACCTGTCTCTGCCTCCTAAATTCTGGTATTAAAGGAGTGTGTCACTATGCCTGTCCACACCCCTCTCTCGACCCCACCTCCTTCACTTTTTTGCACTTTATATAGAAAAAATAATTTGGAGAAGGGAAATAGAGGCTTTTATCCTTTTAAATGCAACTTTTTCTTTAAAAAGTGATTATTTGGAAACTTCTCAAAGTAAATGGAGTGATGTCACAATATTTAAGAGTTATTTTAATTAATCAATTAATTATTTTTGCGACAGTATCATTTAGCTTAGGCTGTCATCAGCTTTGTTATGAAGCTGAAGATGTCTGAAACTCCCGTTCCCATCTTTTTTTTTGAAACTCCGAGAGTTTCAGATGTATGCCACTATACCCAGATAATATTTAAGACCTTTAAAAGCAACTATGTGGAGAGGGGGGCAGGGCTTGAGCTCAGAATGCTTAATTGCAAATTTCAAGCCTCATGCTTTAAGAATTGCTCAGCACATGGAATATAATGAGGGAAGGAAAACCAACCCCCCTCTAATCCTTTTGCTGATTCTTATCTACTCAAAGATGATTTAAAGCCAGAAAGTTGCCCTTGGTCTTATGCTTCTGTGGACTAGTCTAGCCAGTGGGGTTGCAAGGGGCTGGGGAGGGGGACTTTCCAAAGAAACTCTAGAGTAGTGGCTTGGCCATATAATCACATGTACATTTTTCTCCATGTAGTCCATGTATCAGTAGTGATATTTCAAGAAGAAAATGTCATGAAGCTACTAGATATTCTGAAGAAATCACCAGGTGTGGAATGGGAAGGAGGCAGAAGAATCTGGTGAAGAGCCAGAGGGCAGTGTAGGACTGACCTTGGTGAAGAATGGAGGGAAGGAGCCAGGTGGGATAGAGGAGGTCTTGGGCGCAGGGCAGTGTAAGCAAGTTCCCACTCGAGGCCAGTTTTTGAATCACCTACCTAATGTCTTAGTTACTTTCCTGTTGCTGTGATAAAACATTCTGACAAAAACAACTTACAAGAAAGTTTATTTTGGCTTTCAGGTCAAGGATTCAGTCCATCATGGCAGTGAATTCCTAGCAGTAGGAGCTTGTAGCCACTAACCAGGTTGTAGCTTCAGTTAGGAAGCAAAAAATGACGAATGCCTAAACTTTAGCTAGCTTCCAAATTTTTGTGCAATCCACCACCCAAGTCCCAGGAATGATGGGAACCTCCTTTAGATTGAATGTTTTCACTTCAATGAGTCTAATTAAAGTGGTCCCTTATAGACATCCTCAGAGGATAAACTAATCTGATTAATCCCTCTTAAGATCCCTGGAGGTTTGTCTCCTAGTTGATTCCAGATCCTGCCATGACAATCATTGCTATCACATCTGCCAAAGGAGGTTGACATATTCAAAAGCAGTTTAATAGTTGATGCCCCTGCTGTCATTACTAGGGAATCCTCTGGGACATGGACTTCAGGGCAAAGTCTATGGTAGATTCTAAGCCTAGCAGTAGGGACCATTAACTACCTGCCCTCTTACAATATGGATGAGAGATCCTTATGGCCACCAGACTATCCCCCCAATTCCCTTTGCTCTAGGGTAACAGTTCAGAAATGCAAGCTGTTTCCTTTTTCTGCTTCCACATGTTCACGGTGTCTGGCTGAGACAGAGAATCAGTGACCAAGTATTTGTAGTTGTCTTTGTTGCTCAGAACTCAGGTTCAGAAATGGAAATCCACCCAAAGTCTCAACACTCCTTTTAGGCACTGAATCCACATCTGTCAGGCTTTTCTCAGAATTTCTGTCAACTGTAGAAAATGACAGTTTTGTTTTTCAGGAACTTTACACTTAAAAGTTACACACTTTCTGGGTAAAGAGATGGCCTGGAAGCCAAGCCCCTCTTTAGTCTGAAAGAGGAATATAGTGAGCAGCCTGTACCCCATTTTATGCTCTGAGGTCTCACTTTATGCCTAAAGCCATTGCCCAAGCCATGAGTTTAGTAAGGGAAGGATTTGGGAAGGACTGAGTCTGAGTCCTCTGACTCTCAGGCAAATACCTTTTTTCAGTCCATGATTTCTGATAAAGTAAAAGAGTGGGAGGGTAGACCTGGGAGGGGTGGGAACTGTGATTGGGGTTAATTGAATGAGTTCTTAAACAATTAATAAAAATATTATGTTGGAAAAAATTAATTTAATGTGGATGAGTGTTTTGTCTGCATATATGCTCACCATGTGGGCAGTGCTTACAGAAGCCTGATAAAAGTGGTGGATTCCTTGGGACTGGAGTTACAGACAATTGTGAGCTGCCTGGTTTCTGGGCAAGTCCTTCTGAATTCAAGTCCTCTGGAAGAGTAGCCACTGCTCTTAACTGCTGAGCTATGTCTTCAACCCCAAATTCATCTGTTTTCCTAGTTTTATATAAAAAAAATATGAGTTTTTCTGCAACCTTCAATCTTCTTTCACTCAGCATATTGTTCCAGGTTTATCTACACTGTGGTTATGTCAGTCCTTCACTCCTTTTATAGCAGAATGGTATTCCATAAATCACCTGTGCATTCATCTGTTGAGGAACACTGTAGATATTTCCAACCACTGGCTATTATAATATTGCCCCAAGCATTCCTGTATGTCTTTGAATACCTGTTTTCAGTTATTTGGCCATAAGCTGTAAGGAAAAGAGATACACCCTTTATTCTCCTGTTGTTGCTTATTTGTGTCCCTTGCTGAATCTAGGAACCCAAACAATACAGGAGCCACTTTGCAAGAGAAAATAATAAAGGTTATTATTAAATTTCTATGCATATGGGAATCATCACAAGTAAACTTTGAGGAAATGACCAAACCATAATGTTTTTTTTTTTTAGACAAATAACAATTTATACATGCAGGACTGATAGAAGACTAAAGTCTCCAGACTGGAATAAAAGTTGTAGGTATTAACAAAGAGACTGGAGGTGGTGATAGGGTGTAAAAGCTGGCAGATGACAAGGATCCTGTACTGGCTGGTTTTGTGTCAACTTGACACAAGCTGGAGTTATCACAGAGAAGGGAGCTTTAGTTGAGGAAATGCCTCCATGAGATCCAGCTCTAAGGCATTTTCTCAATTAGTGATCAAGTGGGGAGAGCCCATTGTGGGTGGTGCCATCCCTGGGCTGGTAGTCTTGGGTTCTATAAGAAAGCAAGCTGAGCAAGTCAGAGGAAGCAGGCCAGTAAGTAACATCCCTCCATGGCCTCTGTATCAGCTCCTACTTCCTGACCTGCTTGAGTTCCAGTCCTGACTTCCTTTGGTGATGAGCAGCAATTTGGAAGTGTAAGCTGAATAAACCCTTTCTTCCCCAACTTGCATCTTAGTCATGCTGTTTTGTGCAGGCATAGAAACCCTGACTAAGATACCTCAGAGTATGTTTAGGCCTATGGCAACCCATGCCAGGCTTTGGTAATCAAAACTGTCACGATGCCCTGGTATGTGAAGGATGTTCATCCCCAAAGAGTGATTGCAGTTTAAAGAAGAATGAGTTTGTGATATTTGCAGGAAAATGCATAGAACTATAGACTACCAAGTTAAGCAAAAGAAGCCAGACTCAGACTGACATGTGTCATTTATTTTCCCTCAGGTGGAATTGAGGCAGGGTGGTGGGGTGCAGGGAGGGAGAAGAGGGGTAGAGGGGAAACAGGGAAATGAGGAATGAGAGGACACTGAGGTGGACTATACTTGACACACATTATATGCGTATATGAGGTTGTCAGAGTGAAACCCATTATTGTGTCTAATTAATATACACTAATAAAAACCACAGGAAAAAAAGAGAGACTCATTTGGCTCTCAGTGTAGGAAGGCAGGGCAAAGAGCTCTTTCTGAGGTAGTTCTTCCAGGGATTGTTGCTCACAATAACTTTTACACTATGAGGTATGTCTTGGGATGTGTGTCTTCTTTCTCTTGACACCTCTGAGTGATTCTGTGTGTTTTGTGAACTCTATACTTAACCTATTGAGAAATTGCCAAGGTTTCTAATGGGAGGCACACCAGTTTACATCCGTACCTATAACACACAGAGATTCATCTCTCCTCCTTTCTAATGCCTATAGAATAATGTAGCATAATCTACCTAAACGGTTCTCAGCTGTTGACGTTTCATCTCTTTCTCCTTTTTCCCCTAGTCAGAACAATTTTTTGATGAAACGTAATATGTGAGTACAGTATGTTTGTTCCCCCTGCCTTGCCTTTCCTTCCTTTTCTTTAGCTTCCCTCCCTCCCTTTTTCTACTGGTTCTGGGGATTTTGTTTCCTGTGGGTTTACGAGGTATGAGAAAATTTGTACTGCGCGTGTGTATTGGAATGTATTGCTTACAAGAAAAGGCTGTATCGATGGGATAGCATCCCAATGCTAACTAAATATAACTTTTAGCGTTTGATAAACTTAAAAAACAACAAGGGTGATTAGAAGCAGTGATTTTCTGGAATGTGTGTAATTGCTCATAAGCCTTCCCCACTTACCTGCTGGTGATTATGTTTCTCCTTTTAGTGGCCTTCCCTCTTCAACTCTTAGGGGCTTGGTTTTCTTGTACATTTTGGGGGACTGTTTCATGGTAAGTTGCTTTCTTAGTCTATGGTTCTTTTAGTCTTTGATAATTTTTTTTTTAAAAAGAATCCCACGTTCCTATAGCTTTTTCTGTGGTCCATTTTTAAAAATGTTATTTACTTACTTATTTCTTTTTTACTTTTTGCAGAATGCCTGGCTTGTTATGTGGATGATGGGATCTTAACTCTGGTCCTCATAATTGCATAGCAAAGCATTCTTAATTGCTTCCATATCTCCATACCTTTATTTCAGTTTTTTTTTTCTTTTGAGTCACAGCTTAGGGTAGCCTCAAATTTATGTCAATCCTCCTGCTTTAGACTACCAAGCTTTGGGCTTACTTACAGGTATTATGCTCACCTTTGAATGTAATTTTCAGCAGAGACATTTTATAGTTATTAATGGTAAATTAATTATAGTGTAATGCTTCCTATTATTTATTACCACTATTTTTGCAGCACTGGGAATCAATCCCATGACCTTGCATGTTCTAGGTAAGCACATGCACCTGTACTATATCTAGTCTTTAAAAACAATGAATTACAGTAGGAACAAACACTTTCTTTTTTTTCTTCATAGGCTTGAATTCAGTGGTTTTATTTGGATTTTCACTGAGTCCTCATAATTCTTGATACCTTATAAATATAAATTTTCATGTTTAGAAAAAATATAGAGATCTTGCCCTCTAAGTTCTGCTTGCTGTTCAATGGCCAGTTATTTGTAGGCACCAAACAACTGAAATGTGACTAGTCTGAATTAAGATGGAAGTATTAAATACTCATTGGGTTTTGAAGATCTGGTATGCAAAAAGAATTGAATATGTAACTGCTGATTTATACTGTTTATGTAGTGAAATAATATTTTGAATATATTAGATTTGCATTGAATTAGATATAAAAATAATTTTTGCCTTAAAGAAACATAATGATGCTAAGAAGTTAAAGCTATGTGTGTACCTTGAACTATTTTTCATACAATTCTGCCCCAAATGAGTCTAGAATAATCATTAAGACAACCTGAACAGAAAAAAGGGAAAACACAGGGAATGTCTCGTGATCTACATCTCTTCTTATTCTGGGAAACTCTATTCTCTACTGTTTTTTAAATATATTAAATGTATCTTATCATAGAAAATTATTAGCCCAAAAGCTCAGTATAACCATGATACAACTCATAGACCGTATGAAGCTTAACAAGAAGGAAGGCCAAAAGTGTGGATGCATCAATTCCACTTTGAAGTGGGAACAAAATAATCATGGGAAACAGGAGGGAGAGAAATGGGTAGGAGAGGGAGGAGGGAGGGAAAAAGGGTGGGGCAGGATCAGATATGGGAAGAGACAGGACAGAAGTCCAGAGGGCCAAGAGAATAAGTAGAAATATGTAGCAGTGGTGGGAGAGGGGAGGGGGACCACTAGAAAGTCCCAGACTCCAGGGATACAAGAGGCTCCCAGGACCCAATGGGGATGACATTAGCTGAAATATCCAACAGTAGGGAGATACTAAATAGACCACCTCCAGTAGATAGACATGGCCCCCAGTTGAGGTATGGAACCACCTACCCATCTCAAAAATTTTAACCCAGAATTTTTCATGTCTAAAGGAAATTCAGGGACAAAAATGGAGCAGACTGAAGGAAAGGCCATCCAGAGACTGCCCCACTGTGGGATCCATCCCATCTACAGACATCAAACCCCAACAGTATTGCTGATGCCAAGATGTGCTTGCAGACAGGAGCCTGGTATGGCTGTCCTCTGAGAGGTTGCCAGCATCTGACTAAGACAGATGCAGATACTCAGCGCCAACCATTGGACTGAGCCTGGGGGCCCCAATGGAAGAGTTAGGGGAAGGACTAAAGGAGCTGAAGGGGATTGCAACCCCATAGGAAGAACAACAATATCAACTAACCAGACTCCTCAGAACTCCCAGGGACTAAACCACCAACCAAAGAATATACATGGGCCCACTACATGGTTCCTACTACATATATCTGTAGCAGAGGATTGCCTTATCTGGCATCAGTGGGAGGGGAGCTGCTTGGTCCTGTGGAGGCTTGATGCTCCAGAGAAGGGGGATGCTAGAGAGGTGAGGCAGGAATGGGTAGGTGGGTGGGGAGTACCCTCTTAGAGGCCAAGGGGAGGTGGATGGGATGGGAGATTTGTGGAGGGGAGACCAGGAAGTGGGATAACATTGGAAATGTAAACAAATAAAATAATTAATAAAAATTAATAAAAAATGAATTTTAACAGAAGTCTGAGCTTAAGTTTGGCTGGCTGAGTTTGCTGAAAGTCACAGGACAGATCTGGAAATGCCTTCATCCTTATGCAATACTCCTGGCCAGAGAGGACCTGCTCCCATGAGAACTACTGCAATATACATTCCTTCTATTTTTAAACAACTCTGATGATAGAACTTGACCTTACAGAATTACAGAATGTGCCACCATTTTAATGGATAGATTCTAGATATTTGTCTCTTTGATTTGTCTTTGGAGTTTTTGAAGTCTTTGAAGGCCCTCCACAGAGTCCAGATACAACTCTACCTACCATCTGCTAGGTTTATGAGTCTGTTCTTCTCCTTAATCCCCACTGCTTTTAGTCAGGTGACAAAATCTGGATTAATAGACATAACTAGAACTCTGCTGGAAAGGACCTCACACCATGATCCTGACCACAGTGGCTGTAAAGGTGGATGGGATCCAGATATGGATACATCTCTCCCATGTTAAGGCTGCCAGGAGAGAGACAACCTGGCAGCTGAGGTCCATCAGGGACAGACTTCCAGATGGCCCACTACAAGAGCAATGGAAGGTACACCCACATCCTGTCAATCCAATCAATACTCCCAATCTTGCTTGCCTGCTGCCCACAGCATGCTGCATTCTCCACCAACCTTGTACTCTAACCTGGATGCTCATAGACGATGGGGAAGATGAAATACTTCACCAAGTCTCCAAACTGATGCCAGAAGGGGCCTGGTTCCCCAATCTGGAGCTATGACTGGATGATTTCTCTGGGTTTGGGGGCTTGAAATGCACAATTGGACCAAAAATGGCCGATTTTATGTCTGCCCAGGCTATGGCCACACCAAGTCCCAGAAAGATGGTGGAGGATCCTCTGATTACTTTTGTGTTGCTTGGGGATGTGAATTCACCTGGTATATATGGTGGACTATACCACATAACCCACCCCCATCACCTAAGATTTAGTTACAGTAAATTGGAAAGGAGCAGGGACCAAGGTTGCCAACAATAGGTAGGTTATCATAAAGTTTACTGAAAAAAGAAAACAGAGTGTAGGATGGAAAATGGGAAAACCCTGGAGCTTACACCTTTACCAATGGTATGGATGGAAAAACCATAACCTGGGAGCTATGTCCATTATCCTGCTATTGAGCCAACCTGGCCAAGATCCCCCTGAGGCTAACAAGGTGCTAGCCAAGCCAAACCAACCACCTTCCAAACCTCTGCCCCTATCTATCCTCACTCCTGCACCAGGACCCACCACGCTCTTGCCCCAGCAATGTCCAACTTTGTTGCCTGAGTCAGGATCCTATTAAAAGTCACTTTCTAAGTCCTTAATTCCTCCTTTCCAGACTGTTGATTATGCTTAGATACTCAGCCTTCTTACTATGAAAGAACAGCAGTCCCTAGGAACTAGTCACAGAGTACAGATAAAATCCTTTCACAGTTGCTAATTTATATTCTAGTGTAAAACAAACATACCAACTTGAGCACGATATCTACATATGATTCTTTTCTATTTAGCATGTACCATATACAATCAAGATATTGTGTTTTGAGATGCTTAAATGAGTTGTGTTCAGTTGTGGTAAATCTCCAACCCAAATAAGCCCAGTCAAATGAAAACACAACTCAATAATTATGAATACAAGCTGCATGCCTAGATTGGGCAGATTTACCACTACACTACTCTATTCCCCAGCTATGAGATCCCTTATAACTTGCAGTTTTTCCAAGCCACGTGTTTCTGCTCCATTGTCCTTCTACCTCCTTCTCCTCCATTGTCCTCTTCTCTCCCTCCCTTCCTCTCCCTTCTCTCCCTAACTTTTCATCTCCACCCCCTCCTTTCTACTGCCCAGTCACTGGCTCTAGCATTTATTTTACATGTTAAGGTGGGCAGAAGGTTCACAAGAAGTCACCTGTATACCAGGGCTATCCACAATACTTCCCTCTTTCTGTCCAATTAAAAGACTCTTATCTCAGATAGAAATTGAACACAACTATTACCATTTTGTAACTTATAAAGTACAAGATAGATCTAACACCCAGTCCATAATTTTCATCAATTAAATAGAACCTCTGTCATCTATCCTAACTTACAAGACTTATAATACTACACCTGACTCATGTCCTGGCTTCAGATTGTATGCCATCTGAAGACCATCCTCTCAAATCTGTATCATCTTTCTCAATACTGAACAGCTTGGGCTGGCTATAAGACTACTGGCCTTTAACCCCGTCAGATTTCCAAGAATGACTAATATTACCTGAAAATATGAGAAGCACAAAATATTGCTTCCAAAACTTAGCCAGTTTATAGAGGTTGCTGATCATCTGGACATTCCCTATACTTCAAAACATTAGAGCATCAGTCTTCAGTCTTCTGGCCCAGGATCATCTGACAGACCTTTGTAATGCAGACTTTTGAAGGATGATTACCCTGTCTTGGCAGTGATAATCAGTTGACTATTCCATATAGTGTGTCCTTTTTCTGGACAGTATTTTGTCTGTAGAAGAAATCAGGCAATTCTTGCTTAGTTGCTCTCTTACCACAACTGGAGCAACTCCATTGATGCTCAGTATCTTCTTTGAATCTAAGAAAAGGGTACTGTCAGGAACAGATAGGTTTCTAGTCAAATGATCTTTAATAAAAAAAATGTCTATAAATGTCATATTCTGTGGACTTCTGACACCTTTGAAGACTATCTATCTACCCAAAGCATCTTTGATCTGTTAAGCCTTGACTACTCTTGGCCATTTCAAATTGAAATAGCTCAGAAACACCCTTTTAATTAACTCAGGACCATGAGTTTGCTATCTGGCTCTTAACTTGTATTGCTTAATCATCTTAAAAACAGTTTATAATAGCTATAATTGTTATAGAAGGACTGTATCTAAGCCTTATATTCTTAAATGTGTTATGTAGACACAATGCCTATCAGAGAGTAACAATATTAATCTCAATTTTATATCAGTAAGAAATTTATATCAATGAAAACTTGAAATTTGTATCAAATAAGTGTTCTTTGCTCCTCACCTTGTTGAAGTCGTGTTAATAATCCATAATGCAATTCCCTTAGTTTTTTCCTGCTTGTATTCTATTTTGACTTGCCAAAACCCCTACCTGATTAATGTATGTATGAGAGAAAACATCATGGCTCTATGAGAGATGTTTACATCAAGGGTATCATTGAAGCAATGCCCCTCTCCTAGCACCACTGCTGCCCCTGATCCTATTCTCCCATCCCTCCTACCTTCTTCTCATTTATTTATTTTCAGGTTTTGTTTACTGATTTTTTATTTTGGGACAGGTTTTAGGTCTGTAGCCCAGGCTGGCCTTTAACGAGTCATCCTCTATTTGAGCCTCCCCCAAATTCTGGAATTATATGTGTGTGTCACCATACCTGGCTTAGTATATTATTTTCAAGGTCAATCCACATTATAGCATATGCTAATACTTCATTCCTTTTGTGTGGCTTAATAATATTCCATTGTATAGATGTACTCCCTTTCGTTTGGACATTTATCTGCAACTAGACTGTAGATGCTGCTGCTCTCAACACTCACAAACAAGGGTTTTGGTGAACATGAGTTCAATTTTGTTAGGTGTACACCTAATAGTGTGCATAAATTACTAGGTCACATAGCAACTCCATATTTAACTGTTTGAGGAACTGCTGAATCATTTTACACTCCAATAGGTATGAGTGTTTTAGTTTCTTAACATTCTTTCCAATACTTGTGATTTACCATTTTTTTTAAAAAGCTGGTTATTTGGGAATCTCACATCATGCACCCTGATTGTGCTCAACTCTGAGTTCTCCTATACCTGGCTCCCTCCCCCTCTCTGACTCCCCCCTCCAAGAAAAAGAAGAAAAAGAAAAAAGAAAAAAAAACCCAAGTCCAGTTTGTGTTGTTTATATACACACTGGAGCATGGTCAAATTCCTAGTGATCAGCTTTTAAGGGAGGATGAATCTTTCTCTAGAACAACTGAGGAGAGCTCTACAGTGACCATCACGGGGACTGGCCAGACCTCTGTGCCCACTCCATTCCCTGAGCAGCAACTGTGCTATGGGCCAGTGAATGGCATAGCCAGGTGATTTATCCTTTTTTTTTAAGTTATTATAGCCATCCTATTGGGTATAAAGCAGTCTAACTTTGTGGTGTTGGCTTGCATTTTTCTAATGATTCGACTCTGAGGATCCTTTCTTGTGGCTTTTGGCTACTTATGCAATTCTCTCTCTCTCTCTCTCTCTCTCTCTCTCTCTCTCTCTCTCTCTCTCTCTCTCTCTCTCT
>NW_021604687.1:1320314-1528751 GCF_004785775.1 Grammomys surdaster
TCTCTCTCTCTCTCTCTCTCTCTCTCTCTCTCTCTCTCTCTCTCTCTGTGTGTGTGTGTGTGTGTGTGTGTGAAGAAATGCCTATTCAAACCCTTTGCCCATTTGGAAACCTTGATTATTTATTGCTTAGTTATTAGTACTTTACATAATCTGGGTATAGGCTCCTCATCTGATATAATTTGCAACAATTTTTCCATTCTTTAAGTTGTCCCTTTGTTCTCCTGATTCTTTTTAACAATCAACGAAATGCTTTAAAATAAGTCCAAACTACCCATTTTTTTGCTTATATTTTGTGTCTTGCCTGAATTTAACTTTACAAATTTATGATTTTCCCTACTAAAGGTTTTTATTAGTTTGCTTCTTATATTTAGACCTGCCATCTATTTTGATTTAAAATGTGAATACAGTGTTAGAGAGAGGTCCGACTTTCCTCTCTGGCCCATGAACACTTACGTACGTATCTTGGCATCACCTGTTGAAGATCAGCCCTTACAGAATTATCTTGAGGGCTGGAGAAATGGATCAGTGGTTAATATCACTGGTTGCTCTTCCTGAATATGGGGATTCGGATTTCTAGTGCCCATATGACAGTTCACTTCCCTCTGTGACTCCAGTTCCAGAGGATGTGATGCTCTCTTCTGGCCCCTTTGAGCACTGCATGCCAGTGGTACACATACATGCCACCCATGTCATCTCTCATCTGTCTGTCTATCTATCTATCTATCTATCTATCCATCCATCCATCATCTATCTATCTAGTATATTTGTGTATATAAAGATTTATCTTGAACAGTCTTGTCATTAAATTGATTATCCAGAAATGCTAAGGAAGAACCGTTAACTGCCAGCTTCCAGAACTGTGGGCCAACACAATTTTGTCTATTGTAAATTTCCCATTATAAATTTATTGTAAACAGGTATTCTATTATGGAAGCCAGTTGTTTAGACCCTTTTCCACAGGGAGATGAGTCTTTGCAGTATATGCGGTGGGTATTTTTTCCCAGCTTGTTAGATGTCATTTTGTTCTTGTGAGCCATGACAGTTTAAAGTACTTTATTAGCAAATCTATCAATCTTTTGTTTCACTGCCTATGCTTCTGAAAAAAACATTTTCTCAGAATAATGTTATTGTCTTATTTTCTTTGGAACTTGTTGAATCAGTTTTTACACCATATCTCTAATCCATTTGGTTTGTTCCTTATGAATGTTGTTTCAACATTTATTTACTAAATTCATGTTCAAGTGATTTGAGATGGCTTTAGATCTATTTTGTGCTTTCTTTTCTAGTGCATGGCCCCTTTGTGTATTAAAGCATCAGTACTGCCTTGTAAATCAGGCTTTACAGTATGATTTAATATCTGAAACCCATAATCTCCACCTGTGATCTTTTTTTAGTGCTTTTTAAAAATTTTCAAATGTGTGAATTCCCATATGAACTCACTGTTAATATGTGTCTACCAAACTTTCACATTACCTTGTAAAATTTTAGAATTCAGTTTATTTAAAAGATTAAGACCTTTATAGGCTGAAAATAAACTCTTAATCCACTGTGGAGTTCCTGGTTGTTCATATACGTGTTACCATGCTCTCCCAACACAGAAGCACCCAGGGTCTCCACTTCCCAATGAGCTTTCTGTGACATCTTTTACAGGAGGACCAAGTTCTAGTTATTCTACAATGACGTGACTGCCGAACTCTGAGACAGTAAAGATCAGGATGACTCACTTTTAATTCTAAATTCTCCAGAGGTAAGAGAACGACCTCCTCTAGGAAGGGCCTATTATTTCTGTATGTGGCCCACCAGCCGAGGTACCCACTCAAATGGAGGAAGGTGCTTTGCAGTTCGAGGGAGTCTTGTGCTTTTTAACCTGTGGGAATTAGTACCTGGTCTTTTCCTATCTTGTTACCTCATTTTAGCAGTTCTCAAGGGGCCAGCAACAGGTAGGTACCTGGGCTACACAGAGGTCAGAACCAGACAACTCAGCGCCCTCTGCTGGAGGCTACGTGTGCTGCAGGCGAGGCTGGGTAGCGTGGGTCTCGGCGAGCTCTGTTCTCCCGGAGTCAAAGACTCGGCTGAGCGATGGGTATAGAGGAGGCAGCATCTGTAGCCTCCATGGCTGGGGGTCCCGAATTCTAAGGCGACGGTATGAGCCTGGTGTGCCTCGCATCACAGAAACTACGGCTTTGGAAGTCTAATACACACGGTTTTCTATTTAGGCAGGCGTAGTTCCGGCGCGCACCCTCCCTCTCAGGCGCGTGCGCATCATCCGTTGGGGGCGTGTCCTCCCGCGATCCTCCCGTCCACATTGAGACGCTAGTCGTCTCCGGAACGCGCAGCCATTTTGGGAGCACGCTTTTGATCCGAGGCTCGCTCTGGCCACTTGGGGGCGCACACTGTAGTCAGCTCCTCTGAGTGCAGTCTCAGTGGGTTTAGTTATCCAGAATGAATTGTTTGTCCCAACTTTGTGAGTGCTTTAGATAGAGTGCTTTAGATACATACATTTAGGTTACTTATCATTCAACATCTAGTTGTACCCGAGGGATGAACAAGATGATCTTCCCCCTCTAAAGCAAGAGAAAATCGGGAAGAGGAAGCATACAAAAACAACAACCATGTACCCAGAGTATGTGGAAACCTAGACAGGATAGCTGGAACATTTTCTATAGGAATATGATCAGGTGAGTTTACACGAGGAAAACAAGTGATGTTTCCAAAGGAAAGCAGAGTGATGGAGCCTGGGAAGACACATCTGGATTTAATCTGGCATCTTTGCTTTTGCACTAGCTTCATCTTTGAACAGGTTAATTCTGAACTCCTCTTTCCTTATTAGGATAATAGATAAAATTACCCTTGCAAACCTATGCTGAGAGTTAAAGAGTTGTGGAAAGAGATGTAGGGTGTACACTTTTTTTTCCTGTACTGGCTTAGTTAGGGTTCAGGGTTATCCTTACAGTCTCTGAAAGGGGCAGACTGCTTTTCTGTTTTGCCTTTGTTTCTTTTTGTTTTGCTAGGGAGGGGAAACCAGGGCCTCGGGGAGGCTGGAATAGCAGCCCTATTGTCCTTGGTTTACTATGTCAGAAACATGAATGGACATGTTTGTGTTTTTCTACATTGTCAGAGTTTATTATTAATATTATTATTACAGCAAATTCACAAAGTGTAGAGGTTTTAATGGCAGCTATTTGGAAGATATTTCTGCTTTCCTTGGTAACCCTGGCTGAAGTGAACACAGTTCTTTTACTCCACTCTTAATATTGAGTCATAATTCACATAATTCAATGCACACTAAATTTCTTTCTCTGTATGTAAACCACAGAATAATTACAAAGGGTTAAATAGGCAAAGTGTTTGAGAAACCGAAGAAAGAAGAAAAAAGTTTGAGAGAGAAGTTTGAGAAACCAAAGCTGGCAAGACAATAGAGACACATGAGAGGCCTGGAGTCAGAGAGGAAGCTACTGTTGGGAGTCAGGCCACTGTGGGTCACTGTGGGATTTGAGAATGATGCTTAGACTTGTGTCTAGCTGCAGAGGTGAAAAGCTTAGAGTAGATCCAGATGAAGGAATGGGCAGATGGATGGATGGCAGGTGTAGAAGGGCGAACAGGAAGATGGGCACATGACAGTTGAGTAGGCTGTGTCAACAGTAGGGACCAAGCCAAGCTGAAGCCCCCTAGGACAAATGGGACTTCTCTGCTTGCTGGTCCTAGGTACACACTCTGGGTTGTAAGATAACAGGTCAGTGGGGCTATAAATACTATGTCTCTGAGTTTTTATAGAGTCCAGGTACCCTTTCCTTGTTTTGCTATGGTCAGTAAGTTCTTGGGCCTAGTTTTCCTGGTAAGATTTTAATGTGTCCATTTTTATCTATAGTTCAATCTACCCCAATAAATTCATAAGGCAGCTCCCAAGGACAAGTCATCTACTAGTCTGTGCTAAATGGCCGGTGTCAGACAGATGTCCTTTCCATGTCTACTCAGGTGCATAGGCATCCTCTCCCCTCCAAAGCTTCTTATAAAATGGAATCTCTTGGGGCAAGGCACAATCTAAAAACCCCATTATTTTATGCAACGTAGAACAAATTAGATGAAGGTACAGCCTGATCTCAACTTTTACCTCTGAGATACATCCCAGGTCTTTGTTTAGTTTCTGAAAGAGTATCTCAGTGTTCAGCTAGGGCTGTCCTTGTGCTCCATGTCCTATCTCAGCCCCTAACTCTGGGATTATATGCTGCTTTACCTTGCTTTTACATATTTGTATGTTCCTCAGGAAAAGTGTGTTAATAGCATTTGATGGGCCTTGGAGGGAAACAATAATAAAAAATATCATTCAGGGGTTATTGTGATATTTAGATGAGAGAGAGTGAGGATATGCGCCAGAGATGGACAGCAAGGACAGGTGAGTGGAAAGCTGCAATGAATGAGAATCAAGAGGGCTTGGAAACTGATTGGATAAAGGCTAGAGAGTACTGGGCAGACAGGTGAGTCACCTGTGATTCTCAACTTTGCAGATTGCGATAAGCATAAGAAACTTAGAAGCAGACTCTGGAGGGGACTAATGGAGGGAAGTAAAGACTTAGAAGGGCTGGGGTGGGAGGATAAACTGTAATAATACAGATCAAGGTATTGTTGCCCTCACACTACCCAAATCTCTGGACTGAATGATATACTCTGAGCAATCTCTGGACTGATTTCTCATGGCTCAGTTATAGTCTATAGCAGTGGTTCCCAATCTGTGGGTCACAACTCTCTAGTAAACCTCTGTCTCTGAAAATATTACAACACAATTCATAGCAGTAACAAAATTAGAGTTGTGAAGTAGCAACAAAAATAGTTTTGTGGTTGAGTGTCACCACAACATGAAAAATTGGATTAAAAAGTTGCAGCATTAGGCAGGTTGAGAACCACTCATCTAAAGACTGCTGAGTATATTATTAATACTGATGTGGATTTGTATTTCTGGTTCATATTCACTTTCCTGGCATCTCTATTGCAGTATCACATAGACAGCTCAAATGCAACATGTCCCAATGTGAATTTTGTGCCTTTAGACCCAACAACTTGACTGTCAGTGTATAGTGTCACCAATAGAGTATCTTTTAACCACCTAATTACTGACTTTTGAGACATGGTCTCAACTCTCCCTATGTAGATAAAGTTGACCTTGAATTTATAATCCTGCTTCCACCTCCAAAGTACTAGGATTTCAGATCTGTGCCAGTATGCTTCTTTCTTTATAGGTTGTTTTAGATTGAATCCTGGGCTTAATGAATGCTAGAAAATACTAGATAGTTATAGTCTCACAATTAAGCTTGAGCTGTTTAGGATTTACGAAGATGTTTTAGGTCTAAAATGATGTTTTTAGATTGGTAATGCACATTAGGATAGAAATTGAGTTAAGTACAAAAACTTTAAACATGCCAAGATAGGATAGATAATAGAATATTTTCTAAAGTTGCCAAATACTATTGATTGGACATTATGACTATAAATCTTACCTAATAGTTTTCATATTTGTCTCATAATTATTATTATTGTATACAACTCATATTTGAAAGAAAAAGATCCTTTATTGGACTAAAAGGAGGAATTATAGACAGAATATCTTGTGTATTGTATGATTGTATCGCCTGTCAACTAAAAAACTATGGTCTATAGGAAAGGGTAGAATAAAAGATGGGGCCGGACAGTGGTGGCGCACGCCTTTAATCCCAGCACCTGGGAGGCAGAGGCAGGCGGATTTCTGTGTTTGAGGCCAGCTTGGTCTACAGAGTGAGTCCTAGGACAGCCAGGACTACACAGAGAAGCCCTGTCTTGAAAAAAAACGAAACAAAAGAAAAAAAAAAAGATGGGATATCCCAGAGGCAGAAAGGATTCTGGGACAGTGAGATTCACCCGAAAAGATATGACAAGATGGATGCATGGTATCTGAGCATGGGTAGATCAGAATAAATAGGTTATACTAGGTTTTGACTTAGAGAAGAGCTTAGCTATATGGCCAAGGTATTTGTAAATATATTTTGAGTCTCAATCTTACTTCTGGGAGCCTGGGGTTTAGATAAAGAAGCAGACCTAATGTCTACAGAAAGCACTCTTGCCAACTGAGCTGCATCCTCAATTCAAGATTTCTATTGTTTTTGTTTGTTTGTTTGTTTGTTTTGTTTTCTGAGAAAAGGTCCAGGCTAGCATTCCTTAATGTAGTTCAGAGTAACCCTATACTTATGAGCCTCTAGATTTAGCTTCTGAAGTGCTGGAAATACAGGCATGTAATATGTATCATATTAGACTAGCTTATCTACTTCTCTGAAGAGTCCACAGTCTGAAGGCCTCCCAGGAGTTTTGCTGCATACAGGGCAACAGGTAAGGGACCGCAGCAGCTGGGAACCCAAAGGAGGCCAGTGGACCTGGGACCCATCACTAGTCCAAGCATCGGCCCCTCCCCAAACTCCACTCCCCTTCTGGCCTCACCTTCCACTGGGGAAGATCACCAGCTTGTCTGCTCCTTTGAAAGCCCAACAGTCTGAAGGCCTCTCCAGAGATCAGCTGGACACAGGACAATAGATAAGAAGCTTGTCTGCCCCTCTGAAGATCCCACAGTCTGAAGGCCTCTCAGGAGAGCTGCTGCAGCCAGGGAAACAGGTCACCAGTGTACATGCCTCTCTAAAGGCCCTACTCTGAAAGCCTCACAGGAGGTCTTCTACAGCCAGGGCCACAGGTCTACCAGGAGACCTGCAGCAACCCAGGGACACTGAAGGCAGGCTCCAGACAGAAACACCCAGACCAGCTAACACCAGAGGTATCCAGATGGCAATAAGCAAGCACAAGACTATAAGCAACAGAAGCCAATATATTTTGGCATCATCTGAATCCAGTTCTCTCACCACAGCAAGCCCTGGATATACTAACACACCTGAAAATCAGGAAGCTGACCTAAAATACTATCTCATGAAGGTTATAGAATCCTTTAAGGAGGATATAAACAACTCACTGAAAGAAATACAGGAAAACACAGGTAAACAGGTGGAAGCACTTAAAGAGGAAACAAATAAATTTCTTAAAGAAATACAGGAAAATACAATAAGACAGGTGAAGGAATTGAACAAAGAGGTCCAAGACCTAAAAGTGGAAGTAGAACCAATAAAGAAAACATAAATGAAGGCAATCCTGTAAATGGAAAACCTAAGAAAGAGATCAAGAGTTATAGATGTACGTGTCACCAACAGAATACAAGAGATAGAAGAGAGAATCTCAGGTGTAGAAGATACCTTAGAAGATATTGACACAACTGTCAAAGAAAATTCAAAACATAAAAACCCCCTAACCCAAAACATCCACAAAATCCAGGACACAATGAAAAGACCAAATTTAAGTATGATAGGAATAGAAGAGAGAGAAGAGTCCCACCTCAAAAGACCCAAAAATGTCTTCAACAAAATCATAGAAGGAAACTTCCCCAACCTAAAGAAAGATATGTCTATGAACATATGAGGAGCCTACAGAACTCCAAATAGACTGGAATAGAAAAGAAAATCCTCTCATCACTTAATAATCAAACCACTAAATGAACAGAACAGAGAAAAAATATTAAAAACTGTAAGAGAAAAAGGCCAAGAATCATAAAAAGGCAGACCTATCAGAATCACACCAGAATTACACCAGAATAACAGCCAGAAGAGCCTGGACAGAGGTCATGCAGAGTACAAATGGGCAGAGGTTATAGAATACAAATGTCACCATAGGCTATTATACCCAGCAAAACTCTCAACATACATGGAGAAACTAAAATATTCCAGGACAAAACCAAATTTAAACAATATCTATCTACCAACCCAGCCCAACAGAGGATTCTAGAAGGAATACTCCAACACAAGGAGGGCACATACATCAAAGAGAAAACAAGATATTAATCATCTCACAAAGTAAAAAGAGAATTACACGCACACACTACTACCTACAACAACAAATATATCAGGAACTAACAATCATCTATCTTTTATATCAATATTAATGGACTCAATTCTCAGTTAAAAAGACATAAGCTAATAGATTGGATGCGTATACAGGATCCAGCATTTTGCTGCATACAAGAAACACAACACACCTCAAAAACAAAGACAGATGCTACCTCAGAACAAAAGGGTGAAATAAGTCTTCCAAACAAATAGTCCCAATAAACAAGCTGGAGTTTCCATCCTAATACCCAATGAAATAGACTTTCAACCAAAAGTTGTCAAGTGAGATGGGGAAGGACACTTCATATTCATCAAAGAAAAAAAAAATCCACCAAGAGAACATCTCAATTCTAAACATCTTTGCCCCAAATGCAATGGCACCCACATTGCTAAAGCTCAAAACATACATTTAACTCCACACAATAATAGTGGGAGACTTCAACACCCCACTCTTGCTAATGGACAGGTCATTGAAACACAAACTAAACAGAGACACAGTGAAACTAATATAGGTTATGAACCAAACATTTATATAGAACATTTCACCATAAAACAAAAGAATATAAATTATTCTCAGCATTTCATGGTACCTTCTCCAAAACTGACCATATAAGTGGTCACAAAATAAGCCTCAACAGATAAAAGAAAATGAAATAATCCCATGCATCCTATCAGATCACCACAGACTAAGGCTAGACTTCAATAACAAAAATAACAGAAAACCCACATACCTACGTAAATTGAACAACTCTCTACTCAATGATAATGTGGTCAGGAAATAAATAAGAACAGCTTTCCTGGAATTCAATGAAAATGTTGACACATCATACCAAACTTATGTGACACAATGAAAGCAGTGTTAAGAGGAAAATTCATCACACTAAGTGCCCTGGTAAAGAAATTGGAGGGATCCTACACTAGCAACTTAACAGCACACCCGAGAGCTCTAGAACAAAAAGAAGCAAACACACTCAAGAGGAGTAGACAGCAGGAAATAGTCAAACTCAGGGCTGAAATCAGCCAAATAGAAACAAAGAGAAAGATACAAATTATCAACAAACCCAAAAGCTGGTTCTTTGAGAGAATCAACAAGATAGATAAACCCCTAGCAAAACTAACTAAAGAGCCCAGAGACAGCACCCAAATTAAGGAAATCAGAAATGAAAAGGGAGATATAACGGCAGAGACTGAAAAACTTAAAAAAATTCTTCAGATCCTACCACAAAAGCCTATACTCAACAAGACTGGAAAATCTAGATGAAATGGATTATTTTCTAGACAGATAGCACATACCAAGTTAAATCAAGAGCAGGTAAACTATCTAAACAGGCCTATATCCCCTAAAGAAATAGAAGTCATTAAAAACTTCCCAATCAAAAAAAGCCCAGGACCAGATGGCTTTAGTGCAGAATTCTACTAGACCTCCAAAAAGGAGCTAATACCAACACACCTCAAACTATTCCATAAAATAGAAACAGAAGAAACACTACCTAATTCATTCTATGAAGCAACATTTACTCTGATACCTAAACCACACAAGGACCCAACAAAAAAAGAACTTCAGACCAATTTCCCTTATTGATGCAAAAATACTCAAATTCTCTCAGACTGAATCTAAGAACTCATCAAAACACATCATTCACCACAATAAAGTAGGCTTCATCCCAGGGATGCAAGGTTGGTTCAATACACGAAAATCCATTAATGTAATCCACTATATAAACATACTCAAAGGAAAAAAAAATCACCTCATTATCTCATTAGATGATGAAAAAGCATTTGACAAAATACAAGACCCCTCCATGTTAAAAGTCTTGGAGAAATGAGGAATTTAAGGCAGAGACATAAGCATAGTAAAAGCAATATACAGCAAACTAACAGCCAATATCAAATTAAATAGATACTTGAAGCAATCCCACTAAAATCAGGGACAAGGCAAGGCTGTTGACTCTTCCTGTATCCAATATAGTACTTGAAGTTCTAGCAAGAACAATAAGGAAACACAAGGAGTTCAAGGGGATACAAATTGGAAAAGAAGTATCAAAGTATCACTATTTGCAGATGATAGGATAGTATATGTAAGCAACCCCCAAAATTCTACAAGAGAACTTTTATAGCTGATAAACAATTTCAACAAAATGGCTGGATATAAAATTAACTCAAATAAATCAATAGCCTTCCTTTACACAAATGATAAATATGCTGA
The DNA here is from genome assembly GCF_004785775.1 of Grammomys surdaster. Taxonomy (NCBI): domain Eukaryota; kingdom Metazoa; phylum Chordata; class Mammalia; order Rodentia; family Muridae; genus Grammomys; species Grammomys surdaster. Next base: position 1,330,467 of record NW_021604687.1, read on the forward strand.
GAAATGAATTAGGGAAACAATATTCACAAAAAATATAAAATATCTTGGTTTAACTGTAACCAAACAAGTGAAAGATCTATATGACAAGAACTTCAAGTCTCTCAAGAAAGAAATCTATGAAGACTTCAGAAAATGGAGAGATCTATGCTCATGGATTGGCTGTATTACTATAGTAAAAATGACCATTCTACCAAAAGCAATCTACAGATTCAATGCAATTCCCATCAAAATTCTAACACAATTCTTCAAAGACATGGAAAGAGTAATTCTCAATTTCATATGGAAAAACAAAAAACCCAGGATAGTGAAAATACATCTTAACAATAAAAGAACTTCTGGGGCATTACTATCCCTGACCTTAAGCAATAGTACAGAGCAATAGTGCTAAAAACTGCATGATATTGGTACAGAGACAGACAACTTGATCAATGGAATAGAATTGAAGACCCAGAAATAAACCCACACACCAATGGACACCTGAATATTGGCAAAGAAGCCAATAAAATGTAAAAAAGAAAGCATCTTCAATAAATGGTGCTGGCCTAACTGGCAATCAGTATGTAGAAAAATGAAAACAGATCCATATTTGTTACCTTATCCAAAGCTCAAGTCCAAGTGGATCAAAGACTTCAATGTAAAACTAGATATACTGAATCTAATAGAAGAGAAAGTGGGAAAGAGCCTCCAATTCCTTGGCATGGGGAAAATTTCCTAAACAGAACTCCAGTGGCTTAGGCTCTAAGATAAAAAATTTATGAGTAGGACCTTATGAAACTGAAAAGCTTCTATAAGGCAAAGGACATAGTCAATAAGACAAATTGCCAACTTACAGATTGAGAAAAAATTTCACTAGCCCCAAATCTGATAGAGGGCTAATAGCCAAAATATATAAATAACTCAAGAAGCTAACCTCCAAAAATCCAAACAACACAATTAAAAAATGGGGTATGGAACTAAACAGAGAATTCACAACAGAGGAATCTTGAATGGCCAAGAACCACTTAAAGAAATGTTCAAAGTCCTTAGTGATCAGGGAAATGCAAATTAATATGACTCTGAGGTTCCACCTTACACCAATCAGAATGGGTAAAATCAAAAACTCAGGTGTTGGTGAGGATGTGGAGAAAGTGGAACACTCTTCATTGATGGTGAGATTGCAAACTCTTAAAACCACTTTGGAAATCAATTTGGAGGATCCTCAGAAAATTGGAATTAAATCTACTTGAAGACTTAGCTATACCACTCTTGGACATATACTGAAAAGATGCCCCACTATGCTGCAGAGGCATGTGTTCCACTATGTTCATAGAAGTTTTATCTTTGATAGCCAGAAACTGGAAACAGCCAAGATGTCCCACAACAAAAGAATAGATGCAGAAAATGTGGTTCATTTACACAATGGAATTTACTCAGCTATTAAGAACAAGGACATCATGAGTTTTGCAGGCAAATGGATGAAACTAGCTGAGTAAGGTAACTGAGACCCAAAAGGACATGCATGTTGTATACTCACTACTAAGTGTATATTAGCCAAAAAAAGTACAGAATACCTAGGATACAATCCACACATCTCAAAAGGTTAACACACCAAAGAGACCAAGTGAGGATGCCTCAATTCTTGGGAGGGAGAAGAAATCAATCATGGGGGGCAGAGGGAAGTAGAGACCTGGTTGGGAGAGGGTACAGGGAGGGGAAAAGTGGAACATGATCAGGTATTGGGGGTAGGCGGGCGTCCCGTACACCGAGGCTCAACGAGAGCGGGTGGGGCACGGAACATCTGCTCCGAGACTGTCTGGGAAGCCGCGCCTCGCAAGGCTCTGGCAGGAGTGAGTGAGAGCACGGCTGTGAGCTGGAGTACAGCACGCTTTTCAGTCGCGAGGGGCAGGGCCTCTGTCCCAGCCTCCAAATGCAGGCAAGTGTTCCCTCTTTCCGAGGGCAGCTCGGGAGTGCCCGCAGAAGAAAAGTGTTACGGCTCTGCCCGCAGGGAGGAGAGAAGTGTTGTCATCCTTTGAAATGCGCAGGATAGCCGGTGACTGGCGAGGAATCACAAAAAGCACTCCGACAGCGGGAAGGTCTCACACCACACAGTGACTTTGCTTTTGAGCTCTGGGGATATATACAGTTTTGGGGGGAGAACAGGTAACTTCTATTGGTTTGGGGATGCCATATTTGCATGGAGGTGTTATACCTATGTGATAAAAGCCACGGACCTCTCCGTGGGAGGGGCTGTGGGGAGCGGAAGCTAAGAGAGCCATATGGCTTTGGGAGAGTTCGAAGCGGCCTTCCGTCCTACTGGCCTTCTTCAGACCAAGGTTTTTGGGGCTTCAGATCTTTCTACCAAGCTTTCTGGCTTTTCTCATAGCCCACTGCCCCACAGTAGGGAACAGGAGTGAGGTCCTGAGGGCCAGCAGAAAGAATGGAAACAGGCAATCTTGGGAGGTAGGAAGTGGCGGACCCTTTAGAATGTACCAGAGACCTGGGTGGTGAGAGATACTAAGGACTCAAAGGGAGGGACTTTAGATGAAATGCCCAACAATGGGGAGAGGGAACTCATTGATACAGGGTATCAAGTGGAGGGATGGGGTTGCCATCCCACAGTCAAACTCTGACCCAGAATTGTTCCTGTTTAAAATAACTGCAGGGACAAAAATGGAGAGGAGACTGAGGGAAGGGAGATTTAGTGACTGGCCCAAATTGGGATCCAGCTCAAGGGGAGACTCCAAAGCCTGATAATATTACTGATGCTATGGTGTGTTTACATACAGGAGCCTAGCAGGGCTGCCCTCTGAGAGGCCCAACAAGCAACTGACCGAGACAGATGCAGATACTTACACCTAACCAATGAACTGAAGTTGGGGACCCCTGTGGTTGAACTAGGGAAAGGCTGGAAAAACCGAGGAGGAGGAGTGTGACCCCATAGGAAGACCAGCAGTCTCTCAACTAACCTTGACCCCTGAGATCTCTCAGACACTGAGCCACTAACCTGGCATCATACAAGAGTTGGTCCAAGTCCCCTGACACTTATATAGCAGAGGACTGCCTTGTCTGTTCTCAGTGGGAGAAGATAGGTCTAACCCTCAAGAGACTTGAGGCCCAAGGGAATGGGGAGGACTGGCTGGGGTGGCACATCCTCTTGGTGGCAGGGGAGGAGGAATGGGATGAGTAGCTGTGGGAGAGGGATTGGGAGGGGAACAATGGGTTGAGTGTAAAAAGATAAATAAAAAAAGAAGAGGTCATGGAGAGAGAGAGAGAGAGAAAGAGAGAGAGACAGAGACAGACAGAGACAGAGGTGTGTGTGTGTGTGTGTGTGTGTGTGTGTATGTGTGTACATGGGAGAAGCTGTGGGGAGAGAGGGGTGCAGATGATGGAAATATAGTATTCATGTATGAAAGTCTCAAAATTAAAAAAAAAAAGCAGAGAGAGCAGGATTATTTGTTTCATTCTAGAATTTGAGAAAATTCTTGAAGTTTTTTCAAATATTGTTTGAAATTAGAATAATGTTTGCTATTGGTGTGTCACATGTAGATTTTATTATATTCCATACAACTGTTCCTTCTGTTCATAATTTCTTTAGGCTTTGTTATTATGAAGGGACACTGAACTTTACTGAAGGTCTTTCTGCTCTGATATATGGCTTCTTTAAAAAAAAAGATTTATTTTTATGTATATAAGTACATCATTGCTCTCTTCAGACACACCAGAAGAGGGTATCAGCTCTCATTACAGATGGTTGTGAACCACCATGTGGTTGCTAGGATTAGAACTCAGGATCTCTGGAAGAGCAGCCAGTGCTCTTAACCACTGAGTCATCTCTCCAGCCCCCATGGCTTCTGTTTTTATGTAATGAATTACACATGCTGATTTGCAGATGTTGTTTTAACTTTAGATCCTTTGGGAAAAATACTGACTTTCATGGTTTGTGATCTTAATGTGTTGTTGAGTTTGATTTACTCTTATACACTGTTGGTGTAAACTATTACAGGTACCTCAGAAATCACTATAGAGAGTTCCAAAACAAAGCCAGAAAAATCCCCTAAAGAAACAAATAAACAAACAACAACAAAACCCAACTCTAAATAGTCCTACCACTTAACCCAGTTCTAGTGCTTCTAGGTGTATACTGAAAAGACTGTATTTCCTATCGACAGACCGACTTGCCCATCTGTATTCACTGCTGCTTTATTCACAACAGTTTGGAAATGAAATCAAATTAGATGTTCATCAACTGTGGAACTCTTAAGGAAAATGGAGGTATGTACACAGAGAGACTATTACTCACCTGAAAAAAATGTAATCATGAAACTTGGAGATGAATGGACAGAATTGCAAGAATTATACTAAGAGAGGTCCCTAGGCTCAGAAAGAAAAATGATGCATGTCCTCTCTCTCATGTGTGGATCTTAGCTTTGAATGTTTTGTATGTTTAACTTGGCACAGATGAGGAAGCCAGGAAATTAGAAACAAGACATTGAGCATGGATCTATTGAGAGAGGGGATATGGTAAAACATAGGGAAATGAAAGGAGAAAGAGGGATAATTAGGGGTGGGAATGTTCATGCATGGAGGGGCAAGGGATGGAAAATGAGGGAGAGGGGGTAGGCTCAACCAAAATGAAGTATTATGAAAAAGGTACACGGAAACTTAAAATCTTGGAATACAAATATAAAAAAGTATAACTAGAGGAAACAGTAGAACCCAAGTTACATGAAAGAACCAGAGTTGGGGGCGGATTCTCTGAGAGTTATAAATGTGGATGGGGAAGAGTGGGAAAGAGAACAGGTGTAGGTTGTGAGTCAACTAAAGGGATGTACCAAGGAGACTTATAGAAATCGACTAGTGTTTTATATTTAAATTATTTTATATTATATATTTATGTTTTAATATATACTATATATGTAATTTATAGACTAGAATTGTTCTGCAAGCTAATTAAAACATAATATAAGAAGATATAAAACTAATTGTTTTTCCAGTTTTGATTCTGTCAAGAATTTTTGATTTCAGCAGTGGATAAGTATATATTACATATTCCACACAAAAGTGTAAAGTTTAATGTGACTCTTCAGAGCTTCCATTTAGAATGTTCGTTCTAGCTGCACATAAGTTCACTAAGTTTTGTGACTTTAGGTCTGGTTAATTTAGGCGTGTGAAGTTTTTACTTATTTGCTAAAGTCTTAAATGATAAAGTTTGGAAAATTAAAATTTAAGGAGTGTGATAGGAAATGTTTCAGATGGGTGGACCATACTGTACCCAGAAGACACGTGTTAGTTAATGACACTCTCTCTATGCATGCCCAGCACAGGAAACCTCCCCCAGAAGCACACAAAACAACATGCTATTGCTGTTGCTCTTGGTCATCCGACCGTGGCTAACTGGTTAGATTCTAGTGCTGAAGACACCGCCAACTTTGGCTGCAGGTTATCTAAAAGTAAATCTCAAATTATTATTGAAAGATATGTATTAATTCTTATATTTTCTTGTTTTGTGGTATTTTCTTTTGATTATCCTCTGTAGAGCTGGCTTAGTGATCATAAATTCTTTTAATATGTTTTATCGTGGATAAATGTTTTCCAATACAATGCTGCTATAACCAGGACTTCCACTGTAATTTCTTTTTCTTTTTTTTTTTGGGGGGGGGGTTTCGAGACAGGGTTTCCCTGTATAGCCCTGGCTGTCCTGGAACTCACTTTGTAGACCAGGCTGGCCTCGAACTCAGAAATCTGCCTGCCTCTGCCTCCCAAGTGCTAGGATTAAAGGCATGCGCCACCACCGCCCGGCCCACTGTAATTTCTAGTAGAAGTAGTTACTGCATAATCCATCTTATGATTGCATTCAATAGTAAATGCTCACTGTAAGCTTTTCTTTAGGAATATAAAGAACACACATGAGATTAGGAATTGTGAGAGCTGTTGTGATCTACTGACTTTGGGAGGGAAACCTTAATACTGTGCATTTACAAGTTTTTAAAGTAGCGAATAGCTCCCAGAGATTGTTCTCCTAAATTCAAGAGGATTTATTACATCTTATGGCCAGTTGATTTTAGAACTGTGAAGGTTATATGAGATATTGGACAGCACACAATAACTTTTAAGTTCAGTTACAGGGGATTTGACACCCTCTTCCAGCCTTCATGGGCACCCATATCAATGTGCACAGGGTTTTCATTCAAGTAAAAAAAAGGGGGGGAGCACGTTTCAGTAAGCACTGATACTCTCCAAGCATGACTTACATATTGGAGTTTTGAAACTTAACACTTCTGCTCCCAAGGTATGTATAAAAGTGAGCATTCATATATTATGCCTTAAAAGTACTTTGGATTCTGTTTCAAAGGCTATTTTTGGGAGTCAAAATGAGATGGCTTTGTGGTTAGCTCAATTTAAGCCAAATTCTCAAATATCAGATAAGGGGTAGTTAAAACAAACAGAAAGTGTTAAACAAACTGTTGAATCTCTGAAAAACTATAGTAATGATCAGCAGAAAAGAATTCTTTTGGGGAACAGAAATGTTGCCTCACAGATAAAGAAGAACAGACAGGTAACCAAAGCCTTTCCCGATTCACATGTAGTGTGACCACCAGATTTGGAGAGTCTCTCTACTTTTTAGTGGATAATTTCAATTCATATTTCAAGTGTAAGGAAAAACATTGTCTTAAACAAAGTAAGATAAACATTCTCAGGACAAATTAGACCTTGAAGAAGGTATGGTGGTTTGAATATGCTTGGCCCGTAGCAAGTGGCACTGTTAGGAGGAGTGACCTAGTTAGAGGAAGTATGTTACTGTGGAGGTGGGGCTTTGAGGTCAATCTCTGCCTAGTGGGGGAGAGAGTCTTCTTTTAGCTGCCTTCAGTTCAAGATGTAGAGCTCTTGCCTCCTCCAGAACCAAGTCTGCCTGCACGATGCCCATGCTTCCCACCATGATGATAATGGACTGAAATTGTAAGCCAGCATCAGTTAAATGTTTGCTTATATAAGCATTTTGGTCATGGAGTCTCTTCAAAGCAATAAAACCCCAATTAAGACAGAAGGAAAATCTAATTCTCCTATTTTTGACATCCTGACAGACAGGCCAGACTCAGGATCTCCTCTAGATGTTGGGATAAACCTTCTAGCCCTAGTTGGCTGCCCGTGGTTCTCCTAGTGTCTGCAAAACATAGTATTGCTAACTTTCTTTATTGTCTCACTGAAGGGGTACAAGCCTTAATCATTGGTTACATTGGCGGACTTGTACACAAATTAAAGCCTGACTCAAAGAGTCAGCCAGAAGGACAGGAAGAGTTTGCTAAAACTGAGCAAGCTATGAGCAAAGACAAGAAGACAGAGGAGAAAAAGCATGTGTCTCTTCAGCAGTAAAGATTATTGTAAGAGAGAGTATTAATAACAGAACTGGAGCCTTAGTTCAGGCCTTAACAACATCAGACCCACAGCTCTGTATTACTAGGGTTGAAGAACTGATTTTTCATTTTCTAAAATTTCCTGAACCATACACAGGAGTGGATTTCATGGAAAAAAAATTCCATATTTATCATGAATTTAGGATGAGACAAATTAAGGATGAAACTCTTCAGGCTGCAGTTAGGGAAAATTTTACCTTAATTGGTTATGTGAATCTAGTGAAAGGCAGAGGAATTTGAATTCTTACGATTGATGGTGGAGAAACAAGAAGTATGGTTGTTCTTGAGACTCTGCAGAAATTGCAACCAACTCAGAAACCAATTCATCAGCTTTTTGATTACATCTGAGGTGCAAACACAGATTGAATTTCTTGCTGACTTCTCTTAAGCCAACATTCCTTTTCACTCTTTAGTTCGGAGTTAGGCAAAGTAGAGCCACTAGGTGGCAGTCTGTCCCACCAATTACAATTACAACTGGTAAGTGAACTCATCTATTTCAAAGGCTATCCTCAAGTCAGCCATAGACCTGCAGATTGCCATGCTACATGCCACAGGATAGTGTGTGTGTGTGTGTGTGTGTGTGTGTGTGTGTGAGAGAGAGAGAGAGAGAGAGAGAGAGAGATTCCCACAGACCTGGCCCTATGCCACATGGGTGGGCTGTAAACACTTACAGGACCTGCTAGACACACACACACACACACACACATGCACACACACACACACACACCACAGACAGCAGAGTGGCTGGCCTGCAGTGGAGGACTACTACAATGCACAAGTATGTGGTGAGCATATAGGAGAGAAAGAGAAGTGGAACAGTTTGAGAATTAAGCAGAGAGATGGAACTGGAGACCAAGGTTGTAGAGGTGTAGCCTGTTATGAATAGCCAGCCCCAGCACCTGAGGACATAGTGAAGTCCCAACCCCTGCTGCCACTGAGGGTCATGCCTGCTATGTAATGACAGTGGTTGGTATTGATGTCTGTGGCTCACATTACCACTAGAGATCATGGGGGACATCCCTGGTCTTGGCAGCTACCAGGGACTACATGGATGTCCAGGGGCTATACAGAACTTGCCCTGCCCCTCATTGGCTGGAGTGCTCTGGAGAGCTGGCCCTATCTTTCACCAGCCACAGAACTTGGGAGAGCTGGCCCTGCACCTTTCCTGGGCAGCATAGTGAAGCTGGTCCTGGAGTTGAAGGAGCAGGTGACCTGGCCTCAAGGACGTGGCTGTGGAAGAGCTGACCCTGTGCTGTCTGCCATGGGGTGGTGTGGGTACAAAGGTGATGACTGCCCCTCCTACCTCTTGCCATTTCCAGCAGTCCAGTTGAGAAAGCTGACCCCGGAGTCATGAGAGTTGAAGAGCTGGCTTTGCCTCTTGATGGCTGCAGCACTTGAGAGAGCAGGCTCTGCACCTCGCCTGGACAGCACAGTGGAGGTGGTCCTGGTGGTAGGGCACAGGCAAGCCAGCCCCCAAGGGTGAGAGTATGGGAATACTCGTCCCATTATTCTTATGCTGTGAGGTTGTACAAGCACAGAGCTAATGCCTTTGCCCCTTGCCACCCGATAGTCGAGAGAACTGACTGTGGGGTCATGAGAGCTGGAGAGATACCTCTGTCTCTCATGACTTGGGAGAATTGGTTCTGTGCCTCTCCTGGACAACACAATGAATATGGCACTGAGAGCAAAGGCATGGGTGAGTCAGCTCAGAGAGTATGCGGGGTGTGAGAGGAGGGCCGCTGGTCCAGCTCCTTGTCGGTTGCAGCACTTGGGAGATTGGGCCTCATGCTTTTACTGGGCAGCACACTGGAGCTGACTCTGGAGGTATGGGTGCAGGTGAGCTGGCTCTGAGGGCAAGAGAGCAGAAGAGCTGCCCCTGCCTCTTACTGATGGCCGCGCTGGGTGGCCTAGCTGGAGTAGTAGTGGAGAGGTCACCCTGGTGGTGCAGAGAGCTAATCAGTTCAGCTGCCACCCAGGCCCAGAACCAGGGCTTTGAGTTGTTCCATTCCCAAATCTACATCATCTTTGAACTGTTGGGGCATGTGAAAGGGGTGGCTCAGTGACCAAAAGCTGCAGTATCTCTATGACACATGACAACAACAGGATAACCCAGAGAAGTCCTGGTGAGGATCCAGCATTGATGGTACCACAGACCTTGAACCAAACCAATGACTCATTGTAATGAACACTGCAAAAAGTATACTGTGGGACATACTGTGACACACTACAGTTTCCATGATGTGATATTTTCCATGCTTTATTTTGTTTATTTTTTTACTTGTATTTTTTTTAATTTTGGGGGCAGGTTGGAAGGGCAGAGGTATATGTGAAGGGAGGGGGAGACGAGTGGGATTGGGGTGCATGATGTGAATCCTACAAAGAATCAGTAAAAGGTTAAAAGTTCATAAACAGTGAACTACAGGAAATAATTTGTTACAAAAATGTAAAAATGATTTGAATGGTGAAAAGTTAAGAAAAATTGTAGACTGTATTCACAATTAATCAGAAAGGATATATATGAATGACTGAAGATTAAAATGAGAACAAAAAACGGTCCAAATGAAATTTTATGTAAAATTGACAGATACAGGTGGTAGTATTTATATTACCATTAAAGAAAGAGGTTATTATTTGTTCACTGAAGTAAATACTATATTGATATGTAATATCTAAATTGAAAAATGGTACAGATTTGCTTTAGATACTTCATGTAGTTTAGGAAACACAAAAGTTTAATGTCAACATGCTCTATTTTTTTCTAGTATGTGTTTTATCTCTTAATTCAGGCAAAGAATTCCTGACTTAAAATGATATAGCACTTAGGGAAAAGTATAGACTTTAGTACACTTCACTGGAGGATACTTCTGTGGCCACCATGAACTTTAATTTGGTGTGATAGACAGCAAGGAAAGTGAACCAGATGTTACATAACTCTAGCATGCTTAATGTCGGAATCTTGGCTTCAATTGAAAGTATCAGGCAGAGTTCTAACCAGGAAAGCCACAGAGAAGCTCTCAAGGGTAAGGGAGACCAAGTATTCCAGGACACAGTAGAAGTCTGATGATGAAGTCTTTGTCACACAATATGATGTGTGGTCATGCTCAGAGTATGCATCTATGCCTATAAAAGGAGAAGAAGTTCCCATATAGACTGCATATAGGTAAGATAGATGAAGGAGCATATAAGGATTGTGCACTTAAGTGTTCCTGAGACCAACAATTGCCTCAGTCTTCTTCCTGGAATAATGATCTTAAAGGCAAGAACCACAGTTATGGTTGTGGACAATATAGTCAACATAGCTGCAAATGTGGTCTTTTGTAGGATGCAGATTGACATGTTGGGATGGTTAATGAAAAGAAAGTAGCAGAAAGAGAAGATGAGGGAAATGAGCAGAAAATAACTGAGATCCAGCTTAAGAATGTCTTGGTGCTTCATAAAGGGTCCAAGAACAGCAACTGTGAGAACAGTAAACTCAGGGTTGTGCCAGCCAAAGCCTTTCCAGGGAGTCTTTATAAGCTATGAAAGTGACAGACTTTTTAAAGCAGTTATTTTTTAGGCAGAATTTTTAAAAACTGGTTATTGGCATACTGATGATTTGGGCACTTCACACACTGATCCATATCTACTGAGAAATGTACATGGTCATCTCAGACACATTCAGTATCTCAGTCTAATTCAGTCCTTCACTGATAGAAGTCCATTGAAGTAGTTGAGGCAAAGTGCCCTCCTGAGGGACAATAAACCATGCCAGGAAACTTGATAAGGTAGAGTGGGTCTGAGACCCTGGCACTCGGGTACACACATGAGATGGTAGGTGCCTCCCTGCTTCCTGACAGATTCCTGGCCTTAAACATGTGTCCACACTCCTCACTTTGGTCATGTAACTCAAAACAGAGTTCTCCATACTAATGAGATACCTAGAGATCCTGAGGGTTTGGCCAATAAGCTTCACTTCCCAGACATTTCTCTCTGCAAAAGGTATTTAATCTCTGGTCCACTCTGAGAAGTTGGTATGCATCCATTTTCCATGATAAACAGTTAATAAACAGTATGGATAAACATGAATTGTTTCTTTCATCAAGAACCACCATGAAAAGCACAGAGAAGGCCTTTGTCTACAAAGTCACAGCCTAAGTCTCCTATAGAAGGCCTTGCTGTGCTTCCAGACAATCACCACCAAGCTAAGGACAATCACCAATGAGCTAAGCCAGAGTTACCATTTCCCCTGGCTCCAGGCTAGTTGCTGTCTTCAGCCTGCAGGCATCCAATGGTCCTGGCCTCATTGTGGGCCTGTGGACCCCCAATCCTTCATTTCTGATTCTTCTGTATGGCATTTCAGTGGTGACTGGGTGCCTGGGAGTCAGGAAACTCCAAATCTTCCCTATCTTAGACTGCATTCTCGAATCCCTGAGTGACCCCTAAAGCCCAGCACCTGACAGCTGCAGTACAGGGAAACACAGTTAAGTACTCCTCTGAATTTGCCTGCCCAAGTAGCATGTCCCATACCCCAACAGTAGGGTAGAATGCCGACCCACACACTCCTTTCCTTTACTCTAGATACCATTAATGAAAAGATGTTATTTAGAGGACTATTTTAAAGCATGCCTATCAATCCTTTGGGAATTTATTTCAGTATTGTTTGACCATATCAACACCAACTTCTCCCCTTAGCTTGTCCTAGTTCTACTTCACCACCATTCCTCTTCTTAATTTGTGTCTTCTATTAAAACTAAAATAAATTAATTTAATGAAAAATTAGTAAGTAAGCTATCCATATAATTCTGGATGTGGAACCATCCATTGGAGCATGCCTGACCTATCAAGAGGCATATTGTTAAAGCACACCAAGTTCCAGGGTCATTTCTAGTTATTTGGAGTGGCCTGTCCTACTCTTTCTTTAATGGTAAGTGCCAAACTGACATTTCATTTCAGATTTTGTAAACATCATTTGTGATAATAAGGATAATGAGTACTATTTTTGTTATCTATGTCACAGAAAGTCCAGTTGTATTACATTAACTACAATTATTGTAATTTTCTCCTTTTATCACATATTTTCTCCTTTATATTCTTTTTCACATATTAATAGTGGGAGACTTCAACACTCCACTCTCACCAATTGACAGGTCATCCAGACAAAAGCTAAACAGAGAATTAATAAAACTAACTGACATTATGATCAAATGATCCTAACAGATAGCTACAGGATATTTCACACAAACACAAAAGAATATACCTTCTTCTCAGCACCCCCTGGATCCTTCTACAAAACTGACCACATAGTCAGGCACAAAGCAAGCCTCAACAAATATAAAAGTATTGAAATAATGCCTGCATTTTATCAGACCACCGTGGATGAAAGCTGGACTTCATCAACAACAGAAACACCAGAAAGTCTACATACTCATGGAAACTGAACAATCCTCTACTCAATGATCTCTGGGTCAGGGAAGACATAAAAAAAAAAAAAAGAAATGAAAGACTTTCTATAATTCAATGAAAATGAAGACACAACATACCCAAATTTATGGGACACAATGAAAACACTGCTGAGAGGAAAGTTCATAGCACTAATTATCTCCGCAAAGAAATTAGAAAGAAAAAAAGAAGCAACTACACCAAAAATGGGGTAGAAGGCAGGAAATAATCAAAATCAGGGCAGAAATCAATCCATGAGAAACAAACAAAACAAACAAAAAAACCTCCAAACATCAATAAAACCAAGAGCTGGTTCTTTGAGAAAATCAACAAGATAGACAAACCCTTAGCAAAAGTAACCAAAAGACAGAGAGACATTATCCAAATAAACAAAAACAGAAAAGAAGAGGGAGACACTGAGGGAATTCAAAGAATCATTAGATCTTACTTTGAAAGCCTGTACCCTCAAAATTCAAAAGTCTAAACAAAATGGATGATTTTCTAGACAGAAACCACTCACCAAAGTTAAATCAAGATCAGGTAAACTATTTAACAACTATATAACCTCTAAGGAAATAGGAGCTGTCATTAACCCCCCCACTCCCACCAGCCCAGGGCCAGATGGTTTTAGTGCAGAATTCTATCAGACCTTTGAAGCAGAGCTAATACCAATACACCTCACACTATTCCAAAGCAGAAACAGAAGGAATATTGCCAAACTCATTCTATGAGGCCAAAGTCACCCTGATAGCTGAATCACACAAAGACTCAACAAAGAAAGAGAATTCCAGACCAATTACTCTTATGAACATTGATGCAAAAATAATTAAATACTTGCAAACAAAATCCAGGAACACATCAAAAACATTATTCACCATGTTCAAGTAGGCTTCATCTCAGGGATTCAGGGATGGTTCAATACATAAAAGTCCATCAATGTACTCCACTATATGGGCAAACAAAGAAAAAGAATTACATGATTATCTCATTAGATACTGAAAAAGTCTTTGACAAAACACAGCACCCTTCATGTTAAGTCTTAGAGAGAGCAGAGATACAAGGTGGATACCTAAACATGAAAATATAGGAAGCCAGTAGCCAACATCAAACTAAAGGAGAGAAACAAGGCAACTCCACTAAAATCTGGGACAAGATGAGGCTGTATACATGTTCCCTGTCTATTCAATATAGTATTTGAATTTCTATATAGAGCAATAAGACAACTAAAAGAGATAAACAAGGATACTAATTCGAAAGGAAGAAGTGAAAGTATCCTAATTTGCACATGATATGAGAATATGCATGTGTGACCCCAAAAATTCTATCAGTTAATTCATACATCTGATAAGCATCTTCAGAAAAGTTACCTCAAAAAAAATCAGAAGTCCACCTTTACACAAATGATAAATGGGTTGAGAAATATATACAAAGAACTCAAGAAGTTAGACTCCAGAGACCCAAATAACATTAAAAATGGGATACAGAGCTAAACAAAGAATTCTCAACTGAGGAATCTTTAATGGCCAAGAAGCACCTAAAGAAATGTTCCACATCCTTAGTCATCAGGGAAATGCAAATCAAAACAGCCCTTCCACCTCACACCAGCCAGAATGGCTAAGATCAAAAACTTAGATGCAGGTGAAGATGTGGAGAAAGAGGAACACTCCTCTGTTGTTGGTGAGATTGCAAGCTGGAACAACCACTCTGAAAATCATTCTGGTAGTTCCTCAGAAAGTTGGACATAGTACTACCTAAGGACCCAGCTATACCACTCCTGGGCATATACCCAAAAGATGATCCAGCATATAACAAGGACACATGCTCCACTGTGTTCATAGCAGCCTTGTTTATAATAGCCAGAAGCTGGAAAAAACCTACATGTCCCTCAACAGAGGAATGGATACAGAAAATATAATAAAGTTACACAATGGAGTGCTATTCAGCTATTAAAAACAATAACATCATGATCGTAGAGGTCTTAAAGAGAAAATGAATAAATCCCTAAAGAAATACAGGAACTCTTCTAGTCTGCACCTCTGCCAGGGCTGATTCCTGTGTCTGCCCCACACCTCAGCCTGCTGGTCTCCCTGGAGATTTGCCCCAACCAGGGACACAGGTGAAAGCCCCTCCCAAATAACCACCCCAACTGGGATCCCCAGGGATTCCAGTGTACCTGAGATCCCTCCACTCTGTGTAACCAACACCTCCCTTTCTGGCTGAACCTCTGCCCAGGGAAGATCTGTGTGACTGCTCCTGCCCCACATCCCACATCCTGCCTGTCTCCCAAGAGATCTGCAATAACTAGAAACACAGGACTTCTAAACAGGGACACAGGAGGCCTCCCCTAACCAGGGACATAGGATGCTCCCCATCCACCCAACCAGAGACAGCACTGCCAGCCTCATAGGAGGCCTGCTCTGACCCAGTTCACAGAGCACTACTTTGCTCCAAGGAGGCAGGCTCCAGACAGAGACACCCAGGGCAGTTAACACAAGAGATAACCAGATAGTGAGAGACAAGTTTAAGAACATAAGCAACAGAAGCCAACGTGTTTTGGCACCAATAAGAATCCAGTTCTCCCACCACAACAAGCCCTGGATGCCATAACATACCTGAAAAGCATGATGCTGATCTAAAATCTGATCTCATGGAGATAATAGAAATACTTATATCTTTAAGAAAGATATAAGTAACTCACTTAAAGAAATAAAGAAAAACACAGGCAAACAGATAAAAGCCCTTGATGAAACAAGTAAATCCCTTAAGGAAATACAAGAAAACAATCAAACAGGTGAAAGACTTGAACAAAGTGGTTCAAGACCTAAAAATTGAACTAGAAACAATAAAAAAAAATCACAAATGGAGGCAACCCTAGAGATAGAAAACCTAGAAGAGATTATGAGTTGTAGATATAAGTATCATCGACAGAATATGAGCGATAGAAGAGAGAATCTCAGGCATAGAAGATATCAATATATTGATCAAAAAAGATACAAAGCATAAAAATCCCCTAACCCAAAACGTTCAGGAAATTCAGGACACAATGAAAGACCAAACGGAAGAATAATAGGAATAGGTGAGAGTGAAGATTCCCAGCTCAAAGGGCTAGAAAACATCTTCAACAAAATCATAGTAGAAAACTCTTCCCTAATATAAAGAAAAAGATGGCCATAAACATACAAGAAGCCTACAGAACACCAAATAGTTTGGACCAGAAAAGAAAATCCCCCAGTAGCATAAAAATCAAAACACTAAAGGCACAGTACAAAGAAAGAATATTAAAAGCAGCAGGGGAAAATGTCAAGACCTATCAGACCTATCAGAATTAAACTAGACTTTTCATCAGAGACTCTAATAAGCCAGAAAATCCTGGACAGATGGCATGCAGACCCTAAGAGAACACAAATGTCATCCCATGCTACTATACCCAACAAAACTTTTAATCAAGATATTCCATGACAGAACCAAATTTAAACAATATCTTTCTACCAATCCAGTCCTACAGAGGATGCCAGAAGGAAAATAACAACCAAGAAAACACAAAAAAATTAATCATCTCACAACAAACTCCAAAGGAAAGAAACACACACACACACACACACACAGACACAGACACACTACCACCACCAACAACAAAAATATAGGAACTAACAATCACTGGTCTTTAATATCTCTTAACATCAATGGACTAAATTCTCCAATAAAAGGACAGAGGCTTACAGACTGGATATGCAAGCAGGATCCAGCATATTGCTGCATACAAGAAACACACCTCAGTGACAAAGCCAGACACTACTTCACTACTCCAGATTAAAAGGCAGGAAAACAGTTTTCCAAGCAAATAGTCCCAAGAAACAAGCTGGAGTAGCTATCCTAATATCCAATAAAATAGACTTTTAACAAAAGTTATCAAAGAGATAGGGAAGTACACTTCACACTCTTAAAGAAAATTCCACCAAGATGAAGTCTCAGTTCTGAACATCTATGCTCCAAATACAAGGGCATGCATATTCATAAAAGAAACTTACTAAGGCTCATATCACACACTGAATTTCACATAATAATAGTGGGAGATGTCAATATTTCACTTTCATCAATGAACAGGTCATGGAAACAGAAACTAAACAGAGACACAGTGAAACTAATAGAAGCCATGAACCAAATGGATTTAACACATATATTGAGAACATTTCACCATAAAATAAAATAATATATCTTCTTCTCAGCATCTCATGGGACCTTCTTCAAAACTGACCATATAATCAGTAACAAAATAAGCCTCAACAGTTACAAGAATATTGAAATAATCTCATACATCCTATCAGATGACTATGGACTAAGGCTAGACTTTAATAACATCAAAACAAGCTGGAGCAAAAGCAACACAAAGTCCACATTCTAATGGAAACTGAACAACTCTCTACTCAATGATAACTTGGTCAGGTAGAAATAAAGAAATTAAAGACTTCCTGGAATTCAATGAAAATGATGACACAGCATACCCAAACTTATGGGACACAATGAAAGCAGTGGTAAGAGGAAAATTCATATCACTATGTGCCTTTATAAAGAAACTGGAGAGATTCTACACTAGCAACTTAACAGCACATCTGATAGCTCTGGAACAAAAAAACCCAATCAAACACACCCAATCAGAGTAGACAGAAGTAAATAATCAAACTCAGGCCAATAATCAACCAATTAGAAACAAAGAGAATGATATACAGAATCAACAAATTAAGAGCTGATTCTTTGAGAAAATCAACAATATAGATAAACCCTTAGCCTAACTAACTAAAAGCAAAGACACAGAATACAAATTAACAAAACCAGAAATGAAAAGGAAGACATAACAACAGAAACTTAGGAAATTCAAAAAATCTTCAGATCTCATCATAAAAGCCTATACTCAACAAAACTGGAAAATCTAGATGAAATGCATGAATTTCTAGACAGATACCCTAAACTAAAGTTAAATCAAGAGCATGTAAATTATTTTAACAGTCCCATAACATCTAAGGAAAGAGAAGCAGCCATTAAACACCCCTCCCCTGCAACACACACACACAAAAGCTCAGGGCCAGATGGTTTTAGTGCAGGATTCTACCAGACCTTCAAAGAAAAGTTAATACCAATACTCCTGAAACTATTCCACAAAATAGAAACATGTGGAATACAATGAAATTCATTCTCTGAAGCCACAGTTATTCTGATACCCAAACCACACAAAGATTCAACAAGGAAAGAGAATATCAGACCAATTTGCTTACAAATATTGATGCAAAAATACTCAATAAAATACTTATAAGTTGAATCCAAGACCACATCAAAACCATCATTCACCAAGATCATCCCATGGATGCAGGGTTCATTCAATATGTGAAAATCCATCAACATAATCAACTATATGATCAAATTTTAAAAAAATTACATGATCATTTCATTAGGTGCTGAAAAACCTTTGACAAAATCCAACACCCTTTTATGTTAAACGTCTTAGAGTGATACAGAATTCAGGATTCATACTAAATATAATAAAAGGAATATATAGCAAACTAGCAGCTAATGTCGAATTACATGGAGAGAAACTTTGAAGCAATCCTAATAAATCAGGGACTTCCTGCCTACTCTCTCCCTATCTATTCAATATAGTACTCGAACTATTAGCTAGAGCAATAAGACAACAAAAGGAGATCAATGGGATACCAATTGGAAAAAAAAACAAGTCTAGATATCACTATTTTAGGATAATATGATAGTATACATAAATGACCCCAAAAATTCTATCAGAGAACTCCTACAGCTGATAAACAACTTCAGTAAAGTGGCTGCATATAAACATAACTCAAACTAATCAGTTGTCTTCCTTTATACAATGATAAACAGGTTGAGAAAGAAGATAGGGAAACAACACTCTTCACAATAGCCATGAATAACATAAAAATATTTTGGTGTAACTCCAACCAAACAAATGAAACATCTGTATGACAAGAACTTCAAGTTTATGAAGAAATAAAATTTAAGAAGACCTCAGAAGATGGAAATATCTCCCACACTCTTGTATTGGTAGGATTGCCATGGTAAAAATGGCCATTCTACCAAAAGTGATCTACAGATTCAGTGCAATCCTCATCGAAATTCCAACACAATTTTTTATAAATGTTGAAATAGAAATTCTCACCTTCATAGACAAAGACAAAAAAAAAAAAACCCAGCATAGCCGAAATAATCCTGAACAAGAAAAGAACTGTGAGAGGAATCACCATACCTCACCTAAAGCTATACTGCAGAGCAATAGTGATAAATTCTGCATGGTATTGGTATAGAAACAGACATGCTGATCAATGGAATTGAATCAAGAACTAGAACTAAACCCAAGCATATATGGATAGTTGATTTTTGATAAAAAAGCCAAAACCATATAATGGAAAAATAAAAACATATTCAATAAATGATACTGTACTAACTGGATATCTACATGTAGAAGAATTAAAATAAATACATACCTATCACCCTGCACAAATCTCAAGTTCAAGTGGATCAAGAAACTCAACATAAAGCTAGATAAACTAAATCTCACAGAACAGAATGAGTCACTACAGGAGACAAGTTTCTGAACAGAACACTAATGGCTCAGACTTTAACATTAACAGTTAATAAATGGAATTTCATGGAACTGTAAAGTTCTTTTTTTTTAAGTAAATGATACTGTCAATAGGGAAAAATGGCATCTCACGGATTGGGAAAAGATGTTCACCAACCCTACATCTGACAAAGGGCTAATAACCACAATTTACAAACACCTCAATAAGTTAGACACTAACAACCCAAATAACTCAATTAAAAACAGGGTGCAGAAATTAACAGAAAATTCTCAAGAGAAGATTTTCCAATAGCTGAGAAGTATTCAAAGAGATGTTCAAAGCCCTTAGTCATCAGGGAAATGCAAGTCAAAAAAACTTTGAGGCTCCACCTTATGCCCATCAGAATGGCTAAGATCAAAAACTCAAGAGATAGTACATGTTGGCAAGAATGTGGAACAAGGGGGAACGCTCCTTCATTGCTGGTAGGAGTGCAAACTTCTGCAATCAATTTAGAATAAATTTGGCATTTTCTCAGAAAACCAGTGATAGTTCTACCTCAAGACCAAGCTATACCACTCCTGGGAATATACCTGGCAGATGCTCCAACATCTCACAAAGATGTTTGCTCAACTGTGTTCATAGCAGCGTTATTCATAATAGCCAGAGAGTGGGAACAACCTAGATGTTACTTAATTGAAGAATTGATTAAAAAATACTATTTCTACGCTGTGGAATGTTATTCAACAATTAAAAATAAGGCCATCATGAATTTTCCAGGCAAGTAGAACCTTGAGAATATCATCCTGAGTGAGGTAACACAGTCCCAGAAGGACACCTAGGGTATGTAGACACTTATAAGTGGATATTAGCCGTAAAATACACATAGCAGGTCACATGGTATTCATAGACCCAGAGAAGCTAAACCAGAAGGAATTCCCAAGTCAGGAAGCTTGAATCACACTTACAATGGGGGAATAAATAGTCATAAGGGGTAGGCAGAGTGAGGGAAGTGGGATGGAGAGGGAAATGGGGTATTCAGGATCTGGTTTTGGGTAGGACAGGATAGATTGCTAGATGACCATGAAAATGAATGAAAATCTGCAGTTGACAGGGGTGAAGAGGTGGAGGCCATCTCCAGGATGAGACAGAGACCTAGCATAAGAAAGGTGCCCAAGAATCAATGGGTGACCTTAACTATGACTCACTACACTGGTGATATGGAACCTGATAAGGCCACCTCCTGTATCCAGACAGGAAACCAAGTGGAACAATAGAGACACTAACCCCCTCACAAAACTTTTAACCTAAATTTTATTCTGTCTATAAGTAATGCAGGCATGAAGGATGGAGCAGAGACTGAGGAAATGGCCAGCCATTAGCCGATCCAACTTGATATCATCCCATGGGCAAATACAAATTTCTAACACTACTAATGATACTCGGTTATGCCTGCAGACATGAATATTCAGTCCTTTGAGAGACTCCAGCCAGTACCTGACTCAGACAGATACAGACACCCACAGCTGCATAGTGGATGGAGCTTGGGAACTCTTATGGAAGAATAGGAGGGAGGATTTTAGGTCCTGAAGGAGATAGGAACTCTACAGGAAGATCAACAGAGTCAGCTAACCTAGATGCTTGGAGGTCTCAGAGTATGAGCCACTAAGCAAAGAACATATGTTGGACCTAGGTCTCTCTGCTCATATGTAGCAGATGTGCAACTTGACCTTCATGTGGGTCCTGAACAACCAGAACATGGACTATCCCAAAAGTTGTTGCCTGTACTTTGAATATGTTTTACTAGCCAGACTGTCTTGTTTGATGTTAGTGGGAGAGTAAGCACCTAGGCTTACAAAGACTTTAAAGGCCAGGGTAGGGGGAATACACAGGTGTGTCCCCACCTGCTTAGAGGAGAAAGAGAGGGGGATGTGGGAAGGATTGTGGGAGGGGTGAGTGGAATGGCTGCAGTGATCTGAATGTAAAGTGAATAAGTAAGAAAATTAAATTTAAAAAATAATAAAAAGAATACAGTTAAAAAGTTGCATATTCACTTCCAGTCTGCACCTGAATACTGAGAAGTTCTTCAGCTCTAACCCCAGCAGCACCATCAACCTCAAACAGTTCCGACACAACCAAGATAATAGGAAGGACAGGCTCCAGTCAGAGACAGCACAAGTAGCACTAAAGAGACCCAGATGGCAAAAGACAAGCCCCCCCCCCAAAGCATCCCCAACCCAGGGTACTTGGTATCATCAGAACCTAGTTCTCCCACAATAGAAAGTCCTGAATTCTCCATCTCACCAGAAAAGCAAGATCCAGATTTAAAATCACTTCTTTTTTTTTAATTGTTAAAGTCTAATTCTTTTAATGAAAGTCAAAGGAAAGAAGGCAGATGAAACCATTTTAAGAAGCAGATACTATAAAGGGTGTAGATGCCTATGATGAAATAAATTTCACCTGTTTCTTTTTAGTTTTACTTTTTTCTTTTCTTTTTTTAATATCTGTTTTTTTTTTTTACAATTTTCATGTATTTGTTTTTTATTTTTTTCCTTTTTTCCCCTCAAAGGCAGGATGTGGGGAAGGGAATGACACTGGAGTGTGGGTGTTCAGGGGGAATACAGATATCTTCAGAACCGGGTATCGGCTGGGTGAAGGTTCAAGGGACAATTCACTATGACTTTGCCTATGACTTGCTTGTCCTTATCTAAGTTGGTATTGTCTTAAAATCACTTCTAACAATGATGATAAAGGACTTTAAGAAGGACATAAGTAACACTCTCAAAGAAATTGAGAACACAGGTAAACTGGGAGAAGCTGTTAAAGAGGAAACAGAAAAATCCCTTAAAGAATTACAAGAAAACAGAACCAAACAGGTGAAGGAATTGAACAAAACCATCCAGTACATAAAAATGGAAGTAGAAACAATAAAGAAATCACAAATGGAAACTACCCTGGAGATAGAAAACCTAGGAAAGAATCAGGAGTCATAGATGCAAGCATCACCAACAGAATACTAGAGATAGAAGAGAGAATCTCAGGTGCAGAAGATACCATAGAAAATATTGACACAACTGTAAAAGAAAATGCAAAGTGCAAAAGTTCCTAACCCAAAATACTCAAGAAATCCAGAACACAATGAGAACACCAAACCTAAGGATAATAGATGTAGATGAGAGTGAAGATTCCCAACTTAAAGGGCTAATAAATGTCTTCAACAAAATTATAGAAGAAAACTTCCCTAACCTAAAGAATGAGATGCCCATAAACGTACAAGAAGCCTACAGAACTCCAATAGACTAGACCAGAAAAGAAATTGCTCTCATGTCACATAATAATCAAAACACCAAATGCATAGAACAAAGAAAGAATATTAAAAGTAGTAATGGAAAAAGGTCAAGTAACGTATAAAGGCAGACCTATCAGACTTCTCACCAGATACTATAAAAGCGAGAAGATCCTGGACAGATGTCATACAGACCCTAAGAGAACACAAATACCAGCCTAGGCTACTATACCCAGCAAAACTCTCAATTACCATAGATGGAGAAACCAAGTTATTCCATGACAAAACCAAATTTATACACTATCTTTCCATAAACCCAGAACTTCAAAGAATAATAGTGGGAAAGCTCCTATACAAGGAGGGAAATTATATCCTAGAAAGGGCAAGGAAGTAATCCTGTTCCAACAAATCCAAAAGAAGATAGCCACACAAACAATGTGACAGCTAATAAAAAAATAACAGGAAGCAACAATTTCCTTTTCTTAATATCTCTTAACATCAATGGATTCAATTGCCCAATAAAAAGACACAGAATAACAGAGTGGTTAGGCAAACAAGACCCAGAATTTTGCTGCATACAGGAAGCCCACCTCAGTGACAAAGACAGAGTACCTTACAAAGACAGTACTACCTTAGAGTAAAGGACTGGAAAACAATTTTTCAAGCAAATGGTCTTAAGAAACAAGCTGGAATAGCCATTCTAATATCAAATAAAATCGACTTTCAAGTTAAAGCTATCAAAAAGGATAATGAAGGACATTTCATACTTGTCAGGATAAGTCAACCATCATGAACTCTCAATTCTGAACATCTATGCACCAAATTCAAGAGCATCCACATTCATAAAGGAAACCTTAGTAAAGCTCAAAGCACACATTGCACCTCACACAATAATAGTGGGAGACTTCAACACCCCATTCTCAGCAATGGACAGATCATGGAAACAGAAACTAAACAGAGATACAATGAAACTAACAGAAGTTATGAACCAAATGGATTTAATAGATATCTATAGAACATTTCATCCTAAAACAAAAGACTATACCTTTTTCTCAGGGCCTCATGGAACCTTCTCCAAAACTGACCATATAATTGGTCACAAAACAGGCCTCAACAGATACAAGAAAATTGAAATAATCCCATGTATCCTATCAAATCACCATGGACTAAGGCTGGTCTTCAATATTGACAAAAACAATAGAAAGCCCACATTCACGTGGAAACTGAACAACACACTACTCAATGATAATGTGGTCAAGGAAGAAATAAAGAAAGACATTAAGGACTTTTTACAATTTAATTAAAATGAAGACACATCATACCAAACTTTATGGGACATGATCGAAGCAGTGCTAAGGGGAAAACTCATAGCTCTAAGTGCTTACAAAAAGAAACTGGAGAGAGCATACACTAGCAGCTTGACATCACACCTAAAAGCTCTAGAACAAAAAGAAGTAAATACATCCAAGAGGAGTAGATGGCAGGAAATATCAAACTCAGGGCTGAAATCAACCAAGTAGAAACAAAAAGAACTATACAAAAATCAATAAAACCAGCAGCTGGTTCTTTGAGAAAATCAATAAGATAGATAAACCCTTAGCCAGACTAACCAGAGGGCACAGAGACAGTATCTAGATTAATAAAATCAGAATTGAAAAGAGTGACATAACAACACAAACCGAGGAAATAAAAAAAAATATATCAGATCCTACTACAAAATCCTATACTCAACAAAATTGGAAAATCTGGATGAAATGGATAATTTTCTAGACAGATACCAGGTACCAAAGTTAAAGCAGACCCAGATAAACCATCTAAACAGTCCTATAACTCCGAAAGAAATAGAAGCAGTCACTAAAAGTCTCCACACCAAAAAATGTGCGGGACCAGAAGGTTTTAATGCAGAGTTGTATCAGACCTTCAAAGACCTAATACCAGTTCTCTATAAAATGTTCCACAAAATAGAAACAGAAGGAACATTACCCAATTAATTCTATGAAGCCACAATTACATTCATACTTAAACAACACAAAGACCCAACAAAGAAAGAGAACTTCAAACCAATCTCCCATATGAATATTGATGCAAAATACTAAATACAGTTCTCAAAAACCAAATCCAAGAACACATCAAAAAAATTATCCATCATGATCAAGTAGGCTTTATCCCAGGAATGCAGGGATGGTTCAATATTCAGAAATCCATCGATGTAATCCACTATATAAACAAACTCAAAGAAAAACACCACACGATCATTTCTCTAGATGCTGAGAAAGCATTTGACAAAATTCAACACCCCTTCATGATACAAGTCTTGGAAAGATCAGGAATCCAAAACCCATACCTAAACATAGTAAAAGAAATATACAGCAAGCCAGTAGCCAACATCAAACTAAATGAAGAGAAACTTGAAGCAATCCCACTAAAATCAGGGAGTAGTCAAGGTTGCCCATTCTCCCCCTACATATTCAATATAGTACTGGAAGTACTAGCCAGAGCAATTAGGCAATAAAACGAAGTCAAAGGGAATCAAATTGGAAAGGAAGAAGTAAAAATTTCACTGTTTGCAGATGATGTTATAATATACTTAAGTGACCCTAAAACTTCCACCAGAGAACTCCTAAACCTGATAAACAGCTTTAGCAAAGTGGCTGGATACAAAAATAACTCAAACAAATCAGTAGTCTTCCTCTATTCAAAAGATAAGCAGGCTGAGAAAGAAATTAGAAAAAAGACACCCTTCACAATAGTAATAAATAATATAAAATACCTTAGTGTGAATCTAACCAAGCAAGTAAAAGATCTGTATGACAATAACTTCACGTCCCTGAGGAAAGAAATCGAAGCAGATCTCAGAAGATGGAAAGATCTCCCATGCTCATGGATTGACAGGATTAATATAGTAAAAACAGCTATCTTGCTGAGAGTACTCTACAGATTTAGTGCTATCCCTATCAAAATTCCCACTCAATTCTTCACAGAGCTAGAAAGAACAATTTTCAAATTCATTTGGAATAACAAAAAACCCAGGATAGTGCAAACTATTCTCAACAATAAAAGAATTTCTGGAGGAATCACCATCGCTGACCTTAAGCTGTACTACAGAGCAATAGTGATAAAAAGTGCATGGCATTGGTACAGAGACAGGCAGGGGGATCAATAGAATAGAATAGAAGACCCAGAAATGAACCCACACGCCTATGGTCACTTGATCTTTGACAAAGGAGCTAAAACTGTCCAGTGGAAAAAAGGCAGCCTTTTCAACAAATGGTGCTGGTTCAACTGGAGGACAACATGTAGAAGAATGAAAATCAATACATTCTTATCTCCTTGTACAAAGCTCAAGTCCAAGTGGATAAAGGACCTTCACATAAAACCAGATACACTGAAACTAATAGAAGAGAAAGTTGGGAAGAGGCTTGAACACATGGACACAGGGGAAAAGTTCCCAAACAGACCACCAATGGCTTATGCACTAAGATCAAGAATTGACAAATGGGTCCTCATAAAACTGCAAAGCTTCTTTAAATCAAATGACACCAACAAGAGGACAAAGTGGCAACCAACAGATTGGGAAAAGATCTTTCCCAATCCTACATGTGATAGAGGGCTAATATCCAAGATACACAAAGAACTGAACAAATTAGACTCTAGACAATCAAATAAACCTATTAAAAATGGGGTACAAAGCGAAACAAAGAATTCTGTACTGAGGAAACTGGAATGGCTGAGAAGCATCTGCAGTGTTCAACATCCTTAGTCATCAGAGAAATTCAAATCAAAACAACTCTGAGATTCAACCTCACACCAGTCAGAACAGCTAAGATAAAAAACTCAGGTGATGGCAGATGCTGGCGAGGATGTGGAGAAAGAGGAACACTCCTCCACTGGTGGGATTGTAAGCTCGTACAATCACTCTGGAAATCAGTCTGGTGGTTCCTCAGAAAATTGAACATAGCATTACCTGAGGACCCAGCTATACCACTCCTGGGCATATAATCAGAAGATGCTCCAACATATAACAGGGATACATACTCCATCGTGTTCATAGCAGCCTTATTTATAATAGCCAGAAGCTAGAAAGAATCCAGATGTCCTTCAACAGAGGAATGGATACAGGATAATGGTACATTTACACAATGGAGTACTACTCAGCTATTAAAAACAATGAGTTCATTAAATTCATCGGTAAATGAATGTAACTGGAAAATATCATCCTGAGTGAGGTAACCCAATCACTAAAGAATATACGTGGTATGCACTCACTGATAAGTGGATATTAGCCCAAAAGCTCACAATACCTAAGATACAATGCACAGACCACATGAAGCTCAAGAAGAAGAAGGAAGACCAAAGTTTGGGTGCTTTGGTCCTTCTTAGAAGGAGTATCAAAATATTCAACCAGAACTCCCAGTGTCTAAACCTCCAGCCTAGAAACACAAAAGGAGGGACTCATAGCTCCACCTGTATTAAGGATGGCCTTGTCAAGCATCAGTGGAAGAGGAAAGCCTTGGTCCCTGAAAGTTTGGATTCCCTAGTGTTGGGGAATTCGAGAACAGGAGGCAGGAATGGGTGGATGGGTGGGGGCATACCTTCATAGAAGTAGGAGGAGGGGAGATGGGATAAGGAGTTTTGGGGTGAATGGGAGAGGGGATAACATTGGAAAGTAAATAAATAAAATATCTAATAAAAACATAATGGAGCTGGCAATTGTAGTCCAGCAGTTGAGACTTTCTGTCAACAATTTATTATGAGGGTTCTGTATAATCCTCAAGGACAAGGTATTGTGGAAGGGGCCCATGGAACTTTAAAAAGTTCGGTGAGACATGCTGTTGCTGAGACAAAGAATGATGCTGACCTGTGAGCTTGCTGAGTGCCCTGACCAGGGTGACTGGGGAGCTGTATTTGAAATATGTTCCTGACCAACCTTTGCTTGCCTATATCCCAGATGAGACAAGCTGCCTTCCCTCAAGTTTTTAGACCTTGTGGGACAGAGAATCAAAAAGAAAAAGTATAATGTCTCTTGTATTTTTCTTAAAGGTGATCAGCTATATCAATCATATACTGGTCTAGAAATCAATCCAATATTGGAAATAACAGTTTACACTTGGGAGGCTAGATCTGAACATTTTCAGAGACATATTTGGAAGTTAGCTGCAGTTCTCTATGATGTTATGATAGCAAGAGATAAAGTTGGGCAGGATCTCGATTTCAAACAAGGGTTAGTGCATGTTTTAAGACTCTTAATTGTCAAGCTAAAATTGATTTTGTCTCTTCTACAGTATTTATTGTAAGTTGCATTGACTGTATAATTTCCAATTGTGTTAGTGTGTTGAAACCTGGCATGTCTGTTATGGGGGTCCCTCAACCAGCGTTTGTCTTACTGCCCTGAGTATTAGAAAACCTTGATTCTCTAATAAAAGCTTGAACGTGCTGGAAGAAGTGAGTTAGGCTTTAAGCAGAAGCAAGAGAGTAGTGGGCTTGATTATTGCTGGTATAACAGCTTTAATTTCATTAATTGCTAGCACCACTGCTTCTGCAATAGTATTAACACAAGGAGTTAAGACAACTATTTTTGTTAATCATCTAGCAAAAAAAAGTGTTACTAATGTATTGAGTATACAAAAGGATTTATATAGGTATCTGGAACAATGGATGATGCTCTATAACCCATCCAAATTATCTGAAGGAGGTTCAGGGTTCAAGAGTTAGGAGCCATCCCAAGTGCCATGACAAATATCATTGGAGTAGTGTTACTTCTAAAATTTACAATGATTGTTATTATAATCAGAAAAAAATTTAAAGATACCTGTAGGGTATTTGGCATAATCCTAACACCTCTCTGGGTGTGTCAACCTTGTATAGTGAGATTATGAATTTAAAAAATGCTGCTCTGACACCCTGATAAAAATAGGAGGAGGAGGTATGGGGGAGAATGGGAGAGGAGATAACATTGAAAGGTAAATACGGAAAATATACAAAAAACAAAAAACAAAACAGATAAAGGGTCTGGGAAAACAATAACAACAACAACAACAACAAAGATAGTTTACTTATTTCAAATTATTTTCAAAAGTTTCTAGGAGATGCTAATTGGCTAAGATCTTATTTTAAGCTCTCCACAAAAGAATTTAAGTCTCTGTTTAATATTCTCAAGAGAGATGTACATCCTAATTTCCCTCAACAATTGACAGAAAAGGAGTAATTTTACAAAAACTAGAAGAAGCTATTATTAATCTATATATAGTCTGATTAGTTCTTGGGTGTTCTATAACAGTCCTTTGATAAAAGAGATTATATTAATATAGATTGTATTAATATAGATTTATATTTCTTTAAATAGTGTCTTCATGACTCTCTTGGGTGTGGAAGAAGTGGCTGCTGGCGCTTCTGCTCTGGTTTTACAAGAACTCTGAAAAATTGGCTTTAAAAACAAAAGATGGGGAACAGTACCCCCCACAGAAAGAGTCTCCCAAAATACTCTCCATCATGCCTTGTTCGCTTTTAACTCTCTAAAACTGAAAGCTCATGGCAAATCTGCTGCTGACTGCCTCTGGCATCACTGAAACCAATAAAAACTATGCCACAGCTATGTGGAAGGACCCTCTTACCCTTAAAGGGAATGGTCCAGACCCAGTTCTCTTATGGGGCCGAGGATTGATATGCCTGTTCGATACTACAGAAGGCACAGATAAATGGCTGCCAAAAAGATTAATGAAATAAATAGATACCCCGACATAGGCAGGCCCAACTATAAATAAGATGAATAACTATTGACCTCCAGGGAAGAGAAATCTCCCTGAGAATTCCCTTCTTTTTCCTTTCCAGGTAAAAATGAATCACCCGTGATTCTGATGTCTGCTGTTAGAAGTTCTAATCTAGATACTGGCCTCTGAACTTATACTATTCAGACCTTCGATGGGCCATTGACAAGGACATCAAAGAGCTAGAGCTTGAGATCACTAATCTGATGAAATGCCTTGTTTCACTGTCTGAAGAGACCCCCCCCCCAAAATTGCAAAGGACTTTATTGGACTTGATTTACTCTTTTACAGTAGAAAAGACTGTGCACAGCTCTTGACAGTGTACAATCCTTAAAGAAGAATGTTGCTTTTACATAGACAAGACAGTGATGGTTAAAGATAGCATGAAAAAGGTCAGAGAAGGCTCTGAGAAAAGACAGAGAGAGAAAGAGAAAGATGAGAACTGGTACAAGAATTGGTTTTCAACCTCTCCATGGTTGTCAACTCTATTTCCTCCCATCTTGGGACCATTAATTGGGTTCTTTTTGCTTATT
Organism: Grammomys surdaster; assembly: GCF_004785775.1. Lineage (NCBI taxonomy): Eukaryota > Metazoa > Chordata > Mammalia > Rodentia > Muridae > Grammomys > Grammomys surdaster. The sequence goes on from NW_021604687.1 coordinate 1,360,440, forward strand.
TCTTTTGGTCCCTGGGCCTTAAATAGGCTGACTAACTTTGTGAAACAACAGATAGATAATTTGATAGCAAAACCTATTCAGATACATTATCATAAGTTAGCTATGAAGGACCATGAGACTCAAGATGAGGTTGTTACTCTATCCAGGGCATTCCCAAAACCCATCTCCACCCAACCTAAAAGAGGGGACTTCCGCCCCTAGACCAAGCAGAGAGGGGCCACCCAGAATCCCCTCTGACTGGCGATCTGAATTCTTGCTTAGGCTGCAAGGCTAAGCACTGCAAGGGAATATAAATAAAAGTTAAAAATATCTCTCTGGGTTCCCTGAGGGACAAGCCTGACTGCATAGGGGTTGATGTCAAAAGTATCCCCTCTACAGGAAAAAGACATCAGTATGGGTATGACCCTCATGCCTCACTGGACAACAACAGGGGAACGAGAGCCATTACAAGGTCCCCTTCAATTACTGGAGGTCAGGCCTCTATCCCTGCCTTCGCAAGATTAGAATTGCCATAGCCCTTCTATACTTAGAGAAGGGAGGAGATGTCAGGGGCAGCCCTGCTTATATGCTGAAGGCCTAAAATCAGCCATAGGCCTAAAATCAGCAATAGGCCTGTCATACATGTATGCTAACACAAAGTCTTGGGACTCTGTGGAAAAACACTGAAACAGATGGCTATAAGCTATTGTAAACAGGCAGCTTTTGTGGAAATTTACCAGCCTGAGTAGTCATAGACCTTGTAAATAGGTAGCCTTGGCGGATAGTACCAACTTAGATAAGGACAAGTGAATCATAGGCAGAGTCATAGTGACCTGTCCCTTGAACCTTCACCCAGCCGATATCCTGTTCTGAAAGATATCTGTACCCCCTCCGGACACCCATGCTCTGGTGTCATCCCCTTCCCCATGTCCTGCTTTTTTGTGTTTATAACCCCTGTGTGAATAGGTAAAAATTATGATTTGATTTAAAAATAAATAAAGAAAGAAAAGAAAATAATGCTGCTCTGTTTAGCTTTGATGCTGCAGATAATGCCGATAAAATTATCCATGGCCTGAGGTTAATATTTCCATTTTAGTCAGACCTCAGGAATGGCATTATAGCCTGATCAGGCTAGCTCTTCTTGTCCTGGGAATACTTTTATTCCTGCCCATCATGTTAAAGCTTGTCTCTAACTACATCAACAGGCTGGCAGCCAAAGTACATGGCTTGAATCTGAAAATGGACCCCCAGACAGAGTTATTAATTTAACAGGCTGGCAAGCCAAGGACAGGTAAGATTCTGTACAGAGTTTTACCAACCTAAAACATAAGTGCATTGCTGATGAAAATGCGTATTCCACGATGGGTAAGGAAAGCTTTCTTGTCTGAATGACCTAAGACAGGCTCAGTCTGGTTTATGCAATAGAAAGGGGGGAGATGTGGAGAGCTCTTGGGGTGCCTGGCAGGAATATGTCATTGGCCAAGGACAAGAAAGTGGGCTGCTTGGAAGGAATCTGACATAGACCAAGGACAAGGAAATGGACTACAGGCAGGTATGTGACATTGGGCTGGAACAAAGAAGTAATTTCAGGTAGAAATCTAAATCCTAGACTAGAACAAAGAAGAAATTTCAGGCAGGAATTTAAATCTTAGGCTAGAACAAAGAAGGCTTCAGGCATGAAAATGACTTTGGACTAGGACAGGGAAGTATGCGCAGATATTTTGATCATCCTGATAAGCCCTTAGAAATAGTGACCACAGGAATGATCTTGGGCCTCTGTTTATTGTTGTACATGTTCTTTGATTATCTGGGTTTGTTGTCTTCCTTGTTCCTGGACTATTTGCATCTATTGTATTGCTAGTTCCTCGACCTAGAACTGACCTTAATACTTGCATGTAATTTAAACAGTATAAAAGCAAAAAAGGAGGAGAAGGGATGGGATAGGGGATTAATGGGTTGGGGGAATGGGGAAGGGCGATGGCATCTGAAATGTAAATAAATAAAGTATCAAATAAAAAATCACACAAGTTGCATATTCAAGAGTTTGTGTCTATGTTCACAACAGTTCTCTCATGTTGATGGTACGTAGTTTTCATAAGATACCTTGTGTGCTAATGAATAAATATAGTAATATTTTTGCTCTATAATAATAAGAGATTGTTTATAAAATATGTGATGATATGCTCAATGAAAAATTTTCATAATCACAAATAATAATTTCCTATCACCAATGTATTTCTTACTTTGGCCATATGATTACTATAAAACATTCTATTTTACCATAGTCTGTAAGGCAAGTTTAAACTTTTACATCAGAGAAAGTCATTGTTATTTACAGAAGACATTCTTGAAAACCACAAAATAAATAAATATCTTATCACATAATTACTACTGGCCAGATTCATTCCAGGTGGGACATGTCCATGGGCTAATACAAGAAATTAAAATGGCACTCATGTAACATAGGATTATATTAACTATATTAAAAGAAATTAATTAGTTTTGTGTCCCTATTCCTACATTGGCAGTAATGTAGTTATTTTCTCTAGAGTTCTTATTATCCTGCTTCCCTAAGGAAAGAATAGGAATATATAAATTATGGACTAACCCCTAGTGTGAGTCCTAAGAACAAGTGTTAATTTGATTTTTGCCTACTGATGTAATTTGTTGCTAGATCATCTACTTTGTCTTTCTGAAATTATTGGTAACAATCTATTTTAAGTATAATTTAAATGCAATATTTTATTGCTATTGATATATATGCTAATAAAAAAGTTTTATAAGTGTTATAATTTATGCTATATGTGTTCTATTTTTGCTAAATTGTTTATGTTATATTTCCCTAAATGATAGAAACTTGAATATTCCATAAAGAGAATATTTTCCTGTATAGAATTTTTAGAATTTGCTATATGCAAAGTTATAAGTCAGAAATGGTAAGAAAGTCTGAAATGTAGGCAATTTTAAATAGAAATGTAGTGCTTTGCATATCATTCTTTTATTAATTTCCATGTGTATGTTTATAAATTTTAGGTACATCGAGTATTCATAAAATTCACTTGGAGAGATTGAATTTAATAAAGCTTCCCTAATCGCTAGTTAGGAAACTGTTGATCTTTCCATAAGATTCTAGAACTTGATTCTGAGAAGTACATTATTGATAAAAATATTTACTTTTAATTGGAACACAAATTGTTCATAAGTTATGCCAATACTAGAACAAAAAGATTAATAATTATGTGCAGTCTTTATGTGTGAACACATGCCATGTTCTGTGTATCAAGAATCACTAGTTTCACAGAATACATTCAAACAATAATGTACAAAATTAAAAAAATGTGTTATTAGGTTTTATTGCGTATATATTGATTATGTAATCTGAAGATTAGGATAGGTTTTTTTTAATCAGAATGTTCTCAAATGTATTTCTTATAATTCTTTTTTTTTAAAGAGCCAATTATGAGTGAAGAAACAGTGAGTTATTGTACAAGTAAACATTTGTCGCTTGAAGATGTTGCTATTGCAATAAAAGTGCCTTATTTTATTTGCACATTTTTTTTTATTTGAAAGATTAGTAAATGGGATAAAATTTAACAGCTCCATAGGGTTGTGAAAATTAGAGACCTAATAATTGATATGATTTTTTTTTGTTTTGTTGTTATTCATCCAGGAACATCCTTCATTAACTTTATGATGACAAACATGTATTTGTGATGATTGTAATAATTTTCTTTGTTATATTTCAAGATATGAAAAGACTAGCAATAGAAGTTTATTTACTCCACAGCTATGGTCAAATCTGTTGTTGCTTGAGGAATGAAACGTAGCACATAACAGTGCTTTCTCCTTTTCTTTTATTTTGAAACAGTGTTTTGCTTTGCAGTTCAGGGTGGCCTCAAATTTATAATTCTCTGGCCTTAGCGTCCTAAATGTAGAGATTTATTATATGGAGAAAAGATAAAAAACTTTTACATTTTGGGGATAAATATATTATTTATATTATATCTCTTTGCATTTTAACTTACTTAAGAAAGTATTCATTGCTTCACCAGGAAATAAATAGGAGTCAGATTATAGAATGTAAATTTGCATTTATTTTCTAACTAGTTTGTGCTACAAATTGTCTAATGTGTGATAGTATAAAAATTTGTTTACAAAACCACCGAACAGAATTTTAATTTCTACAACTTTGATTAACTTCTGAACAATTTAATTGACATCATTATTATGCATATGTTAATGAAAATGCTACTGCTCATATCTTAAAGATATGGTGTTAAAGTTATAGGAGCATTTCTATATTTATTTCTTCCAAGTAAAATTTATACTGAAGAAGTCATAGGTCATTCACACATTCAGATTCCCTTGTTGATATGATTTCCTATAATTTTTATAATTTTTAGCATTAAAGTCTTATCTACCATTGAATATATATATATATATATATATATATATATGTATATAAAATATGATTACATAGTAGAATATATGAAGTAATCAGTTATGTAATACTACCTCAATTTAGATTGAAGAAGTGTCTAGTGTCATACACATTAAAATTAAGGCATAACAGAATGAAACAAATGTTTAAGGTGATGTGAAAAACAGATCAGTTTTTAATGAATTGTGAAGTTAAAAAATACTTAAGGACTCTCTATGATTAATAAAGTCATGCATTTTCAAGATCTGTTTAGTTACTCAGTGAATTTCCTCCAGAGATGGAATGGGGGATTTTGTATATTCAGAAACAGTATAAATACACAGAAGTTTTAGAATGTCTAAAAAATAAGTCCACATAATAGACACCAAGGCAATTCAAAGAATCGTAAGGACATACTTTACCAACATGTAATCCATCAAATTGGAAAATCTAAAAGAAAGGAATAACTTTCTTGATAGGCACCACCTACTAAAGTTAAAGCAATATTAGGTATACAATTTAAATAGACTTATAACCCCTAGTAAATTAGGAGTATTCATGAAAAGTCCCCTAAGAATAACAACAATGAAAAATCACAGGGTCAGAATGTTTTAGCACCAAATTCTACCAGACACTTAAAGAAGAGTTATTGCCAAAATCCCTGAAATTATTCCACAAACTAGAAACGGGGGGAACAATGTCAAATTCATGCTATGAGGCCACTCAAACCACAAGACGATTCAACAAAGAGAATTACAGACCAATGTCTCTTAACAACATAGACACAAATAATAATAATATACTTGAAAATAGAATCCATAACACATAAAAAGGTCATGATCCACTGTGATGCGATAATTTTTTTTTTTTTTTTTGGTTTTTCGAGACAGGGTTTCTCTGTATATCTCTGGCTGTCCTGGAACTCTCTCTGTAGACCAGGCTGGCTTCGAACTCAGAAATCTGCTTGCCTCTGCCTCCCAAGTGCTGGGATTAAAGGTGTGCGCCACAACTGCCCAGAAGATAATAATTAAGATAGATGTAACACATACCACCTTTAACCACATTCTGCTATATTCCCAGTTTCTCAGAACAGGATCGCTGCTTTACAATTCTAATCTTCATTCTGTGCTCTCATTTCCGTTAGAAACATCCTGTGGATAGAGGAGATGGACATCTACAATCTTACCACAGTGACTCAGTTCATCCTTATAGGGCTCTCTGACCTCCCTGAAGTGCGTTATCCACTCTTTGTGGCCTTTCTCATCATCTATCAGATCACTTTACTGGGAAACGGAGTCATCCTGTTGGCCATTGTGACTGAGAGAAAGCTTCAAATGCCCATGTATTACCTGCTGGCAAATCTGTCCTTGCTGGATATACTCTGCCCATCAGCTACTGTCCCCAAGATGTTCAAGAATCTCTTGACTGAGGATCACAGCATTTCCTTTGTTGGGTGTGCTTTGCAGCTCTATTTCCTGGTGGCCCTAGTTGGAACCGAAGTTTTCTTGCTGGCTGTGATGGCTTATGATCGCTATGTGGCCATATGCTTCCCTCTGCGTTACTCTCTCATCATGACCAAGGTTCGCTGTGTGCAGCTGTTGTCTTGGACTTGGGCAGCTGGGTTTCTGAACTCCTTTGTCCACACAATGTCTACCTTTAGTCTGTCTTTCTGCAGGTCTAATAGAGTTAACCAGTACTACTGTGATATTCCACCTGTGGTGGCCCTGTCATGCTCATCCACCTATGTGGCAGAAATGCTTGTTTTGGTGGTAGGAGGTATCTTCGGGGTTGGTGCTTTTCTGATCACCTTGATCTCCTACATATACATCGTGTCAACCATCCTAAAGATTCGGTCAGCAGAAGGGAAGCGCAAAGCTTTCTCTACATGTGCTTCCCATCTTCTTGTAGTCTTCTTGTTCTATGGCACAACTATATTTACCTATATTCGCCCAACCTCCAGTCAACACTCTCCTGGTAGAGACAGACTCATCTCTATGTTGTATGGGGTTATTACTCCCATGTTAAACCCCATTATCTACAGCCTGAGAAACACAGAAGTCAAAGGGGCACTCAGAAAAGTTTTACATCTTAGGATAAGTTCACAGAGACCATGATGTAAGACTTATCAAGCTAAGATGTATTTCTTGTGTATTCGAGATAGATGGATCTTGTTTCTTGATCCACGCAGTTGGCTTGTGTCTTTTGTTTAGTGAACTGAGGTCATTTGTGTTTAAAGCAATCATTGAAATGTGTGTGTTGATTTTTTGTAGTCATCCTGTTGTTGATTTTTTGTTATTGTGTTATCAACTGTACTTTTGTGTTTTAATCATTATCTTTCCACAGTCTCTTGGCTGTGCTCGTTTGAATCTTTAGCTTGTAATATCCTTTCCCACGTTTTCATTAGGTTTGGTTTGTTGATTGTTTATAATATAGAACATTTTCCTTTCTTCTTTAGTTATGACATAGTTTTTCTGGTTATATTATTCTAGTTGGCCATCATAGCCTTTAAAGACTTGGAAATGCATTGTTCCATACTTTTCTGACTTTCAAAATTTTCATTTAGAAATCAGCAGCAATTTTGATAGATTTTCCTTTATTATTTGATTTTTTCTCTTGAAAATTTCAATGCAATTTCTTTGTTTTGTATACTTTGTGTTCTAACTATCATATACTATGAGGATTTTCTTTTCTGCTACTATTGATTAAATGTTCTGTGTGCTTCTTTTATTGGTTTTGATGTGTCTTTACTTGATTTGGAGACTTTTCTATGAGCTTGTCGAAGATCTGTCCTATGCTTTAGACTTGGGATTATTCTCCCTCTTTAATGCATACAATCTGAAAGTTAAGTTTTTCTTTTTTCTTTTTTTTTTTGGTGTTCTACATTTTCTGGGTGTTCGTCTAATTTTATTTGCTTTATTTTAAAACAATTTTCATAGTATGTACAGGATCTAGACATTTGTGATTGCTCTTTTAAATTCTGTCTTCTGGTGTTTATTTAAATAATCTTCCTTGGCAAACATTTCTATACTTTTGAAGGGAAGATAGTGGCCTATGTTTTCATATTGGTATTTTGTGATGAAGTCTTGGTATACAAACTTCTTCTATTAGTTCTAAGTCTGATATAGACAGAGCAGATTGGGGTAGAAGAGAAGATACATGGGCAAGCTGGACCTACAGGTTGGAAATAACTTGGGGTAATGAATTCATGTGGACACACTATACTTGACCTCTGATTGGGATATATTTCCCACAGTATGAAAGTATATATGCCTATGTAGATAGGTTGAATGTTGTGTTACAGGATATTTCTGTTAGGAAAAAGTAAGGCATGCCTTTCTAGAAGGCTTGAGATTATTTGTGATACAGGCAGTGGATGGCAAATTTGATTGAGGAACTAGATGTGGGACCCAGATGAAATCTCATAGGTTGGGAAGTTGCCTTGGATAGAGTTTCAGGAAGACTCACCAGGTGTTTTATTGATTAATGTATTGTAGCTCACAATGGGAAGTGCCACCACTGAGTTAGTTGTCCTAGCTTGTACAAGGAATCAAGACAAGAAAGCCATGAAGAACAAGCCAATGAATAGCATTTCTCTATGGTTTCTGCTTCACTTCCTAACTCTAGGTTCCTGACTTGAGTTCCTGTTCTGGGTTTTCTTGATGATGGACTGTAAAGTGTAAGATGAAATCAATGCCATTTCTTCCCAAATTTCTTGTAGTAAGTGTTTTTTTTTTTTGCTTTTGTTTGTTTGTTTGTTTTTCACAGCTATGGGCTTTTGACTAGGATGCAATAATAAACATGAAAGTCTTTTCTGGGGACCAGATGTCAAATCTAACTAAAAATAGTTAGTGACTCAATAATTTTGCCAATATTGCATCACCAAACACATCTTGCCTGGAAGTACGTATTGCAGTATGCTAGATCCAAAGTTGGGTAAGACCACTGATGTTTTATTTTATATTAATTATCCTGAAAGCACCATTTACCATTATGAAATGTAGCCAGTAGGGATGAAATTTGGTGATTAATTTGAGAGTGATGTTTTTGTCATTTCTCCAAAGCTCATGTTATCTTCAAGGACTAAGAATTTGTTAATAATTCTTATGTGAACTTACTAGTTAGCAAATTTCAAAGTGAAAGAATGCATATATATGTATATATATATATGAATGTATGTAACAACAAGTAATGAAAAAAAAAGAGGCCATGAATTTGAATTCCCATTTATGGAGTTAAATAGGAAGTTTGGCAGAAAGAGAAGGAGAAAATGATATAACTAGATAAGCCACCTGTAATCTAATCCCAAGAGGTCAATAATTCCATATCTATCATCTATCTATCTATCTATCTATCTATCTATCTATCTATCTATCTATCATCTATCTATCCATCTATAATCAACTATAATATTCTCTCTATATAATTGTGAACAAAAATTATATATTTGTTATGTACATTTATGTATACTTATATAAGAAACAATAACTAAAACAAACATGAATCTAAGAGTACTATGGATAAAAGTATAGTTGGGGGATAGAAATGGTACAAATACAATATTCATGTATGAAACTCTCAAAATTATTTTAACTAGAAAATGTTCAGCTTATTGGAAAAATTAAATACTAAACATACTCAGTTGACAATTTTTCAGAAAACTAATATTAGACAATGTATACTCCTAAAAATAATTTTTCTGTTATATTTTTTTGGTTACTTAGAGTGAGCCCAGGCTAGACCTAGGCCCCTTGCACATATGGAACAGATGAGTAGCTTGGTCTTCATGCGGATCCCCCAAACAATGGGAGCGGGGGCTGTCTCTGAGCCTGTTGCCTGCCTGCCTGCCTGTGGATCCCAGACCCCTAAGTGGAAAGCTTTGTCAGGCCTCAGTGGGAGAGGATGTGCCTAGTCTTGTAGCAACCTGAAGTGTTGGGTGGGAGTGAAGGGTGGTTGACACTCAGAGGGTGGCTGAAGGGGAATGGGGAATGGGGGAGGGCTCTGAATGACAAAGTACTGAAAGGAGAGAAAGTGCTGACATTGAGTTGTAAATGTAACAAATAAGTTTAATAAAAAACATTATTATTGATTCTTTGTGAATTTTACATTCATGTACCCCAATCATACTCATCTCGCCTCCTTCTACCTCCATCTGTCTGTCTGTCTGTCTGTCCATCCATTCATCCATCTATCTATCTATCTATCTATCTATCTATCTATCTATCTATCATCTATATCTATAACTATGTATCTACCCTTTGCCCTTGCAATCTTTCCCTCAAACAAAACAAAACAAAACAAAACAAAACAATACAAAACAAAACAAGAGAAGAAAAAGAAAAAGGAAAAAAAAACAAGATTAAAAAAAAATCTCCCCATGGAAGCTGCAATGTATTATGGCGTCTTCCACAGCATACGCTTTGTCTAAATATTTTTACTTGCAAATGCTCATTGCAATGAATTACTGGTCTAATTTGAGGTCCCTGGCTTCTACTATACCATCAATTCTGGATTCTCACTGAGATTCCTCTTAGATATCCTGTTGTTGCCCTGTGTCATTAAGATTCTGCAGCTTTGGTTTTTCAGGATCAGCTAATTTAGATGTTCCCACAGTTCATGGATGGGGTAGATGTTTGGCTGAGACAACTCAAAGCCCTGGATCTGGGCCTGGGTGGTAGCTTATTTGGCTAGCCTGACAGCTGGACAAACTGTCTCAAATCAATGCCAGTGCAGGGACAGTGAGGGATGGGGCCAGCTCTCCTGAGTGCCACAGATGGTGAGAGGCAGGGCCATATTTTCTGCCACAATGTCACCAAGGCTAGATTTCTTACACTACCAAGGTGAGAGGCTGGGGCCAATGAGGTGCAAGGCCATCTCTGCACAGCTCTTGGATGTTAACATGACCCTAGGTGGCAGCCTAGATCATGGACATCCATTTGAACTTTGGTGGTAAGATGGACCATGGACATCATCACAGACCTATGCTACTGCAGAGCCACAGGTCCAGCATAGCTCTCAGAGGCAGCATGGGCCAGGACATCAATAGCTTCAAGTAGAAGCACAGTTTACTCACATCAGGCTGTTCTTCACCACCCTCTATCTTCAGTTCCAGCTGTCTTCATAATGCACAATGTTTCACTTCTCTTTCTCTCCCATATCTCCATGACATACTTGCACATGGCAGTGGCATCTTACCTGTGCAGTGTGGTGGTGAATGAGACTCTCATGCAGTCATTTTTTTGAAGAAAAAAGGAATATCTTGGTAAATGAACCTTTAGACATAGCAATAGAACACAGTTTTCAATATGACATAATTTACTTGAAATCTGTATTTTGATAAATTGCTAATTTAATATTATGTAGCTGAGAGGTGAATTGTGATTAAAGAAAGATGATAGAACTGAAGATAAGTGAGAAATAGTTTATCACTTCTTGTGGCAAAAATATAAATTAAGGGCATATCTGTCACAGTTCAAAGCCTGCACTCTGATTTAATAAATCTTACTTGAAATTCCAATTCAATGTGTTCATGATATTAGCATTCTGAGCTTATATCTAGAGTAAAAATATATTGCACTTCTAAACTACAATTTAATTGATTCTAAAAAACTTAATTCTTGTGCACATTCCAGCCATTTGTGAGAGAATATTTAGGTTTCCAAGAAGACAAGCGGTAAGTAATATGATGGCTGTATGGATGATCTCTTGTGTACTATGTGGAAGCATCACCTGTCAATAAAATTTGATGGCCAATAACTGAAGCAGGATTAAAAGATGAGACATCCAGCGGAGAGAGAGAGGAACTTTGGGAAATAGTGAGGTAAGGGACATTCCTATCTAGACTTGGAGGAAGTTGGATGTATGAAGCTGAGGAGAGGTAGCTAGCCATGTGGCAGACATAGAATAGTATAAATAGGTTATACTAATTTATATCTATATACCTATATCCATATCTATCTATCTATCTATCTATCTATCTATCTATCTATCTATCTATCTATCTATCATGAGCTAGTCAGGGAAGAAGCCTAGTTTATGGCTTTGGAATTTGTTAATAAAATATATCATTTGAGTTGTTATTTGGGTACTGGGGTGATCTCTCTCTCTCTCTCTCCTCCCTCCCTCCCTCCCTCCCTCCCTCCCTCCCTCCCTCCCTCCCTCTCTCTTTCTTTCTTTCTTTCTTCCTTCTTTTCATCCCAAATGATTCCCCCTCTTGGTCCTCTCTTGCAGAGTGCCTTCCACATCCCCTTTTCTTTTTGCCTCTGTCTATTCCCACCCTGGTGCAATAAGTCACTGCAGAATTAGGTGCATCCTCTCTCAATGAGGCCAGAAATAGGAACCCTTTTCTAAATATATGCTTGGGAGCCTCGGACCAGCCCATGTACAATCTTTGGTTGGTGGTTCTGTCAATGGGTGCTCCTAGGGGTCTAGGTTAGTAGATAATTTTGGTCTTCTTATGGGGTTGGCATCTCCCTGAGGGCCTTCATTTCTTCCCCTAACTCTTCCATAGGGGTCTTGGACCTCCATCCAAAGTTTGTCTCTCTGTGTATCTGCATCTCCAGTCAGCTGCTGGATAGCACTTTTCATAGGGCTGCTATGCTATGCTCCTGACTGCAAACACAGCATAGCATCATTAATAGTGTGAGGGAGATTGGTCTCCAAATGTGCCAGTCACTAGTCAGCCATTCCTTCAGTCTCTGCTCCATCTTTGTCTATGTCTTTTAGATAGGACCAATTTTGGGTCAAAAGTTTTGTTGGTGGGTTGGTGTACCCGTCCCTCCACTGGAGGTCCAGTCTGGCTACTGGTGTTGGTCTGTTCAGGTTCCATATCCCCACTGCTGGGTATTTTGGCTAAAGGTCACTTGCATTGATTCTTGGAAGCATCCCTCATTCTGGGTTTCTGGAACGTCCTAGAGAATTGCCCTACCTCCATCCTGGCAGCTGCATATTCCCATTCATTCTCCTGGCTTGGGGACTCCTGTCTCTCCTCATCCCTGCTCCTGCTCCCATATTTCCCTTGCCCTCCCATATCCAAGCCAGGTCCCTCTCTTCCTTCCTCTTCCTCCCATTAATCCCAGTTCTAAGTGGGATTCAAGCATCTCTACTTGGGTTTTCCCTCTTGTTCAACTTCTTTGGATCTGTGTGGTGTATCATGGGTACTCTGAAAATTTTGCTAATATATACTTATCAGTGCTTACATACCACTCATATTCTTTTTGGTCTAGATTACCTCACTCAAGATGATATTTCCTATTACCATACATTTGACTGCAACATTTGTGATGTTATTTTTTTTAAATATTTGAATATTATTCCATTGTGTAAATAAACATTTTCTGTATCCGTTATTCAGTTGAGGGGCATCTGGGTTGCTTCCAGTTTCTGGCTATTATGGATGAAGCTGCTATGAATATAATGGGACCCATATCTTCTGGGTATGGTGGAGTTTCTTTTGGGTATATGCCCAGGAGCAATATAGCTGGGTTTTTAGGAAGAACTGTTGCCAATTTTCTGAGAAACTGTCAGGTTGATTTCCCAAGTGGTTTTACAAGTTTGTAAAACCCTCAGCAATGGAGGAGTGTTGCCCTTTCTTCACATCTTCCACCAAGATATTCTGTCAGTTGAGAGTTTGATCTTAGCCATTCTGACTGATGGAAGGTAGAATCTCAGTATTCTTTCAATTTGCATTTCCCTGATGACTAAGGATGTTGAAGACTTCTTTATGTGCTTCTTGGCCATTCAAGATTCCTCTGTTGAGAGTTCTCTGTTTAGTTCTCTACCCCATTTTTAATTCGGTTATTTGTTTTTTTTTAAGTTTAACTTCTTGAATTCTTTATGTGTTTTGGATATGATCCCTCTGTCAGATGAAGGGTTAGTGAAAATGTTTTCTTGTAGATGCTTGTATTCTCATGCTACTTATATTACCCAAAAATCTGTTCGCAGTGTCCTGCACATAAGACTGAGGGAACCCTGCTCCCAGTTGGTTTTGATTGGTGAATAAAGTTGCCTGTGTCCAAAGGCTGGGAAGGGAGACAGAGGTAGAACTTCTAGGATTCCCATGCAAGGGGCCAAGGAAGGAGGAGAAAGAGGGAGATCTGCCATGATGGGAGCAAAGGAGAGACACCATGTCTGAGAGGTGCAAGACAGGGAGACAGTCTACCTGTAAAAGCCAGGGAAAAGTGGCCCCAGGAGGGCTGCCCAATGGCATCCAGGTAAAAGGTAAAATACAGATTTTAGCATGTAATAACTTGGAAATATTGGAGGTTAGGAAGTGGCCCAGCCATTGAGCTGTTTTAGGTGTATCAAAATAAAAGGCAGTGTGTGTCTCTCTTTCAGGAATATAAAGCATTGGGACAGGTAGGAAGAACTTGCCACTGCTACCAGGATCAATTGAGTAGCATTAATTGGGTCTTGCAACATTTTCCCAATTAGGAGGCTTATATTTTTTCCATATCCATGTTTTTCTGTTCTTTGAAGTTCCTTTGATTTTGGAGATATATGGCCTTTAAATCCATGTTTTCCACTGGGCTGAAGTTTACTTTGTGTACTTTTCAGTTAGTATTTTAAAATTAAATTCTCATGAATTATCATTTTAAAAATAAGAGAAATAATAATATTAATATTAATAATAATAACAACAATAATAATGACTTTAAAAACACCATCTTATATGAAGGTATATGGTTACTCACTTAGGATACGGATCATTAAATAAAAATCACAAAATAATGCATGAGATACCTAGGAATTATTGGTCATAGACTCCCAGCAAAACTCCAAATAAGCACAGAATATTGGGATTGGTTACACATCATAACTGACTATATTATATTTAATGAATATACTTATAATTTTCCTATTTTATCTGAAAATTTACAGAAAATTGAAACATTGCAACATTTATCAATATTGAATATTTATAGATTCACTAACTTCAAGAACAAATTTATTATCTCTTATGTATCTACTTATATGATATATCTTATCTATTTATACCTACCATTTTTAAAAGCATTTTTTAGATTTTATTTTTATGTGTATTAATGTTTTTCTTGCATGTGTGCATATATATCATATATGTGCCTGGTGCCCATGGAGAACAGAAGAAGACATCAAATTTCCTGAAAGTAGAGTTACAGATGGTTATGAACCATCATCACCAGTTTTGGGAACTAATTTCAGGTCCTGTGCAAGAGCTAAATGACTGTCCAGTGTTTATTTATCTACCATCTATCTGTCAGTTAGTCATTTATCTATATAAGTTCATTGTGCCATCAGGAATCAAGTTACAAGATATGTGTTTCTAGCTGTTTAATGGTCATGTCAATGACATAGCATTCACAAGATGTGTTGTCTAATAATGCATAAAAATTGTAAAGTTTAATTCAACAATGAAAATATTATTTTTAGAAATGTAATAATTCAATTATATTTTGAATAATTCATTGGTATACATTTATTCATTGATGTTGTTTCACCATATTTTATTTTACCTTATTCTACGAAGCATATCACTTTTTTAAAGCATTGGGTCATGAATTATCATTTAATTTAATTTACCTCAAAATAGTTCAATTGAGTTTAAAAGCAACTAAAATAATAATTTGAGAAAGTTTATAAACTTATTCCTTATATCTATCATTGACTGAATACCAGAGTTTGAACACATTTGCTAGGCAAGTATAAGAAATTAAAATGTCTTTTTGTGCTATAGAATTACTTTAATGCTTATATTAAATTAATTATCTATGTGATCCCATTATCAGGTTGATACCAATGTGCATAGTCTCTCTAAAGTTCTTGTTATGATTCCCTAAGGAGAAGCAGGAATAATATAAATTTTATACTCACCCCTGATGTGAATCTTGCATTCAAGTGGTGATATGGTTTATCTACTGATGTAATTTGTTGGCCAGGTCATTCTTTCTAATTTGTTGATTTTTTTAAAAAACTGGTAATGTGAGGCACTTTAAAAGCAAAATTTACCTATATATTTTAGTAATGTTCAAATAAATCAAATGCAGTTTTGATTATGCTAAGATTTAAGATTTATCTTTTATTTTTGCTTAACTAACAACTGATTTTTTTATGTTGCAGAAACTTGAATGTTTTTTTGAAAAGCAAAGCTTCATATATTTGATATTCACCATACTGAACATGGTAAGAGAAAATGAGAGTAAAAAATGTGAATTTTAGGTAATTTCTAACAGAGTTAATGCTAGTCATGTGTGTCAATTCCTATGTATGATCATGCATTATATCAAGAACTGCACAAAGCAAGCACATACATTGCATTTAGTAAAAGGTTTTTGGAATCTCTAGTTAAAAACATATTTACCTGTACATTAGGCATGTTACATAAACATTTAAATAATAATATAACTCTTCCTTTTTCTAATTCACAGGAAATGCTTAATATTTACTTATGTTTGAAGTAGAAAGATAAGATTGTTGAGATAAATTCAGACACTCTCTCCACATGAACAGGTTTTGCATTGTATATATCAAGGCCATGTGTTTTATTAAGTACTTTCAAAAACCTAAGTGTAAAATAACAATATACACTCATTTATTCTGGATACATATTAGTGACATCATTTTCAAACAAACAGGTATGTTTATTGATGAATTTACTATATTCCATGTTAAAACAGAATATTAATGAATTTTCTAGAGTTCTTGTTTAAAAGGGTAAGGCTGAGAGTAATGTGCATAGTCTCTCTAAAGTTCTGGTTATCATGATTCCCTAAAGACAAAGAGAAATAATATGTTATCTACAAACTCCTGATATAAAGTGATATTCAAGTGGTGACTTTGTTTTATCTACTGATATAATTTTTGGCTAGTTGCATTAATTTGCTGATATGCATTCATGCGTGTGTGTGTGTGTGTGTAATGTGACCTATGTCAAAAGTACAATTTACCTATACTATTTCAGTAGTGTTCCAATAAATCAAATGTGGTTTTAATTATGCTAAGATTTAAGGTTTATCTTTTACTTTTGCTTAATTAGCAAATAACTTGATTTTTTTTATATAGCAGAAACCTATTTCCTCTCTCTCCTACTCTTGTGTGTTTGTGTGTGTGTGTGTGTGTGTGTGTGTGTGTGTGTATGTGTCTAATGACTAGCTGTGGGTATTTTTACTTGTTTCTATCTGCTGCAAAAGGACCTTCTCTAATGATGGCTGAATAAGATATGGATCTGTGAATATATCAGAAAATCATTAGGAGTCATTTTTTTATCCTTCCCTTTGATTTTGAGAGTGTTTGTTTTTGTTTTTACCCTGGGTGTCTTGTGTATCTTGTGTCTGGTTCTTGGTCACCTAAGGGGTATTAGGTATCGGTTCAGTCTTGTGGAGTGAACCTTTAGTCAAACAAGACATTTGTAGGTTTCTCCCACGAGTTTTGTGCTACCATTGACCTAGCATATTTGCAGGCAGACATATTTCAAATCAAAGGTTTTGTGGCCAGGTTGGTGCTTATGTTTTTTCTTTTGGTAGCCAGCAGAAAATCCTCCTTTACCAAAGAGTCCAGAAGATTGAAGAAGGCTCTTTATAGGTACCAGCTTTACCTTTCCACGTTCAATGAGTTGTGTGAGTGTAGTTTGCAATGAGAATGTGAGTTTGCAATGTGGTCTTGCTGTCTGTTTGCAGAGGGCAACCTATTAGCTTGACAGCTGCCTGGGTTGTTTGGGGATTTCCATAGGACAACTTTGGCCAATAATTCTATTGATTATGGTATAGTCCTGATAATGGAAGGTTCATCTGATGACAAACAATGGCCAGTTGGGACTTGTTTCCTTCATTATTTGGAGACTTCATTAGAATTGTCTTCATATATTATAGGAAGCTTCCACTGCCCTAGGTTTTTATATTCTCCTCTGTACCCATTTGTACTTTTCTATGCCCATCTTTGCTCCTCAATAATGACACAGGGACCTTTATGTTTATTAATGAATGCTTTGTCCTTGAGCTATGCTTTCTCCCCAACTACCTCTTAGCTTTTATTTACCTGTTTGTATATGTATTCTATGTCTGCTGCATAGCTAGTTACTCTCCTCAGTTTCATATATCTGAATTTCTCCTCATCTCACTGGTGAATTTCCTGCTCCTCTCTCTAAGAGTTCTCTTCTCTCTGGAGGATATCCCACCTTACTATTCTACATTTTAATGTAGGCCATAGGTTTTTAAATTTAACCCATCAGAAGGTGCCTTAGTCAGACAAGGAAGGACAGAGATAAATCTTCCCTCAGTGTAAAAAAAACTCCCACAAGCAAAAAGTGTTTCCTTCCTCCATGTCCTTGTCAGAATTTGCTGCCATTTGTGTTATTGACTTTAGACATTTTGACAGGTATGAGATAGGCTCTCAAAATAGTTTTGATTTGCATTTTCCTGATGGGTATGAATGTTAAACATTTCTTTTAAAAATTTATTTATTTATTTATCTATCTATTTATTTATCTATTTATAATTAATCATTTTATTTGTTTACATCTCAAACGATATTCCCCTTCCCAGTTACCCCTCCACCAACCCCCAATCCTGTCCCTCCTCACCCCCTCCTATTTGCCTCTATGAGGTTGTTCCTCCACCCATTCAACCATTCCCACTTCACCCCTCTAGCATCATACTATGCTAGTGCATCAAGCCTCCCTCCCCTCCCATTGATGTTAGATAAGTCAGTGTTCTGCTACCTATGTACCTGGAGTCCTGGAACATTTCTTGAAGAGCTTCACAACTATTTGAGTCTCCTCTATTGAAAAATTTCTGTTCAGATCTGCACTGAATTTTTAATTAGGTTATTTGGGAAAATTTTAATTACTGTCTGTTTCTCACTAAGATAATATCTATTGTGACATTGCTTATTTGATCTCAATTTAATGTTGGAAGGGGTATTTACTGATAAAATTATCCATTTCTTTTAGATGTTCCAGTTTCATGGAATACAGATTTTTCAAGTATGTTCTATGATTTTGTAGATTTCCACTCTGTATATTTGTATAGCCCCATTTCCACTTTTGAGTTTGGTACCTTCCCCCACCCCCTTCTCTCTTTAGTTATTTTGGATAAGGGTTTGTGGATCTGTTTTTTTTTTTCTTAAAGAACCAATACTTTGTTTCATTGGTTCTTTGTATTCACTTTGTTTTAATTTTATTGATTTCAGTCCTGAGTTTTATTATTTCTTGCCTTCTATTCCTCTTGGAGTTGTTCCTCCTCCCACCCCTGAGCTTTCAGATATGCTATTGTTAGTCTGAGATCTCTCCAGTTTTTATATTATTAATTTTAATGTAGGCATTTAGTGCTATAAACTTGTCTCTTAGAACTGCTTTCATTGTATCCTCTGTGTAGTGGTGAGTTTAGCTACACCCCTTTGTGCTCCCAGCAGATTGCATGCTTCCAGCTACCTACCCAGGAACTATTTGGATCTGTGAATGAAAGACACACACATTAGTTTATTTTGGAAATGCTGTGACTTTCTCAAAGACTGGGCACTCCTAAACCTTCTCCTTCTACCCAAGGCCCAATTGGAGAAGTGGCCAGTGGCCACCCACATGAATTCCCATATGGTTTATCTGTTGACTTTCTCTCCTGCAGCTCCTATGCCCTATCCTTCTCCCCCAAAGTGATGATGATTCTCCTCTCCTTTTTCTTAGTTCCTAGCCCTTGTAACTCTAAAGGTCCTGCCCCATTTCTCTCTGCCGAGACATTGTCTGCTGGCATCCTTATTAATCAATCAAAAACCAATTGGGGACAAGGACCTTCAGCATTTGACCATGCAGATTCTAGATTAAATTAAAGCATTAGAACCAGTCTCAAACACCTGGAAATTTGGGTGTGTTCATCTATTTCTATTTAATTGTAGCCAATCTTTCACTTTTGTTCATTTTTGTCATAACTCATTTTTCTTTTAGTGGAGAGTTGTTAAGTTTTTATGAGTTTGTAATTTTTCTGTTGTTGATATACAACTTTATTCTATGGCAGTTTTGTAGGATGCAGAGAGGTATTTTAATTTTCTTGTATCTGCTGAGATTTACTTGGTGTCTGAGTATGTAAGTTTTGAAGAAGTCAATTTTGGAGAAAGTTCCGTGACATGCTATGAAGAAGGAATATTCTTTTGTGTTTTGGTCATTTGTTCTGTAAATATATCTTAGGTCTATTTGATTTATAATGACTGTTAGCTTTAGCATTTCTCTCTTTAATTTTTGTCTGGAATACCTGTCTATTAGACAGACTAGTATATTGAAGTCTCCGACAGTTAGTGCGTGAGGATCAACTTGTGATTCAAGCTGCAGTAATATTTCTGTGATATTTAAATTATTTTTTAAAATTAATTTATTTTTTACTTATTCACTTTATATCCTGCTCGCTTGTCCCCTCCCAGTCATTCTCTCCCACAATCCTTTCCCTATTCCCCTTCTTCTTCTACTCTGAATGGGTGGTGCCCCCGAGTATTCCCTCACCCTGGCACTTCAAGCCTTTGTGAGGCTAGGCCAGACAAGGCAGCCCAGCTAGAAGAACATATCACACAAGCAGGCAACAGCTTTTGGGGTAGTCCCTGCTCTAGTTGTTCAGGACCCACATGAAGACCAAGTTGCATATCTGTAACATATATGTGGGGAATCCTAGGTCTTGTCCATGTATGTTCTTTGGTTGGTAGTTCAGTCTCTGAGAACCCCAGTGGTCCAGGTTGTTGATTCTATAGTATTTCCTGTGTAGTTTCTAATTTTTTCAGAGCTGCAAGTCTTCCATAAGAGTCTCCAAGCTTCATCCACCATTTGGCTGTGGGTGGATGCCTCTGTCTGAGTCAGTTGGTGGATGGGGCCTCTCAGAGGACAGCCATGCTAGACTCTAGTATGCAGGCATAACAGAATATCATTAATAATGTCAAAGATTGGTGCTTGAACATGCAATGGATCTCAAGCTGGTCTTGTTATTGATTGGCCATTCCCTCAGGCTCTGCTCCATCTGCAATCCCTGTATTTCTTGTAGTCATGATAAATTTTTGGTCAAAAGTTTTGTGAGGCATTTGTGTTCCTATCATTCTGCTGAGGTTTCTGTCTAGCCAGAGGAGGAAGCCTCCCCAGGCTCCATATCCTCTGTTCTGTGAGTCATGGTGAAAGACTCCACCACTAATTCTTGGGTTTCTCCCCTATCTCAGGTCTCTAGCAATTCTTTATTATCATTGCAGATTTCCAATATTTCTTATGGCCATCCAGCCATCCCCACTGCTCCTTCCCATATCTGACCCCAAACCCCATCACACCTCCCTCGAGCCCCTCTCGAATCCTGATTCCTCCATCCATCTGCCTTCTAAAACCATTCCATTACTCATTTCAAGTGATATATACCATGCATGTCTTTTTGGTACTGGGTTACCTCACTCAGTATGACATTCTCAAGATCCATCCATTTGCTTGCAAAATTCATGATGTCTTTGTTTTACATAGCCTAATCATATTCTATTGTATAGACGTACCACATTTAAAAAATGTCCAATCTTCAGTTGATAACATCAAGGTTGTTTCCAGTTTCTCACTCTTAGGAATAAAGCTGCTATGAACATATTTGAGCAAGTGTCTTTGGGGGATGTTGGAGCATCTTCTGTGTATATGCCATCTTTTGGGTATCTGGAGTTAGAATTATACATAGATTTCTGAGAAATGGCCAAATGACTGGTATAAGATGGAATCTCAGAGTTGTTTTGATTTGCATTTCTCTGATGACTAAAGACTAAACATTTCTTTGTTTCTTGGCCATTCAAGATTACTCTGTTGAGAATTCTGTTTAGCTTTGTGCTTCATTTTTAATTGGGTTATTTGTGTTGTTGAGGTTTAACTTTTTATGTGCCTTACAAATGTTGAATATAAGTTCTGTGTCAGATGTAATGTAGGTGAACATCCTTTTTCTATCCATGGGCTGCTTTTTTGTCTTATTGACAATATCCTTTGCCTTACAGAAGCTTTACTGTTTAATGAGGTCCCATTTATAAATTGTTCATCTTAGAGCCTGAGCCTTTGGTTTGCTGTTCAGGAATTTGACTCTTGTATCAATGCATTGAAAGTTATTTCCCACTTTCTGTTGTATGAAATTTTGTATATCAGGTTTTATGTTGAGGTTCTTGATCCATTTGGACTTGAGTTTTATGCAGGGTGATAAGTATGAGACGATTTTCATTCTTCTACATGTTATATCCAGTTAGAGCAGGATCATTTTTTGAAGATGCTTTCTTTCTTTTTTTAAATTAAACATTCATTTACATTTCAAATAATATATCCCTTCTGATTATTTCTTCCCATCCCCGCTCCCCCTCCCAATTACCTGTGGGCCATGCCTATCTACTGGAGATGGTCTCTATAGGTTCTCTTTCCCCTTTCTTTCATATTTTGGCTAGAGTCATCCCAGTTGGGTCCTGGGAGCCTCTCATTTCCCTGGCATCTAGGACTTTCTAGTGGCCACCCCTAGTTACCCATCCTCCACTGCTACATATTTCTATTTGATTTCTTGACCCTCTGTACTTCTCTCTTGTCCTTTCTGATACCTGATCCTGTCCTCTGTTTTTTATTCTCCCCTTCCTCTCTCTCTCCCAGGCCACTCTCTCCCTCTACCTCTCATGATTATTTTGTTCCCCCTTTTATGTAGGCTTGAAGCATGCAAACTTTGGTCTTCCTTCTTCTTAAGCTTCATAAATTTGTGGATTGTATCATGAGTATTCTGAGCTTTTGGGCTAATATCCACTTATCAGTGAGTACATACAAAGTGTATTTTTTTTGTGTGTGTCTGTATTACCTCACTCAGGATGATATTTTCTAGTCCCTTCCATTTGCCTGTGAATTTTATGGTCATTGTTTTTAATAGTTGAGTAGTACTTGTTTGTATAAATGTACCACATTTTTTGTATTCATTCTACTGTTGAGGAGCATCTGGGTTGTTTTGGCTACTTTATCAAAAAAACAAAAAACAAAACAAAAAACAAAAAACAAGTGTCCGAAAAAATGTGTGACTTCATCTCTGGGTCTTAGATTCAATTCCAGTTATCAACATGTCTGTTTTTGAAGCTGTACCTTGCAGTTTTTAATCATTATTGTTCAGGTGTGTAGCTTGAAGTCAGGTATGATGATTCTTCCTGAAGTTCTGTTGTTGTTCAGGATTGTTTTGGTTATCCTGGGTTATTATTTTTTGATATGAAATTGAGAATCACTCTTTGAGTCTATCAAAATTGTGTTTGAATTTTGATGGGGGTTACCCTGAGTCCGTAGATTGCTATTGATAATACGGCCATTTTACTATGTTAATCCTATGTATCCATAAGTATGGGAGATCTGTCCATCTTCTGATATCTTCTTCAATTTTTTTTTCAGGGACTTGACATTCTTGTCATACATATCTTTTACTTGCTTGGTTAGAGTTATACCAAGATATTTTATATTATTTGTGACTATTGTAAAAGGTGTTTTCCACCTAATATCTTTCTCAGCCAGTTTGTCACTTGTATAAAGGAGGAATACTGATTTCTTTGACTTAGTTTTCTATCTAGCCACTTTGCTGAAGCTGTTTATTAGTTGTAGGAGTTCTGTGGTAGAAATTTTGGGGTCACTTATGTATAGTATCATATCATTCACAAATAGCAATTCTTTGACTTCTTCTTTTCCAATTTTTATCCCCTTGACCTCCTTTAGTTGTCGTATTCCTCTGTCTAGAACTTCAAGTACTGTATTGATGAAATAGAAGAGAGTGAGCAGCCTAGCTTCTCCATGATTTTAGTGGAATTGCTTTAATTTTCTCTCCATTTATCTTGATGTTGGCTATTTGTTTGCTGCATATTGCTTTGAATATGTTTTGTATTTGCTTTGTATTCCTGATCTCTCTAATGCTTTTAACATGAAAGGGTGTTGTATTTTGTCCAAGGCTTTTTCAGCATTTAGTGAGATGATTCTGTATTTTTTCCCTTTCAGTTTGTTTATATGGTGGATTACATTGATGGATTTTCATATATGGAACTATCCCTTTATCTATGGAATGAACCACTCCTGTTCATGATGGATGATGTTTTTGATGTTTTTCTGGATTCAGTTTGCAAGTATTTTATTGACTATTTTTGCATCAATGTCTACAAGTGATATTAGTCCGAAGTTCTCTTTCTTTGTTGAGTCTTTGTGTGGCTTAGGTACCAGAGTAATTGCAACTTCATAGAATGAATTTGGCAGTGTTCCTTCTGTTTCTGTTTTGTGGAATAGTTTGAGGAGTACTGGTGTTATCTCTTTGGTGAAAATCTGGTAGAATTGGTAGAATTCTGCACTAAAACCATCTGTCCCTAAGAGGCTGTTTTTTTTTTTCACTTTAATGACTGCTTCTATTTTTTTAGGACTTATAGTGTTGTTTAAATAGTTTACCTGACAATGATTTAACTGTGGTAAATAGTATCTTCCTGTAAAACTGTCCATTTCATTGAGATTTCAAAAAAATTGGAATACAGGCTTTTGAAGTAAGACTTAATGATTCTTTGAATTCTTCAAAATTCTTTGAATTTTAGAATTTCTTTTCATTTATGACTTTGTTTATTTGGATATTGTCTTTCCACCTTTTGCTTAGTTTGGTTAAGGGTTGGTCTATCCCGAGCTATTGGTTTCAGTTTTGTTTTTATTGTTTTATTTGCTTTTTTTAAAAAAATATTTTATTTATTTACATTTCAGATGCCTTCTTCTTTCCCCATTTCTCCTCCCTAAAACCCCCTGTCTCATCCCTCCTCCTCTTTTTTTGCGTTTATACCATTTTAATTACGTGCAAGTGTCAAATACACAAATAGTCAAAGAACAAGCAAGACAATAAACAAAATTCTGTGAACACTCCCATGATCACTGTTTCTAGGGGCTTATTAGGATGACCAAAATATTTGAGCAAACTTCCTGACCTGGCCCAAAGTCATTTTCATGTCTGAAGCCTATTTCCTTGTTCTAGCCTAAAATTGAGATTCCTGCCTAAAATTACTTCTTTGTTCTATCCTAACGTCAGATTCCTGCCTGAAGCCCATTTCCTTGTCCTTGGCCAATGTCAGATTCTTGTTAAGCAGCCCCCAAAGCTCTCCTTCTCTCCCCCATTTTTATTTCATAAACAAGACTGAGCCTGTCTTAGGTTATTCTGCCAACAATACCTTCCTTACCCTTCATGAAATATGCATTATCCAAAGCAATGCACTTGTGTCTTAGGTTGGTAAGGCTCTGTGCAGAATTTTACCCGTCCTTGGCTTGCCAGATTGTTAATTTAATAACTCTGTCTGGGGATCCATTCTCAGATTTAAGTCATGTACTTAAAGTTTAAAGACACTTGCAGTGTATCTGGCATAATTCTAACACCTCTCTGGATGTTTTAACTTTGCGTAGTGAGTTTATGAATTTAAACAATGCTGTTCTGCTGAGCAATGATGCGGCAGATCCTGCTGATAAAATTACCTAGGGCCTGAAGTATTTCTATTTTGATCAAGCTTCAAAAATGGCATATATAGCTTAATCATGCTAGCCCTTTTGGTCCTGGGAATACTTTTATTCCTGCTCTTTGTGTTAAAGCTTATCTTTAACAACATCAACATGTTGGCAGCCAAAGTTTCTTTTGTTTCTAACTGACTGATTGTAGGCCAGATTTTCATTTTTTCCTGAGTTCTACTTCTTTTTGGTCTGGTTGCTTCCTTTTTCTGGAGCTATCAGATGTGCTTTTAAACTGCTGATATGAGAAATTTCTAATATCTTTATGGAGGCACTTAGTACTATAAACTTTCCCCTTAGCACTGCTTTCATTGGGTCCAATAAATATCCATATGTTGCACCTTCATTTTCATTGAATTATAGAAAGTTTTAAATTTCTTTTTTTAAATTCTTCCATGACCCAGAGATCAGTGAGTAGAGAGTTGTTCAACTTCCATGAGTGTGTAGGCTTTCTGGTGCTTCTGCTGTTGTTGAAATTCAGCTTTAATCCATGGTGCTCTGATAAGATACAAGAGATTTTTTTTCAACTTTCTCATATCTCTTGAGTCTTGTTTTGTAAACAACTGTAAGGTCAGTTTTAGAGAAGGATCCAGATGACAGGGAAGCAAGAGGTTTCCAGGACCCAGTGGGGATGATATTAGCTGAAATACCCAATAAAGGGGAGACAGAACCTGTAAAGATCATTTCTAGTGGACAGGCATGATCCCCAGTTGAGGAACTGGGCTTCTTCAGTCCTTCCCCTAACTCTTCCATTTAGGTTCCCATGCTCAGTCCAATAGTTGGCTGCAAGCATCTGTATCTGTATTGGTCAGGCTCTGGCAGAGCCTCTTAGGTGATAGCTATACCAGGATCTTGCCAGCAAGTGCTTCTCAGCATCAGCAATTGTGTCTGGGTTTGGTATCTGCCGATAGAATGGATCCCTGGGTGGGGCAGTTTCTGGATGGCATTTCCTCCATTCTTTTCTCCACTCTTATCCCTGCATTTCTTTTAGACAAGAACTATTCAGGGTTAAATTTTTGAGATGGGTAGGTGGCCTAATTCCTCAACTGGGGGTCATGCCTATCCACTAGAAATGATCTTTACAGGTTCTGTCTCCCCTTTATTGGATATTTCAGCTAATGTCATCCCCATTGGGTCCTGGAAACCTCTTGCTTCCCTGTCATCTGGTACTTTCTAGCATCTACCCCAAGTTCTCCACACTCCTCTGCTACACATTTCCATTCAATTTCCTGACTTCTTGCACTTCTCCTCATCTCCTCTCACACCTGATCCTGCCCCTCTTTTCCCTTCCACTCCTCTCTCCCTCCCAGGTACCTCCCTTTCTCTACTTTCCATAATTATTCTGTACCTACTTCTAAGTAGGACTGAAGCATCCACACTTTAGTCTTCCTTCCTTTTGAGCTTCATATGGACTGTTAGTTGTATCTTGGGTATTTAAATCTTGGGTAATTCAAGCTTTTGGGTTAATATCCACTTATTAGTCAGTAGATACCATGTGTTCTGTTTTGTGACAATGTTAACTCACTCAGGATGATATTTCTTAGTTCCTTCCATTTGCCTGGAGATTTCGTGAAGTCATTGTTTTTAATAGCTAAGAAATAATCCATTGTGTAAATGTACTACATTTTCTGTATTCATTCCTCTGTTGAGAGACATCTGGGTTCTTTCCAACTTCTGGCTATTATAAATAAGGCTGCTATGAACATAGTGGAGCATGTGTCCTTATTATATGTTGGATCATCTTTGGGTATACTAGCATATATCCAGTAGTGCTATAGCTGGCTCTTTTGATAGAAATTTTTCTAATTTTCTGATGAACCGCCAGACTGTTTTCCAGAGTGATCATACCAGCTTGCAATCCCACAAGCAATAGGGGAGTGTTTCTTTTTCTCCACATCCTTACCAGCATCTGCTGTCACCTAAGTTTTTGATCTTAGCCATTCTGACTGGTGAGTGATGGAATCTCAGGGTCATTTAGATTTGCATTTACCTGTTTACTAAGGATGTTGAACATTTCTTTAGATACTTCTCAGCCATTTGAGGTTCCTCAGGTGAGAATTCCTTGTTTCGGTCTGTACCCCATTTTTAATAGGGTCATTTTGTTCTCTGGAGTCTAACTTCTTGAATTATTTGTATATATTGGATATTCGCCCTCTATCGAATGTAGGATTGGTAAAGGTCTTTTCCTAATCTGTAGGTTGCCATTTTGTTTTATTGACAGTGTCCTTTGTCTTACAGAAGTTTTTTAATTTTATGAGATCCCATTTGTCAATAGCTGATCTTAGAGCCTGAACCATTTTTGTTCTATTCAGGAAGCAACAAGCATCACCAAGAGAATACAAGAGATAGAAGGAAGAATCTCAGGTGTAGAAGATACCTTAAAAGACATTGACCCAACAGTCAAAGAAAATGCAAAATGCAAAAATTTCCTAACCAAAAGCATCCAAGAAATCCAGGACAAAATGAAGAGACCAAACATAAGAGTAATAGGTACACAAGAGAACAAATATTCACAACTCAAAGGGCCAGTAAATATCTTCAACAAAAATTATAGAAGAAAACTTCCCCAACTTAGAGAAAGTAATGTCCATAAACATACAAGAAGCCTACAGAAAGTCAAATAGATAGGAGCAGAAAAGAAATTTCTCCTGTCATATAATAATCAAAACACCAAATGTACAGAACAAAGAAAGAATATTAAAAGAGGTGCATTTCTTATATGCAGTAGGATGATGGATCCTGGTTTTTCATCCACTCTGTTAGCCTATGTCCTTTTATTTTGGTATTCAGTCCATTGATATTGAGAGATATTAATGACAAGTGATTGTTATTTTCTGTTATTTTGATGTTGATAATGTTTATGTGTATGTGTGTTTGTGCTACTCTTGTATTTGCTGGTATGCAATTGATTATTTCTTGTGTTTTCTTATGTGTAGTTATGCTCGTTGGGTTAGAGTTTTTCTTCTAGTATTTTCTGTAGGGCTATGTTTGTGGATAGATATTGTTTGAATTTGGATTTGACTTGAAATATCTTCTTTTCTCCATCTCTGGTCATTGAGAGTTTCGCTGGATATTGTAGTCTATGTTGACATCTGAAGTTTTTTAGAGGTTGAAAGATATTTGTCCAGGCCCTTTTACCTTTTAGAGTCTTTATGGAGAAGATGAGAGTAATTCTAATAGATCTGCCTTTACATGTTACCTGGTCTTTTTTTCCTTGCTGCTTTTCATACTCTTCATTTGTTCTGTAGAGTTTGCGTTTTGATTATTATGTGCCAGGTAGATATTCTTTTGTGATCAAGTCTAATTTATATCCTATAAGCTTCTTGCTTGTTTATAGGCATCTGTTTCTTTAGGTTGGGAAATATTCTTCTGTGATTTTTTTTTTGATAATATTTTCTGGGGCTTGGAGCTGGACTTCCAACTTCTTTTATTCCTTTTATTCTTTGCATAGGTCTTTTCATGGTATCCCAGATTTCCTAGATGTTTTGTGTTAGAAAGTTTTTAGGTTTAACATTTTCTTTGACAAATATAGCAATTTCTTCTATGGTATCTTCTACACTTGAGAGTCTTTCTTCTAGCTCCTCTATTCTGTTGGTGATGCTTGCATCTGTTGTTTTTTTTGTCTCCAGGATTTCATCAATTTGTGTTTTCTTTATTGTTTCTATTTCCATTTTCATGTCTTACACAGTTTTATTTATTTCCTTCAGCTGTTTAAACAGTATTTTCCTGTATATCCTTAAGGGATTTATTTGCTTCTTTAAAACCTTTTACCTGTTTGATTGTATTTTCCTGTATTTCTTTCTTTTTTTTTGTACTTCAAATATTTAAGATTGAATATGTGATACAAACAGGCAAAAGTATTTAGATGTTATAGAAATAAATTAATTACTATTTATTTACTTATTTATTTATTTATTTATTTATTCCTTTAAGGGAGTCATTCATCCTCTTCAAAGGCCTCTATTAATTTTATAAGATTGGATTTAAGGTCATTTTCTTATGCTTTGGTTGTGTTAGGATATCCAAGTCTTGCAGTACAAGGTGTCATAGTGCCCTGAATTTTGTTGATTGATTGTATTCATTCAAGGACCTCTAGTCATCAGGATGGTTTTGGTCCTTTTGTAGTATGTATTGGCAAGGGGGTGAGCCTAGTTGGTTATTGGTGTAGGACTTGGCTGCAGGCATCTAATGGGTATCCTTGGGTTGCATGGTTCTTGACTTGAAGGTCTGTTATTGTTCAGGATCTTCAGGTCTGCATGGTTCGGGAGCTGAACAGTTGATGAAAGTGGGCAGAGAGGTCAAGGGAGAATGGAAGTTCCCCTAGGGTATCAGGCTGCTTCGGGCAGCCTGGCTTGCTCCACAGAACTCAGCAAGCAGGGAACATAGGTGGGGAAAGGGAAGGTTACCTCTATGGTTCAGTTTCAGCAAGTCTCATGAAGGTGGAAGGAGAGATGGCAGGAAAATGTATGTATCCTTGGGATAGCAGGGTACTCAGGGCAGTTCTGCTTGCTCCAGAGAACTCAACAAACCTGTTCTGTATGTTTAATGTTTTGATTATCATATGCCAAGGGTGCTTTCATTTCTGGACCAATCTATTTGGTGTTCTATAAGTTACTATTATTTTTTAAAATTTAAAATATTTATCTTTAATCTTATTTTTAATAGTCTAGTCATCATCCCTCTTCTTGTCTGCCCTCTGACAGTTCCTCATACCATTCCTCCTCCTCTTGTCTCCAAGAGAATGTCCTCACCCTGACCCCACCCCATTCTCCAGGTCTTCACACTCCCTGGGGCCTCAAGTCTCTTGAGGGTTAGGCTTCTCTTCTCTCCCTGAGGCCAGACTTCTCCTGTGTTAGGGGCCTCTTACCAGATAGTGTATGCTGACTGGTTTGGTGGCTCAGTGTCTGAGAGATCTTGGGGGTTTACGTTGGTTGAGACTGCTGGTCTTCCTATGAGGTCACGCTCATACTCAGGTTTTATTGGCTGTGTGTAAGTATCTGCATCTGACTCTTTCAGCTGCTTGTTGGGCCTCTCAGAGGGCAGTCATGCTAGGCTCCTGTCTGTAAGCACACCATAACATCAATAATATTGTCAGACCTTCGAGCCTCCGCTAGAACTGGATCCCAATTTGGGGCTGTCACTGAATGTCCATTCTCTCAGTCTCTTCTCCATTTTTGTCTCTGCAGTTACTTTAAACAGGAACAATTCTGAGAGTTTTTGACTGTGGGATGACAACCTCATCCCTCCACTTGATACCTTGTCATTCTATTGATGGTGGACTCTACAAGTTCTCACTGTTGAGCATGTCATCTAAGGTCCCTTCCTTTGAATCCTGAGTTTCTCTCACCATCCAGGTGTCTGCTACATTCTAGGGGGTACACCACTTCTTACCTCCTGAGGTTGCCTGTCTCCATTCTTTCTGTTGGCCTTCAGGGACTCACTCCTGTTCCCCATCCCCAACCTGACTATGTTCCCCTTTTTCCCTCCCTGTCCCCTCTCCCAACTAGGTGCCTTTCTCCTTCTGCCCCACCCACATGATTGCTTTCTTCTCCCTCCCAAGTGCATTGAGGCATCCTTACTCGGTTCCTTTGGCTTGTTAATGTTCTTGAGTTGTTGGGATTGTATCCTGGGTATTCTGTATTTTTTTTTTTTGTGTGTGTGGCTAATATCCACTTAGTAATGAGTACACAACATGCATGTCCTTTTAGGTCTGAGTTACCTTACTCAGGATGATATTTTCTAGTTCTGTCCATTTGCCTGCAAAACTTATGTTGTCCTTGTTCTTGATAGCTGAGTAGTATTCCATTGTGTAAAAGAACTGCATTTTCTGTATCCATTCTTCCTGTGTGGGACAGCCGGGTTGTTTCTAGCTCCTGGCTTTGAACATAGTGGAATACTTGCCCCTGTGGCATGGTAGGGCATCTTTTGGGTATATGCTGAGGAGTAGTATAGCTGGATCTTCAGGTAGATCTATTTCTAATTTTCTGAGGAACCTCCAGATTGATTTCCAGAGTTGCATCAGTTTGCAATTCTACCCTGAATGGAGGAGTGTTTCTCTTTCTCCATCTTCTCATCAACATGGGCTGTCACCTGAGTTTTTGATCTTAGCTATTCTAATTGGTGTAAGGTGGAATCTCAGGGATGATTTTATTTGCATTTCCCTGGTCACTAAGAACTTTGAACATTTTTTAAGTGCTTCTTGGCTATCTGAGTTTCCTCTGTTCTGAATTCTCTGTTTAGCTCTATACTACATATTTTGATTAGGTTGTTTGGTTTTTTTTGGAGATAAGCATCTAGAGGTCTTTATCAAGTGTGGGGTTAGTGAAGACTTTTTTTTTTCTTCCAAATTTTAGGTTGCTGTTTTATCCTATTATGTCCTTTACCCTACAGAAGCCTTTTGGTTTCACAAGGTCCCACTTACCAATTCTTAATCTTAGAGCCTGAGCCATTTGAGATCTGCTTAGGAAATTTCCCACTGTTTTAATGAGTTCAAGGTTCTTTCCAACTTTCTATTTTATTACGTTCAATGCATCTAGTTTTGTGTTGAGGTCCTTGATCCACTTGAACTTGAGCTTTGTGCAAAGTGACAAATATGGATCTATTTTTTCTACATACAGACTTCCAGTTAGACCAACACCATTTATTTAAGATGCTTTTCTTTGACTGTTGTGTCAATATCCTCTAATGTATCTTCTATGCCTGAGATTCTTTCTTCTATCTCTTGTATTCTATTGTTGATGCTTGGATCTGTAGCTCCTGACCTCTTTTGTAGCTTTTCCATTTCCAGTGTTGCCTCCATTTTTGTTTTCTTTGTTGTTTCTACTTCTCTTTTTAAGTCTTAGACCACTTTTTTTTCAATTCCTTCACCTGTTTGATTCTGTTTTCATGTATTTCTTTAAGGGATTTATTTGTTTCCTCTTTAAGGGCTTCTACTTGTTTACTTGTGTTTTCCTGTATTTCTTTCATAGAGTTATTTATATCCTCTTTAAAGGACTCTATTATCTTCATGAGAGGATTTTAGGTTAGCATTCTGGTTTTCATGTGTTTTGGGGTATCCAGGGCTTGCTGTTGTAGGAGAACTGGATTCTAATGATGACAAAGTATATTGGTTTCTGTTGCTTGTGGTCTTGTGCTTGCCTCTCACCATTTGGTTATCTTTGGTATTAATTGGTCTGGTGTCTCTCTCTGTATGTATCCTGCCTCCTGTGTCGCTGGGTTGCTGCAAGTCTTCTGTGAGACTTGTGATCCTGGCTGTAGCACATCTCTTGGGATGCCTTCAGACTGTTGGATCTGTTGTCCTGGCTGCAACAGATCTCCTGGGAGGCCTTCCGCCTATAGGATCTGTTATCCTGAGTGCAGCAGATCTTCTGAGAGGCCTTCAGACTGTGAGGTCTTCAGAGGCCAGACATGCTGATGATCTGTTCTGTTGTCCTGGGTGCAGCAGATCTCTGGGATGCCTTCAGAGTATGGGATCTTCAGGAAGGCAGACAAGCTGATGAACTATGGCCCTGGGTGCAGCAGACTGTAGGGTTAGTGGGGTCCCACGTCTGCTCCACCACAGGGCTCGAGCTGCTCAGGGAGGCAGGATTTGGTAGTTTGGCCATGCTTACCCAACGCCATCGATGGGCAGGTGTGAGGCAGTGGGGAAATCGTGGGACACCGCTCCAGGGTTGGGGAAGCTCTGTCTCAGGACCCAGGGACAGCTGGAGCTGGCTTGGGGTTTCCTGAGCCTGCAGGGTGGCCGGGGCTGTCTGGTTCTCAAGCTCTCGGGCACCCTGGTGCCGCTGGGAGCCCCAGAATAGCTGAGAATGGAATGGGAGTCCGTAGACTGGAACTAGCTCTGGGCAGAGGGGAAAAGAAGGGGGAGCGCTCTAATTGGATCCCGTGGGAATGAGTCGTTGGCTTGGTTGGCAGGTAGCTGGCTTGGGTTTGGCTTGGTGGAGGCTGTGACTGGGAGCAAAGAGAGGCCTTCTACAGGAGATTAGATGGTGGCTCTTTAGGCAAAAGCCTTCTTCAGTGCTCCCCACAGCGGATTCCGATGAGGCAGTCTGTGGTTTTAAGGCATTTATCGTCATGGTGGAAAGTGGATCAATATAACTGTACCCCACTTCTCAGGAAGGGCCTGAATTTAAAAACCTTTTTGCAGAGAAGAGTGTCTGTGAAGAAAAGTTTATTGAACAGACTAAGGCAAAGAATGTTGGAGGAGAGAAAATCTTTGTGATCCATTTGAAGGGAGTCAGGTTGGAAAGGAAGGCAGAAGCAGGCATTTTGCTACAGAGCTGGGGATGAGGTTGGGGGGGCAACTGTGACTGAAGGACCAGAAAGAGAAGTAAATATTTGTAGTCAGCTTATCTGTTTCCCAAGCAGAACAGGCCATTTTGTTAGCAGGAGGTGCCAGCTGGAGTTAGGGGCTGATATAAAACAACAAGTTGATAGAAGGCAGTTAGGAGGGAAATCTGTAGGAACCATAGAAAATGGGAGCAGTGGGGAGGGGGAAGATGTATCAGACGTTCTGTTGTGGAGTTGGTAGTGAGATCCTGAGGTTAGGTCTGGAGGGATAGAACTTGTTTCATTTTCTAACCAGATTTTATATGTGAATTTCTATCATGTGATGGTAAAGAAAAACTATTTCAAAGGGACAAAAATATTAATTTCCATGCTGTCAGTTTGATTTTTCCATGCATCCAATTAAGTTAAGTGTTAATATTTGTATCCAAAATATATGCTTTTAAAGTCACAGGAACATTTTCATATTTATTCCTTCAAAATAGAGTTACAGGCTTGCGAAGGCAAAATGTCATTCATATACATTCTTTATGAATGACTTTCTTTTCCATGCATCTGAAAATTCCTTATATTTATCTATATTTATGTATCAATGGATACAAATAAAATATATTACTGGGTATATAGTATACCTATGTTATATTAATTTAGTTTGAAATAGTACATAAAATTATGGATATTGAGATAAGTCTAAATGAAGCAAATGTCTATGGGCATGTGAGAAATCCATCAGCTTTCATGAGTAATATCATATAATAAAAGGTTTGCTAATGACTAACGAAGAAGATACACTTTCAAGTTCTTGTTAGGGTCTCAGGGAATTTCTTAAAGATGACAAACAGAAAATGAATATTTTAAACAAGAGCATGAATACATAAAATTTTGGAGAGAAATGCTTATAACTAAAATCCATAATTGAAGTGGAGCAATTATATTGACTATTAGTCTGGTATTGCTGTTGTCCCAGAGCTCTCTACCCTGCCACCCTAACGTGCATTCTTTGCTTTCAGTTCCATTAGAAACACCCTTTTAAGTGAGAATAGATGGATGTCTACAATCTTACCACAGTGACTCAGTTTATTCTCATAGGGCTCTCTGACCTCCCTGAAGTGCGTTATCCACTCTTTGTGGCCTTTCTCATCATCTATCAGATCACTTTACTGGGAAACGGAGTCATCCTGTTGGCCATTGTGACTGAGAGAAAGCTTCAAACGCCCATGTATTACCTGCTGGCAAATCTGTCTTTGCTGGACATATTCTGCCCATCAGCTACTGTGCCCAAGATGCTCAAGAATCTCTTGACTGAGGATCACAGCATTTCCTTTGTTGGGTGTGCTTTGCAGCTCTATTTCCTGGTGGCCCTAGCTGGGACCGAAGTTTTCTTGCTGGCTGTGATGGCTTATGATCGCTATGTGGCCATATGCTTCCCTCTGCGTTACTCCCTCATCATGACCAAGGTTCGCTGTGTGCAGCTGTTGTCTTGGACTTGGGCAGCTGGGTTTCTGAACTCCTTTGTCCATACAATGTCTACCTTTAGTCTGTCTTTCTGCAGGTCTAATAGAGTTAACCAGTACTACTGTGATATTCCACCTGTGGTGGCCCTGTCATGCTCATCCACCTATGTGGCAGAAATGCTTCTTTTAGTGATAGGATATATCTTTGGGGTTGGTGCTTTTCTGATCACCTTGATCTCCTACATATACATCGTGTCGACCATCCTAAAGATTCGGTCAGCAGAAGGGAAGCGCAAAGCTTTCTCTACATGTGCTTCCCATCTTCTTGTAGTCTTCTTGTTCTATGGCACAACTATATTTACCTATATTCGCCCAACCTCCAGTCAACACTCTCCTGGTAGAGACAGACTCATCTCTATGTTGTATTCAGTCATTACCCCCATGTTGAACCCTATTATCTATAGCCTGAGAAACACAGAAGTCAAAGGAGCACTCAGAAAAGTTTTACATCTTAGGATATGTTCACCCAAAACATGATATAAGACTTCTCATACTCTCCTTAAAATGAATATATAGAACCAAGTAGCAAAATAATAAAACTATGTATGCAGAGAGAGAAATTGAACACAAACATGAATATAAATTCAGTTATTATTATTTGCATTTGTACATACACTTTAAATTGAAATTTGCAATTAAAAATTATAATCTTGGCTTCTTGCTTGGTCCTTTTGGCTGGGGCAGACACCTAGCTGATCTGCTTCTGTGAAGAGACCATATCCTGAACCATCATAGAGGAACCACTGCACTCAGAGTAGCAGGTAAGAACCCTCTCTCACTACCCTACTCCCCAGAGCTATAATTGTGAGCCTGAGGTGCTCAGGACACATCAGCCACCCAAAATCCACCTCTCCAGATTACCATCTCTCTTCTACCCCTTACTTGGTCCTTTTGGTTGGGGCAGACACCTAGCTGGTCTGCTCTTGTGAAGACAGCATATCCTGAGCCATCCTAGAGGAACCAGTGCACTCAGAGCAGAAAAGGAATCACTGTACTCAGAGCAGCAGGATTTTAGAATCCCAGAGGCAGCCTAAGTCCCAGGATTTCTTCCACCCAGGAGCTCAGGATCAAAGGATCACAGAGACATCTGGACTCTGAGGAGTTCTGACGCAAGCAAGATAACTAGAAAGAGAGTCTTCAGTCAGAGACAGTGAGTACAGGTAGCACTAGAGTTAATCAAATGAAGAAAGGCAAGCAAGAACATAAGCAATAGAAATCAGTTACTTGGCATCATCAGAACCCAGTTCTCCCACCATAGCAAGCCCTGGACACCACAACACACTGGAAAAGCAGGATTCAGAATTAAAATCACTTCTCATAATGATGATAGAGGAGTTTAAGGACAAAAATAACTCCATTAAAGAAGTACAGGAGAATACAGGTAATCAGGTAGAAGCCCTTAAAGAGGAAACACAAAAATCCATTAAAGAGTTGCAAGAAAACACAACCAAACAGGTGAAGGAATTAAACAAAACCATCCAGAATCTAAAAATGGAAGTAGAAACAATAAAGAAATCTCAAAGGGAGACTACCTTGTGTATAGAAAACCTAGGAAAGAAATCAGGAGCCATGGATGCAAGAATTACCAACAGAATACAAGAGATAGAAGAGAGAATCTCATGTGCAGAAGATATCATGGAAAACATTGACACAACTGTCAAAGAAAATGCAAAATGAAAAATGCAAAAAGCTTCTAACCCAAAACATCCAGAAAATCAAGGACACATTGAGAAGACCAAACCTAAGGATAATAGATATAGATGAGAGTGAAGATTCCCAACTTAAAGGGCCAATAAACATCTGCAACAAAATTATAGAGGAAAACGTCCCTAACCTAAAGAAAGTGATGTCCATGAACATACAAGAAACCTATAGAACTCCAAACAGACTAGACCAGAAAAGAAATTCCTCATGTCACATAATAATCAAAACATCAAATGCACAAAACAAAGAAAAAATACTAAAAGCAGTAAGGGAAAAAGGTCAAGTATGTAACATATAAAGGCAATCCTATAAAAATTACACCAGACTTCTTACTAGAGACTCTAAAAGCCAGAAGATCCTGGATTGATATCATACAGACCCTAAGAGAACACGAATGCCAGCCCAGACTATTA
This sequence comes from Grammomys surdaster, assembly GCF_004785775.1. Lineage (NCBI taxonomy): Eukaryota > Metazoa > Chordata > Mammalia > Rodentia > Muridae > Grammomys > Grammomys surdaster. Next base: position 1,397,229 of record NW_021604687.1, read on the forward strand.
TACCCAGCAAAACTCTCAATTACTACAGATGAAGAAACCAAGATATTCCATGACAAAACCAAGTTTACACAATATCTTCTCACAAATCCAGCACTTCAAAGGATGATTGATGGAAAACTCCAACACAAGGAAGGAAACTACAACAGACAAAGCAAGGAAGTAATCTTCCAACAACCCCAGAAGAAGATAGCTACACAAACATAATTCCACCTCTAATAACAAAAATGACAGAAAACAACAATCGTTTTTTATTAATATCTCTTAACATCAATGGACTCAACTCTTCAATAAAAAGATGTAGACTATCAGACTGGATACATAAAAAGAACCCAGAATTTTCCTGCATACAGGAAACGTACCTCAGTAACAAAGACAGACACTGCCTCCGAGTAAAAGGATGGAAAACAATTTTCCAAGTAAATGGTCCTAAAAAACAAGCTGGAGTAGCCATTCTAATATCAAATAAAATCGACATTTAATCAAAAGTAATCCAAAAAGAAAAGGAAGGACACTTCATACTTATCAAAGGCAAAAATCTACCAAGATAAACTCTCAATTCTGAACATCTATGCTCCAAATGCAAGGGCTTTCACATACATAAAAGAAACTTTACTAAAGCTCAAAGCACACATTACATCTCACACAATAATAGTGGGGGATTTCAACACCTCACTCTCAGCAATGGACAGATCATGGAAACAGAAACTAAACAGAGACACAATGAAATTAACAGAAGTTATGATCCAAATGGATTTAAAAGATATCTATAGAACATTTCATCTTAAACAAAAGAATATACCTTTTTCTCAGCACCTCATGGTACCTTCTCCAAAACTGACCATATAATTGGTCACAAAGCAGGCCTCAATGCATAAAAAAGATTGAAATAATCCCTTGCATCCTATCAGTTCAACATGGATTAAGGCTGATTTTTAATAATGACAAAAACAATGGAAAGCCAAATTAATGTGGAGACTGATCAATGCTCTACTAAATGATGATTTGGTCAAGGAAGAAATAAAGAAAGAAATTAAAGACTTTTTAGAATTTAATGAAAATGAGGACACATCATACTTAAACTTGTAGGACTCCGTGCAAATAGTTCTAAGAGGAAAACTTATAGCTCTAAGTACCCACAAAAAGAAATTGGAGAGATCATACTAACAACTTGAGAGCACACCTGAAAGCTCTAGAACAAAAAGTGATAAATACATCCAAGACAGCAGAAAGTAATCAAACTCAGGGCTGAAATCAACCAAGTGGAAACAAAGAGAACTATACAAAACGTCAACAAAACCCAGAGCTGGTTCTTTGAGAAAATCAACAAGATAAACCCTTAGCTAGACTAACAAGAGAGCCCAGAGATAGTATCCAAATTAGTAAAATCAGAACTGAAGAGGGAGACATATCATTAGAAACTGAGGAAATTCAAAAAATCATCAGATCCTACTACAAAAGCTTATACTCAACAAAACTGGAAAATCTGGATGAAATGTACAAATTTCTAGATAGATACCAGATATCAAAGTTAAATAAGGAGCAGATAAACCATCTAAACGGTCCTATAACCCCTAAAGAAATAGAAACAGTCATTAAAATCTCCGCACCAAAAAAAAAAAAAGCCCAGAACCAGATGGTTTTAGTATAGAATTCTATCAGACCTTCAATGAAGACTTAATACCAATTCTCTTCAAACTATTCCACAAAATAGAAACAGAAGGAACACTACCCAATTCATTCTATGAAACCACAATCACGCTCATACTTAAACTTCACAAAGGCCCAAAAAAAGAAAGAGATCTTCAGACCAATCTCCTTTATGAATATCGATGCAAAATTACTCAATAAAATTCTCACAAACCAAATCCAAGAACACATCAAAGCAATCATCCTTTATGATCAAATAGGCTTTATCCTAGGAATGCAGAGATGGTTCAATATTCAGAAATCCATCAATGTAATCCACTATATAAACAAACTCAAAGAAAAAAACCACATGATCATCTCACTAGATGCTGAGAAAGCATTTGACAAAATTTAACATCCATGGTAGAAGTCTTGGAAAGATCAGGAATTCTAGGTCCATACCTAAACATAGTAAAAGCAATATACACAAGCCAGTAGCCAACATGAAACTACGTGGAGAGAAACTTGAAGCAGTCCCACTAAAATCAGGGACTAGACAAGGCTACCCACTCTCTCCCTACCTATTCAATATAGCACTGGGAGTCCTAGCCAGAGCAATTAGACAACAAAAGGAAGTCAAAGAGATACAAATTGGAGAGGAAGAAGTCAAAATTTCACTATTTGCAGATGATAAGATAGTATACTTAAGTGACACCAAAACTTCCACCAGAGAATTATTAACCTGATAAACAAGTTTAGCAAAGTGGCAGGATATAAAATCAACTCAAACAAATAAGTAGCCTTCCTATACTCGAAGGATAAACAGGCTGAGAAAGAAATTAGGGAAATGACACCCTTCACAATAGTCACAAATAATATAAAATACCTTGGTGTGAATCTAACCAAGCAAATGCAAGATCTGTATGACACGAAGGTCAAGTCTCTGAAGTAAGAAAGCAAAGAAGATTTCAGATGATGGATAGATCTCCCATGCTCATGGATTGGCAGGCTTAATGTAGTAAAAATGGCCATCTTGCCAAAAGCAATCTACAGGTTCAATGCAATCCCCATCAAAATTCTAAATCAACTATTCTTAGAGATAGAAAGAACAATTTTCAAATTCATTTGGAATAACAAAAAACCCAGGATAGCAATAACTATTCTCAACAATGAAAGAACTTCAGTGAGAATCACCATCTCTGACCTCAAGGTGTACTACAGAGCAATAGTGATAAAAAATGCATGGTATTGGTACAGAGACAGTCAGGAATATCAATGGAATAGAATTGAAGATCCAGAAATGTATCCACTACTATGGTCTCTTGATCTTTGACAAAGGTTCCAAAATTCTTCATTGGAAAAAGGACAGCAATTCAACAAATGGTGTTGGTTCAAATGGAGATCAGCATGTAGAAGAATTCAAATCAATTTATTCTTATCTCCTTCTACAAAGCTCATGTCCATCTGGATAAAGGACCTTTACAAAAAACCAGATACACAGATACTAATAGAAGAGTACTTGGGGAAGACCCTTGGATACCTAGGAACAGGGGAAAAGTTCCTTAACAGAATACCAATTGCTTATGCTCTAAGATCAAGCTTTGACAAATGGGACCTCATAATATTGCAAAGCTTCTTTAAGGCAAAGGACACTGTCAATAGGACAAAATGACAACCAACAGATTGGGAAATATCTTTACCAATCGTACATCTGATAGAGGGCTAATATCCTATATATACAAAGAACTCAATAAATTAGACTCCAGACAACCAAATAACTGTATTAAATAATGGAGCACAGAGCGAAACAAAGAATTCTCAACTGAGGAAACTCAAGTGGCTGAGAAGCACCCAAGTAAATGTTCAATATCCTTTGTCATCAGGTAAATCCATATCAAAACAACCCTGGGATTCCACTTCACACCAGTCAGAATGGCTAAGAACAAAACCTCAGGTGATAGCGGATGATGGCGAGGATGTGGAGAAAGAGAAACACTCCTCTATTGTTAGTGAGATTGCAAGCTAGTGCAACCACTCTGGAAATCAGTCTGGCGGTTCCTCAGAAAATTGAACATAGCATTACCTGAGGACCCAGCTGTGCCACTTTTGGGCATATACCCAGAAGATGCTCCAACATATAACAAGGATATATGCTCCACTATGTTCATAGCAGCCTTATTTATAATAGCCAGAAGCTGAGAAGAACCCAGATGTCCTTCAACAGAGGAATGGATACATAAAATGTGGTACATTTACACAATGGAATATTATTCAGCTATTAAAAACAATGAATTTCAGAAATTCTTAGGTTAATGAATGGAACAAGAAAATAGCACCCTGAGTGAGGTAACCCAATCACAAAAGAACTCATATAGTATGCACTCACTGATAATTCGATATTAGCCCAAAAGTTCATAATATCCAAGATACAACTCACAGACCACATGAAGCTCATGAAGAAGGAAGACCAAAGTTTGGGTGCTTTGGCACTTCTTAGAAGGGGTAACAAAGTACTCATGGGAGCAAGTATGGAGACCAAGTCTGGAACAGAAAGTGAAGGAGGGCCCATCCATAGACTGCCCCACCTGGGTATCCATCCCATGTGCAGTCACCAAAGTAGATGCTGATGTGGATGTTAGGAAGTGCATTCTGACAGGAGCCTGATATAGCTGTCTCCTTAGAGGTCTGCCAGAGCCTGACAAATACACAGGTGGATGATCACAGCTAATCATTGAGCTGATCATGGAGTTCCCAATGGAAGAGTTAGAAGGAACTGAAGGAGCTGAAATGGGTTGTGACCCCATGGGGAGAGCAACAATACCAACCAACCAGTGCTCCCAGGATCTAAACCACCAGCCTGGGAGCACATAGGGAGGAACCCATGGTCCTAGCTGTATACATAGGGGAGGATGACATTTTCAGGCATAGGTGGGTGAGGAATTCCTTGGTTCAGTGAAGGCTGGATGCCCCAGTGTGTTTGCAATCGTGGGTGTGAAGGTGGGAGTGGGAGGGTGGGTGGGTGCATATCCTCATAGAAGCAGGAGGAGGGGGGATGGGATAGGGTGTTCCTGGGTGGGTGGGTGAAATGGTGAAAGATGATTACATACGAAATGTAAATAAAATATCCCGAAAAATTAAAAAAATAATTAAAATCTTTAAGGCTATAGTTTTAGTACGCTATCTGAAATAGCTTCACATCTATTGCTGTTACTTGTTTCAATATCTATGTAAATATAAACATGTATAAATATAAACATGCATGTTTATATTTATATATGATTATATTTGTATTATCTTTTTTTCTGTTCTATATCTATCATGTGGTTACAGTTCTTTTTTTTCCAATTATGTTTTATTATTTTAAGAAGATTTTTATTTTTATTTATGAACATGAGGATTTGCCTGCATACATATTTTCTCCATTGTACTTGGCGTACCCATGTGCCTGTATCTACTTGCTACATGCAGTGTTCACAAATGTTGTTCAATCTCCTGCTACTGGAGTTATAGATAGTAGTAGATTACCGTGTGAATGTCAGAGAAAAAAACCTTGGTCCTTTTCAAGAGCAATAAGTGCTTTGACCTTCTGAAACATTTTATCTACCACTAATTGCATTTAAATATTCATTTATTTTATGCATGCATGTGTTTTGCCTGCATGTTTGCCTGTGTACCACATGAGGGCAGTATGCATAGATGCCAGAAGAAGGCATTTTATCCCCAGGAACAGGAGTTTCCATTGATTTAGGCCATCACATATGAGGTGGGAATTAATTTGGGTCATTTCAAAAATCAACCTTAACGTCAGACCTTTTATTTTTTTATTATTTTGTTTTTTTAAAGCAATCTTTTAATTTTTACCTTTGTGTATTGCCTTCACTTATTTTATTTTTAAAAATTGGATATTTTCTTTATTTACATTTCGAATGTTATCCCCTTTCCTGGTTCCTTACTCGCCTTCCTACCCCTGCCCCTGGAAACCTCCTATCCCATTCCCCCTCCCCTTCTTCTATGAGGGTGTTCTCTCACCCTTTTTATTTTTAACTAATAAATTATTATAAACATTTAAGGAGTCAAATTGTCTATTGTTTACAAACACTGTGAATAGTAATTAAATAATGTTAGTTAACATGTTCTTCCTCTCAAATATCTATAAATTTTCTGGTGGAAATTATTGAATGTTTCCATATTTCAGTTAGTATCACAACTATATTTTTATTTATTATATTCAACACACCATTCAAATACAAGTCATAAGAGAAAAATTTTATTTAATCCAATAAATTGAGCATCTGATGCTTCAGGAAATGATGGAGGATGAGAAAAACAAGTCATCATAGTATTTTTATTTGTTCTTTGGGAATTTCACATAACGCACCTCAATCACTCTCACTTCCCAGTCTTTCCATAGACAACTGTCGACACATGTGATCTCCTCATCCCAACCAATAATAATAATAATAAAATAATAATATAATAATGTTCCAATTGTGTTATCTACATACTTACTGGAGCATAGTCAAACTCTTAGTGGCCTGCCCGTTAAGTAGAACTGAGTTGTTTCCCTCCCACACTCCTGCCCAAAGCAACAAGTTGTGGAGAGAGCAATACTTAAGCATCTTTATCACACTTTTTAAAGAGTTCTCTTTATGGTTTCATGTTTAGGCTGCTTCTTTTTGGGGATGTGGTGGGGGTTGAAGTGGGCAAAGGTGTTGCCATAGCTGCCTTCCATGTTCTTCATTCTCATCCATGTATCTGCAATCATCATTATCACTGCAGAAGTAGCTTCCTTGCTGCTTACAGTCAGCACAAGCACAGATCATGGGCTCCCACACGGTGGTAATTACATCAAAGATGAGGAACACAGTCTTACAGCTGCAATAGAACCATAGTCACATTCACATTTTTGGAGGTGCTGCAGGACACCCACATCAATATGGCCCTCAGGGACAGCATGGCTCATGGAAATCAATATGACTTCAGGCTGAAGGACAGATGATCACGGATATCCATGTAGCTTTTGGTGGCATCATGGGCCATGGACATCAACACAAACCTGGGCTGCAATAGAAACTCAAAATTCAGATGTGGTCCTTGGTGGCAGCACAGACCCAGACATTGCCCTGACTCTGGGTGGCAGCACAGGACACTCATATTAGTATATCCTTCCCCTGGCCCCATGGTAGCATGGCTCATCAACATCAACATGGCTTCAATGCTGGGAGCCAGCCCATCCTGGAATGGTTTAAAGTGAGACACAGCATTAGATATAGAGATAGCTTTCAAGACTGATGATGGTCTCTGGCCTTCTAACTCTCTAAGTATACTGAATGCTTGCTGATAACTTCTAAAAAAAATTTTCTGACTTTTTTTTCTTATTCTATGGTTAAAAACCACTGGCTTGGAAAACTAACACCTGTTGCCTAGCAGTGGAGAATTAAGTAAAAAAACTATTTCTATCACTCCCTCCTCTGCCCAGGTAGCCAGAAGCCTCATTGGCTAGGGTGGTTAATCCTTTGTGAACCAGGGAGGAAGGAAAAGAAAATGGTTATGGTGATTTATACAGGTAAATATGCATAGACACATATAGATTCATACATATATACATTACATTTATATTGATTTTCTCATTTACTCATTAATACATTCACTATTTGTTAGACCCAACAAAATGTTTCATACATTCCACAAGTATTCATGCATACCTACATACCCATATACCTACATATGTATGTACAAACAAGGAGACACATACGTTTGGGTGAGTGAGGGAAAGGTAGGGAATGCCTAGATGGAAGCCTAGAGATCATTTGTGGCACAGAGAAGGGAGGACAGATTAGATGGTGCACTAAATGGTGGGACACTGGTTAGATCTTGAAATTTTAGGAGAATGAGTGAACGGGGAGAGATTAGGGAGACTCATCAGTTTAGATCCTGAATAAGAAAGTGGGAGGTCTGGCTGAGAGGAGAGTTTGTGACATACAAGGACTCTGTGATTGGAGGCTGATAGATCAGGTTATGGTAAAATCCCAGTGGTTGGTTGTAGCTTATGTGGAGTGATCTGACTAGGCAGGGGTTCTGTGCTATATCTACAACAAGTGATCATACCTGTTGAGCTATCTCTAAAGCTTCCCTCTTTCTACCATCTATCAGTTAGGTAATCAGTTAACTATCTACATAGCTTTATTGTACTATCAGGAATCAAGTTAATTGGAATGTGTTAAAATTAGTTGTGTTTCTATTCACACTGGATCTCAGGTGTTTAATGGTCATGTGGATGACATTTAACTTTTACAAGATTCTCTAAATAATGATACACAAAAATGCATTTTGTCCCATAATAAAAAGACATTGTTTAATAAAATATAATAGTATAATTATATTTTGAAACAATCGTTGGCATACATTTGCTTTTTGCTACTATTTGGCCACATGATTACAAAAAAAGCCATTTTGTTTTATCTTGCTTACACGGTATATAAATGTATAATTAATTTTTGGGGGGAGGGAATTGTAATTTATTTAGTTTATATGAAAACTACTCAATGTGTTAAAAAAACCCTAAAATAATTGTTTGAGATACGAATTTATATCTTATATTTATTTTTGGCTGCATACCAGGGTTGGAAAACTTTTTTTTTTTTTTTTTACTGGTTGTGTGATATGTAATAGGTTATTATGCTAATGTTACAATAAATCAAATATAGTTTTCATTATGCTAACTTTTAAGACTTTTTTTTGCTAATTAGGAACTATTTTTTTTTGTGTAAAGTAGACATTTTAATATTTTTGAAGAAAAAAGTTTCATATATTTGACATTTACCATATTAAAAGATGTTAAGTTGCTGAGTCCTGCATGGCCATGGAAAGGAGAGTGTGTCATGTTTCACCACACCCTGGGACAAAGCCAGCAGGATGTGGATCTCCATGAGTGCTGATGGGCTTGGAGCTTATTTATATAATAATGTACATATTTTCATATTTCTCCTTTGGGGAAAAACCTCTCCCAATTAAGGTTTATGACTCCATGATTAGAGACAACATGAGCCTGGGAGGTGAGAATCTGTTCCTCTGCAAAATGGTAAGCACTATGACTGCGAGAATAGCCCTTAAGGCTGTAGGATAAAACTCTGAGAACATGAGTTCAAGAATATATTTTTCTTGATGATGCAAAATATAAGGGTGAAATATGAATTGTATAGGGAGCTCCATGGACCTGAAAGGACAGATGCAGCTGTACTAATGAGTCAGTAAAGGAAAAAGAATAGTGAAAAATAAGGCTCACAGCTGAAAAGGAGCAATGAGAAAGGAAGGAGTAGTGATCTCAGGATAGCATCCCATCTAGATAAGTCTAAGTTTATTGTTTGTGCTTACAAAGCAGGCAGATTCCTGAGTTCAAGGTCAGCCTGGGACACAGCATGTTTGGGTCCACTTGTGGTGGAAAGGGCAATATTAGGATAGGATCCCACCCAGCTAAACTTATTGTTTGTGCTTACAAAGGTGGGAAGATCTCTGAGTTCATTTGTTATGTTAAAAAATGTACTTGTTGATTTCTAAGAATCAAGGGGCTAATATCATAAAATCCTGATTCATGGCATAGTGATATGTAAATAATAGACTAACCTTTGATCTGCGAGAGTTGAGCTATCTACACATCTATCTGGAAAGCCAACTCAAGCAGAAGACAGCGTGGTTAGAATGTACTCAAGCTTGACTTTGAGTTATTCTTTTCCTTCTCCCAAACACACCTTCCTCAGCAACCTCTCTCCAAGCCTATGCTTAGCAGTAAGCGAGAATGATAGCAAAAAGGGCAAATTCTGGATAATTTATAACGGATAGTTAATGCTAGCTATGCAAGACAATTCTCACATTATACCAAGAACCAAATGAAATACATGGTTATATTTCGTAAATGCTCCCCAGAATCCCTAGTTTAAAAGTTGTCCATTTCTACATTGGAAGTGTTACATAAACTCTTCTGGAGAAATATGGTGGGCAATATGTTACTCTTCCTTGCCTAATTTATTCATAAATGCTTAATATTTATTTATGTTTGAATTAAGAAGAGAAAATTGTTGAGATAAATACAAGTACCCTTTCAACATAAATTAGTTCTGCATGTATCAAGGCCGTAGGTTTTATCAAATTCTTTCAAAAAGCTAAGCATGTAATAAAAGAATAATGTGCTTTAAGTTATGATGGATATATATTATTCACATAATTTGGGAAGAAACGGTATGTTTCTTAATCATAATGTTATTGATGAAGTATTATAGTCCTTTTTAAAAGGGTCAATTTTATGAGTGAAAATAAACGTTTTTAATTGTATAAATATTATATAAACCATCTGAAGATGTTGCTCTGTGAAAAAAGTTTCATATTTTAGACTTACACCAGTTATGTTATTTTCAAAGATTAGTTATACATGTCTATAGACAGACAGAAGCTTAACATTTCTGCAGGGTTGTGAGCATTTCAGAACTTAAGAACTGAAATGACATATTTCAGTTTAATCATTGTTATCCACTCATTAGCTATCCTTTAATTGCATAGTAACATATATATTTATAGTATTTTTGTTATGTTTCATGATGTGAAGACATTATCAGTTAAAATTTATTTTCTCAAAAAATTCCCATAACAACGGCTGCTTCAGTAGGGAAAAATATTGCTTCTCTAGGACTTGCTTATTTTCCTTTATTTTCAGCCAGGTTTTGCTTTGTAGTCTAGGGTGGTCTCAAATTTGAATTTTCTCTTAACATAAGAATTAAAATCACGCGACTTCTGGTCTGGGCCCGAGCATAGAGCAGGTCACAGGCGGCAGCTCTGTACCCAACCCCAGAAAACCAAGAGAAACAGGGACTCCCAGGAGCTTGAACTCACGCAACATTCCAGGTAAAAATGAATCACCCGTGATGCCTGCTGTTAGAAGTTCTAATCCAGATGTGCCAGAAGCCAGGACCCTCGCCCTTACCCTCACCCCCTACCTTTCCCCACCTGCACAATGAGCTCTGAAGCTTGGCAACCGCAAGATCCTGCTTGGCAACTGCAGATAGACTCAAAGCAGAGTACCATGTCTTCTGAAGAATAGCAGGGAGACCATAACTCAAGCAGTGTACCATATCTTCTGAAGAATAGCAGGTTGCGGTCCTCCTTGCCCCTACGAATAACTAGGACCCGCTGGTCGGGTCAAGTGGCGCCTAGACGTGGGGCTTGAGGCACGGACCCCTCCGGACGGACCCTCATTGAGAGGACGTGGGCACATCAAGATTGAGTGAGACAGAGATCGTAGCCCACAACCTGTCGTCCTCGGAACCAGGTTGATTCTGCCATCAAGAAGATGGTTGAAGTTCATTACCATCAGCTGAAAATTGAAGAGGATCTAGAAGTGACTCCGCAGGAGACTGACACAGCTGCCAGCTCCCCTGTCTCCCACTACGGTCAAGCCCTAGACTTCCACGCCCTCCAGAAGGGTTCCTGGTATGCCTGGCTTTGCCCTCGTTTCTCTCGCTAGAGAGCTTGGCCTCTTGATCACCCCAACAAAAATTGGCTTTTTCCTAAACCAAGGCCGCCCTTGATATGGCTGCTAACATTGGGGAGCCTTCCTTTATGACAATATTACACCCCAAACTGACAAATGGTTGGTAACTTGAACATTTACAAGGGACTAGGATGGCTGTGAGTTAGCCCAATGACGGGATTATTGTAGGTCCACTTCCCAGGGGCCCACCCAATGCAGCCGAAAAGGAGTGCGTGGTGCTGGGAGTGGGTGCAGCCTACATGGCCTAAGACAGGGCTCTCACCCTCCTTTCACCTGCCTCGGGGTCCCTTGATGTTGCCCATCGTTGACAGCCTAAAGCCTCTGACCATCGATGTGACGCGCCTCACATCAGTGTTTTGGGGTTGTGAACTTGTCTAAGACCCCCCATAATTAGACATCCAAATTCAAAACTCACATAGTTGGGATTGATCATAAGACGCCTTCTCTAACTAAACAGAGAAGGGGGAGTTGCCAGAAGCCAGGACCCTCGCCCTTACCCTCACCCCCTACCTTGCCCCACCTGCACAATGTCCCCTGAAGCTTGGCAACTGCAAGATCCTGCTTGGCAACTGCAGATAGACTCAAAGCAGTGTACCATATCTTCTGAAGAATAGCAGGGAGACCATAACTCAAGCAGTGTACCATATCTTCTGAAGAATAGCAGATAGATCATAATTCAAGGCAGTGTACCGTATAGACCATGACATGTTTCAAGGCACAGGCCAAGAAGATTCTGTACTTTTCCACCACCTGACCCCTCTTACCCCCTCCCCTTATAAAACATGCTATAAAAAAGCATTTCATGTTTAAAAAAAATTAAATAAAAAAACAAAAAAAAAAAGAATTAAAATCACACACCAGTATAGTCACTTTACCAGGTACTGTGATGAACCTTAATATTCTTAATTTATATCTTACATAGAATAATGTTGTAGGAAAACTTTTATTCTATTTTTGAATAAAAACTATTTTGTATAACTTGTATTATTTTTCTTATGAATTTTAATTAACCAAAGAAAATATTTATTGTTTTTACACAAAAATTGGATAGTATAGTAGAGTGTTCCTTTTGTTTGATTTTTAACCAGCTTTTACCTGTGGATTTCCAGTTGTATTAAATATTTAATCTCAATATGGAATTTTTTCCCAACTTTGACAATTCAGTTCCCAATAAAAGACACTCTACTTTTTTATTTAAATAAGCCTTAATCAGCACTAGAGCTGCCCAGATGTTTACCATTTGTGCTATTAGAATCTACTTTCTTGACGGGTGATGGTGGCGCACGCCTTTAATCCCAGCACTTGGGAGGCAGAGGCAGGCGGATTTCTGAGTTCGAGGCTAGCCTGGTCTACAGAGTGAGTTCCAGGACAGCCAAGACTACACAGAGAAACCCTGTCTCGAAAAACCAAAAAAAAAAAAAAAAAAAAAATCTACTTTCTTATTGATAATCCCAAGTTATTACTTTTTATGTTTCATCCAGGTTTCTCTTAACTCCAATTGGCCAGCCCTCAGGGCCATGCCTTCTTGACTCCTAGACCATGGTGTCTCTCTGCTTTCTTCACCCTCTCTTCCATCCTCTTATGGTCTCCTCTGATCTCAAGGCTGCGCATACTCAGCTCCGACTCTCTCAATTTTGCCCAGCCATAGGTTGTAGGCCTCTTTAGTCATCAATCAGATATGGGGACAATGTCACATAGTGTCACTTGGGTCCATGTGTGAACTCTCTCATCTCTGAGGCAAGCAAGTCTTTGGGACTCCCACTTAGCATTACAATACATAACAACTGACCAAACCTTAACAATTCCACTTTTTAATGCAATAAAAGGCTCTTTTTCTCTCAGATATAAATTGAATACAGTTATAATTATGAGAAGTATAAGATACGATATACATATATGACATCTAGCCCATAATATTTGGTAATCTAGATAAAGTATTTTATCATTTATCCTTTCTTGATGAGTTAGAACTTTGTATCTAAATTAGTTTTTATCCTAACTTTTATTTTCAGCCTTCTTGGCCCAGAGCATCTGACAGGGGATGCTCTGGGGAGGCAGGAAGTGGGAGTTTTGACTGCGCTTACTCCTTACTCCGTGCCAGTGCCAGGTGGATGTCAATCTATGGGAATCCAGAGGACACTGCCCCAGGGGTGGGGAGCACAGTTTGAGGTCCTGGGGACAGCTGGAGCTAGCTGGGGGGGGGGAGTCCCTGGGCCTGCAATGAGCCTCTTGGGCACTCAGGCACTGCTGGGAGCTGAGGAAGATCTGAGAACAAAGTAGGGGCCTGTGGGGTGGGTCTATGTAGCTTGAGTCCAAAGGGGAATGGGTGGAGCTCTGGCTGGGTCCATGGAGATGAATCCTTGGCTTGGTGGGCAGGTGGCTGGCTTGTCTTGGAGGCGTGGCTGGGAGTGCTGAGAGGCCTTCTGCAGGAGAATAGATGCATCTCTTTAGGGGAAGGCCTGCTCCATTGCTCCCCATGGTGCATCCCAATGAAAAGAGACAGGCCATGGTTTTGAGACGTTTATTTGGCATGGTGTAAAGTAGATGAGTAAAACTGTACCCCAGTTTCTCAGGGTGGACCTGAGGTTGAATATCTTTTGCAGGGAGGAGTTCCTGGAAAGGAAAACTTAATTGGCTAAACCCTTCAGGTCTTTAGGTCCCTCATTAAAATGGTCTGTCTTGAGCCTATGTGACCACAGGTCACATCCTCTACGTGTCGAGGGGCTTGGGGTGTCGCCCTTATATGACTGACGGCCACAAATTTATGGAGGGATACAGCCTCGTGTCAGGAGCCTAGTGTCCAGGAACCAGGCAAAGCACCTGCAGTCCCTCAGGGTCACTGGGGTTTCCAACTTTAGCTCAATCAGGAAACAGGCTGCCTTTCACTGTCCTACACAGCAGTAGATTGTTTTGTGTCCATTTATGCTTTTTGGGCAGCATTCTTTTAGCAGATAAAGTTAGGGCACTTTTTTCCCCTAGCAGGCTGGCTTGCCATAATTGAATCAACAACATATGTAGGTTATTGGTGCTCATCGTCATCATCTTTGAAGTGGAGTAGGGGTACTGTCAGAAGCAAATCTGTCTCATAGTCAAAAGATCTTTTAATAATGAAATGATTTTAAATGATATAGTCTGTGGACTTCTGAGGCTTTTGAAGACTATCTATTAATAGGATAACTGAACAAGCCAACATTGCCTGTCTCCAGCTACCTACTATCTATCCAATCTTGGATGTGCATTTCTGTGATAATTCAGATGAGTATCTAACACGAGTTTGACGGCCTGACTGTTAATTTGCATTGCTTAGAGTAAACAGTTTGTAATAGCAGCTATTAAAAGGACTTGGATTAAACCTTGAAATTTTAAATGAGTTGCACAGGCACAATGCCTATCTAAGAGTAACAATATTAATCATAAATTTTGTATCACTATACAAAGACTCATACCAATGAAAACTTTAAACATGTATCAATATAAAAAAATTCTGTATCAATGTAACAAAATACAACCTCAATGCTTCATCAAAATCTAAAGATGTTGATCAATGTAAGATTATGGCTAGAAAGTGTTTTTGTTTAAAAGTAGTTTTGATAATCCAATGAGATTTGTCTACTTTATTATAATATTACTATATCCCCACTTTTTTTAATCCTCCTTTGAAGGATAGGAAAGATGAAAGAAAAATAGAAATCCTTGAGTCTAAGGCCCCTATTTAGTTTCTTTCTGTCCAACACTATAATTATTTGTAAATCAGTTTTAAATGTCAATATGTGTACAATTTATAATATGACCAAAACCTTCCACCTGAATTCAAGGGACAGGGATGATGGTCTCCTTATAATTGCTTCTTGATGAACTGGGGCAAAGAATTCCTGTTTGAGGACCAAAAAGAAAATTGTAAAAATGATTAAGTCAAAAGCTAGCTGGAAATTTTTTTTTTTGGTTTTGTGGGTATAAGCTTTCTTTCTTTCTTTTTTCTTTCTTTCTTTTTTTTTTTTTTTACTAAAAAACAAAATCTATAAAAACGCAAAAAAGTAAACCATAATACATAAGCAAAAGGCCAATAAGACAAAAAAAAAAGAAAAGAAAAGAAAAGAAAAGAAAAGAAAAGCCCAAAGCAATATGACACAAAACGTCTACAGAAATACTCTTTGAGTTGAGTCTTGTGTTGGCCAAGGGTAGGCCACTGCTGAGCATGGGGCTTACCCTTACATGTGGTTATCCTACCCAGAGTGGATGTCAATTGCAAATAACTTTTATATATATATATATATATATATATATATATATATATATATATATATTTTATTTTTTCATTTTTTAAAAATTGTAATTTATACTCATTCACACAGGGGTTATAAACACAAAAAGGCAGGACGTGGGGAAGGGGATGACACTGGAGTATGAGTGTTCAGGGGGAATACAGATATTTTTCAGAACAGGGTATCAGCTGGGTGAGAGTTCAGGGGATAGGTCACTATGACTCTGCATATGATTCACTTGTCTTTATCTACATTGGTAATATCTGCCAAGGCTACCTAATTACAAGGTCTATGACTACTCAGGCTGGTAAAATGTCACAAAACTGCCTGCATAGCCATCTGTTTCAGTGTTTATCCACAGAAACCCAAGACTTGGTGTTAGTATACATGTATGACAGGCCTATTGCTGATTTTAGGCCTATGGCTGATTTTAGGCCTTCACCGTATAAGCAGGGATGCCCCTGACATCTCTTCCCTTCTCTAAGTATAGAAGGGCTGTGGCGAATCTAATCTTGCGAAGGCGGGGATAGCCAGTAATTGAAGAGGACCTTGTAATGGCTCCGGTCCCCCTGTTGTTGTCCAGTGAGGGATTAGGGCCCTACCCGTCCTGATGTCTTTTTCTTGGAGAGGGGATACTTTTGACATCAACCCCTATGCAGTCAGGCTTGTCCCACAGGGAAACCAGAGAGATATTTTTAACTTTTATTGATATTCCCTTGCAGTTCTTAGCCTTGCAGCCTGTGTCATAGTTTTTATTGGTCTCAGTGATGCCAGAGACAGTCAGCAGCAGTTTTGCCATGAGCTTTCAGTTTTAGAGAGTTAAAGGTGAACAAGGCATGATGGAGAGTATTTCAGGGGGACTCCTTCTGGGGGGGTACTGTTCCCCCTCTTTTGTTTTTAAAGCCAAATTTTCAGGGTTCTTGTAAAATTAGGGCAGAAGCACCAACCGTCACTCCTTCCACACTAAGAGAGTCATGTGGACATTATTTAAAGAAATATAAATCTATATTAATACTCTCTTTTATCAAAGGACTGTTATAGCACAGCCCACAACTAATCAGACTATATAGTATATCGATTAATAATAGCTTCTTCTACTTTTTGTGAGATTACTTCTCTTTTGTCAATTAATTGTTGAGAGAAATTAGGATTTACATCTCTCTTGAGACTTAAATTCTTTTGTGGAGAGCTTAAAATAAGTTCTTAGCCAGTTAGTATGTCCTAGAAACCTTTGAAAATAATATGAATTAAGTAAACTCTCTCTCTCTCTCTTTTTCAGACCCTTTATCTGTTTTTTTTTATTGAATATTTTACATATTTAACTTTCAATGGGCTCTGTGAGGTCCCAGGTGATGTGAGTATTGGTGTTGAATTCTCACCTATGTCTCTAGTTAGAGTAGTCCTCCTGGGAGACAGGCAGGTCTGTGAGGTCCGAGGGAAGGCATGCTCATCTGCCATGGGTGTAGACGGAGGTGCCTCATAAATCATAAATCTTATGATTGTTCATTTAAATTCTGTGTCCTGGTATTCATATAGATAACTCTCATTGCAGAAATTTCAACAGGAATGGTATGTTTTTGAGAGAACATACCTGCTTTTCCTTTCTCATTAGTTCTATACAATCTGGGAGTGGCTTTTTTTTTCATTTTTTTACTGGATATTTTATTTACATTTCAGATGTTATCCCCTTACCTCATTCTTCCCCTCCCTCACCCAGGAACCCCCTATCCTGTCGGCCCTCCTCCTGCTTCTCTGCAGATGTCTCCCTACAGATCCCCCCACTCTCACATCCCCACCCTCGAATTCCCACACACACGGTGTCCAGCCTGTGGCTTTCTTTTATTAGTTCTAAGTCTAATATGGACAGTATATATTGGGGCAGATGAAAGGATGTGTGCAAAGCTTGAACCTAGAATTAAGATATGACTTATATGTGATGAAGTCAGGTAGACAGAAAGTACTGTGCTGGCATGCAGGCTGTCTCCTTATCTAAGACTAGAGTGCATGAATAGATCTGTCTTGGTGGTAAGGTTGAGTGAGGTGTGGGAATGGTCTGCAGGTTGGGGGATATGTACGAAGAGTCCTGGCAAATGTCTATAGATTGATCTGGCTAGTTTCAGAGAATATTTGGATGGGAATGGCCAGGAAGTTTTGGAGATCATGGCAGATCTTGGAGAAGGGAGTGGGACATCTGGTCAGTGAAGAAGTTGGATGTGGTAAGAAAGGGTGATAGCAGGAGGACACATTTTGCCAGAACCTAGAAATTATTTATGGAGCAGGAACAAATGGCCAGAATATGTCAGAGCACTGGATGTGGGGCCTGGGCTAGATCTGGAGAATTGAGGAAAATTTGGAGATTGAGAGATCCAGGGTGACCCAACGGGTTAGAGTCTGGAGAAAGAAGTTAGTTATGACACAGGCAGGAGTGACTAAACTTAAAATGGGTACTTGATTTGAAACTTGCTAGATCTGTACATATGGAAGAAGATATGGATAGAGAGACCAGGGAAACTCAAAAGTGTAGATTTTAGATAAGGAATCCATTTATTTTGATTATATTCATCACTCTCATTCCTCTCCAATCCTTCCCATATGGACAACCACCCAATTTCATGTATTTCTTTCATTCAAGCAAGAAAACCAAGAATCTTGGAAATAGCCTGAGGGTTTTTTTGTGGTTGTTGTTGTTTTTTTGTTTTTGTTTTGGATTCCATGAGACACTTTTGACCAACTATACACTGGCACTGGAGTTTTTGCTTGGTGGTTCAAAATATATCAGCAGTTCCTTGCTTCCCCTGGTATATAGTGACTCTATTTATATATCTTTTGTATATGTATGCATTTTAAGAAGTTAGTAGGTTTCCATATGACTTCTCAAATGGCCTTTCATGATAGTTTCATCTTCTTATAATCTAACTCTCATCCCTCTCATATCCCCACTTCCCCATTTAATCATCTCATTTCAGTCTCCCCTTGCTTCTCCATAAGTATATATTATTTTCATCCTTTTTTATATTTAAACTTGTTTTATTTTATTGGTAAGTAACCTAGGCTTTTGGTCATGGCATTTCATCATAGCCATAAAATGCCGATCTAGGACAAAGAGTACACCTGGATCTTGACATAGAGTCATTCACAGCTTCCTGTAAAAGAACCACACTGATTTTCATAGTGTCTATACAAGTTTTCACTCACAGAAGCAAAGGATGGGTGTTCACCTTACTTCATATTCTCAACAGCATGAGCTGTCTATTTGTCTATTTACCTTGGCATTCTGACTAGTGTAAGATAAGATTTCAAAGCAGCTTTGATTTGCATTTCCCAGATGACTAGTGGTGTTGAACATATCTTTATGTGCTTCTCAGTCATTTTTATTTTTTATTTACATTGCAAATATTGTCACCTTTCCATTTCTCCCCTACACCTCTCCCATTCCATTCTCCCTCTCCTTTGCCTCTAAGAGGGTTCTCCCTCACCTATCCACCCACTTCTACCTCACTTCTCTATCATCCCTCCATGCTAGGGCATTGAGCCCTCACATGACCAAGGGCCTTTCCTACCACTGATGCCAGATAATATAATCCTATGTGACATATTTTATTTATTTTTTTGAGAATTCTTTGTTTAGATCTGTACCTCATTTTAAAATTGGGAAGTTAGATCATTTGTTTTCTTGATGTCCAGTGTTTTGTAAAGTCCCTTATATATCTGAGATACTAACCTTCTATTAGATGTGTAGTTGGTTAAAAACTTTTCTTATTCTGTGAGTTAACACTTTGCATGAATGATTATATCTCTTGCCCAACAGAGACTTTTCAGTTTCATGAGGATCTATTTGTTAATTATTTGTCTTAATGCCCATGCTATAAGAGTCCTTTACAGAAAACCCTCTCCTAACCAATGAATTTAAGACTATTCCCCACTATCTTTTGTATCAGATTCAAGACATCTGGTATTACGTTGAGGTCCTTAATACATTTGAAGTTGAGTCTTGTGCATAGTGATAAATATGGATCTATTTTCATTCTTCACTATCCATCTATTTTATTTAACCATCACCATTTGTTGAAGATACGTTTTCCCCCTCTGGTTTGTATTTTTTTTCAGAGCTGAGGACTGAACCCAAAGCCTTGTGCTCGCTAGGCAAGCATTCTACCACTGAGCTAAATTCCCAACCCCCTAGTTTGTATTTTTGACCTCTTTTTAAAAAACAATTTTTTTTATAGGAGAGTGGAATTAATACATTACTAAAATTTAAGGGATACTTTCAATCTTAGAATGTGTGCCACTGAACTTTTCAGTAAAATTCACCATAGGTCTTAACAAAATTGTGAAGCACTTTGGGAAAAAAATACAAACAAGCAACCCTGCACTGGAAGTCAAGATAGAAAAGATTTCCACAACCACCATTGCCTTTCCCTTGGTGCTATGATAGACAGGGAGAAATGTAATCCACACACTACAAAACACCAGCATGCTAAATGTCAGGAGCTTGGCTTCATTGAATCTATCAGGCAGATTTCTGGCCAGAAAAGCTACAGTGAAACTCCCCAGGGCTAATAGGCCCAAGAAACCCAGGACACAGTAGAAGGCAATAACTGAACCCTTGTTGCAGAAAATGATGATGTGGCCATGTTCAAAGTGTGGATCAGTATCAACAAATGGAGGAGATGTTCCTAGCCAGGTTCCACAGAGAATAAGTTGGATCATGGTGCAGATGGGAATGATATAGTTAGGTGCCCTTGTTACTAACATCTGTCTTATTTTTTTTCTTGGATCAGTGATCATGAAAGCCATTACCACAGTAATTGTTTTAGCCAAAATAGCAGAAACTGCTACAGTGAAAACAACTGCAAATGTAGTCTGCTGCAGGATGCAGGTAGCCACATGGGGGTGGCCAATGAAGAGCAAGGAACAAAGAAAACAAAATATCAGAGAGATGAGCAGAATGTAGCTGAGAAGTCGGTTATTCGCCTTGACAATGGGATTGTCTTGGTGCTTCAAAAAGATACTGAGTATAAAAGCTGTGAGAGCAGAGAAGCATAGGGCTAAAGAGGCCAGAGCCATTCCTAAAGGGTCTTCATAAGCCAGGAAGGTGACAATCTTTTTTAGACAGTGAGTTTGTTTTATGTTGGCATACTGATCATTTGGACACTTCACACATTGATCCATGTCTAGTACAGGAAATAAAGTATTATCAGTTTTATTTTATCTCTATTTTTCACATAAATTTTAAATTAATGATTGGAAAGTTTTGGCCAAATGGGCATTATTCATTGGACATACATCTTCTCGCAAATCACCTTTTAATAGACATAACTAGTACTATGTAAGAAGGCAAAAACTCTATGAAGTAATTAGCACCTGATGTCACTACTTCTTATAAATCTTTTTTTTTTGTTTTATATTTCTATGTGAGAATTTTAGAGCACATAATATTTTTACTATTTTTTAAAATTAGGTTTGAGTATTAATCTACTCAAAGGACGAGTCCTTAATTAGAAAACACCACTGCAAGAATGTTTTCCATCTTTTAATAATAAGCAATGTCACATAATCCTATGAGGGTGCAAGAATCTCCTTCTAAACTTACCTTGAAAGTTACACTGCAGTACATTCAATTTTAAAATTTCAATTGAATTGGAAAACCGTATCTAATTTAAATTTTGTAATATCAGTCTTTCTATCAGTAGCATACATATTCAGTTATTTTAAGTTCATCTTGTTTTTCTAAACTGTTATCTTAGCATATGGGTAATCTAGTGCTTCTCAAAGTTTTATATGTTGCCTAAGACCATTGGAAAACACAGACAATTATTTGTGGAGAGCTCTTGGTGCAGCTTCAAGGATATTACCAAGAATACTTACAATGTAGTAGGACAAGGGAGTAGGATCAGATAAGTTTTTGACATTGGGCTAGGACAAAGCTCAAGATTCTTCACAAAGCTGAAGAATGTGTTCTTTGTATTTTGGTTCTTTATGTTCCTTAGTACAATATCATGACACATCCTTTTTGCTTTGTTTGGTCCTTAACCACTCTGTGTGTGCCTGTTTGTTTCTAGACTACTTTGTCTTTGTCCTTGTTCTGACTCTATTCTTTGCATATACCTAGGATGGTATAAAATCAGACTGGAAAAAAATAAACCGGCTTTAGCTTCAGCACTGTCTGCAGTCATGTTATAATGTTGTTTAATTGTATTTCTCCTCCCTCAAGACCCTTTTCACTGACCAAGCTGGCTTGGTCAGCTATTTACATTATGATTCATAAGGGTTGCAAAATTGCAGTCATGAAATGGCAACAAAAATAATTTTATGGTTAGAGGAGGTGTTACCGCAACATTAGGAACTATATTAAAGGGTCACAGTTTTAGGAAGTTTGAGAATAACTGGTTTATTCTTTTGAATTATTTTGTAACCATTTCATCATTACTATATGTAATAAAAATGTTATATTTATGGTTTTTGAAATATATGCAAGTAGCAAGTTAAATGAAAATAATTGCAATATAATATTATTCTGTGTTGAACTGACAAAGACAATGCATTTAGTTCATTGATTTTGCTTTTATATTTGTGTTATAATATCATATGAATAAACATTTCATTGCAGTATTTCAATACAGTATTCATTTCAACTTTTTCTTGCATTATCCACTATATTGTATAGCCAAAAATGCTGAATAGTCTTTATGGTTGTTGTTTTCATTGTTTGTATTTTCAAGACAGGGTTTTTCTGTGTAGCTCTGTCTTTAATGGAACTCACTCTGTAGAGCAGATTGACCTTGAGTTCATAGAGATTGACATGCCTCTGCCTCCTGAATGTGAGTGTTGGGATTAAAGACACATACCGTCACTGCCCAAGTTAATGCTGAACATTCATTTTAATGCATTGTTTTATGTCTGAGTACTACATCCAGCTCTACTTAGTTCATGTTAAAATTTTATTGAACTATTTATGCACTTGTCTTGATATGAAAGTTTAGTTTTATTGTTTATCTATTTCTACTCACTCCTACAATAATTATTATGTGTGTCTGTTACTTGATATACTACCAATTATAACACATTCAAAATTTCCCCCAAACTCTTGAGACAAGACCGATACCACACACCACTTATAAAATTTCTACTATCTATGTAAAATTATATATTGCAGCATTATAATGGATTCTCTAGTAACATATCTATATATTGGTTGACAAATTTACCTGTTGCAAAAATGCAAATGACCAGTTGGTAAGGCATATAATTACCTGTCATGTTAGAAATTTCATTCTCTGGACATGGAGTACAATCAAAACAGCATACAGCCTTTCCTTTCTGAAGGGATTTTCGGAATCCTACACTGCAGGGCATACTGCATACTGATGGCAGTGTCTAACACAATTAGATATGTGTTAGTAAAATGAGTTTGGCCTACTTCATAATAAAAACGGCGATCTGCAGTCATATCACTAAAATTTTTCATTTATTTACAAGTACAACAAATCAAAGACTAATATTTTATTGTAATTTTAAAATAGTATATAAACATATTTTAATATGTCTTTTGTGATATAAAATATAAATAAATAAGTGATATTTATTCATTTATAGTTAAGAATGTTTCTTAAGTCCAACTCACCTGTCTAATGTCCATGGTCCAGTCTATCATGTCTTCAGTTATATATAATTGCTGACCATGCAGAAAATGTTGGGAAAATTTTCCTATTTTCACATTAAGTCCAATAGCTGGTAGAAAATTCATGGCATAGAGAATGTCATATTCTGTATCCAGTTTCCCTTTTTGATTAATGTTGAATTGATATCCAGAAGGATTTATAAATTTGTTGTTCTCCAGAAAAGGGGCCATCTGAAATAAATTTATTGTTGTAGTTTAAACTATAGATGCACATTAGGAAAGATAATCTGAAAATATGAATGTTTCTAATTTCACTTATCTATTCTAAAATGTTACATTATTAGAAGTCCTCAATACAATGAAAGAAAAGAATATACAAATAGAACTAAACATCTTTATGGATTGGAAATATCAGTTTCACAATGGAGATAATAGCTTTCAAGATTCACAATTTAGTAATAGTCACGGAGATTGAGACCTCTTTTGCCTCATCAGTATTATCAGACCATCAGCTAATGAGTAGAGTTCCTTAGTACATAAACAAAGTTGCGTAATTACCTAACATATGTTAATAAACTCTTCATTATATCACCAATGGATTCTTGAGCATTTAAAGGACACTTGTGCTTTTTGCTGCTATATACAAACTTTGTTTCAAATGTTGAAAATATAACAATGGGTAAGTGTTGGACAAAATTCATCAACTTAAGTTCTTTCTTTTATTTTTTAAAAGTTCTTTGAGAATTTTATTCAGTATAATTGTGTCATATACATTCCAGTCCCTCATCACCTCTCTCACCTTCCCTCTATCTCAACACACTCAATTTCCTGTTCTTTCTCTCATTCTTAAAAAACCCTAAATCCCTAAAAACAAGCCACTAAAGACATGAATTCCAATTTGTGTTGGCTAATTCTTGAGCATCAGACCTGTTCTGAAGTGTAGCTTATATATATACAGTGTCATTCCAATGAGGAAAATTGATTTTCCTTCTAAAGGAACATATAAATTGCAAATAGCTTCTTTGGCAAAGGTGAAAATGTGTGCTCACTTCTCACTTGTCTTAGGATTTTGTCTGGCTCATTCTTGAGAGGTCTTGTGAATGCTACCGTAATTTCTCTGGTTCTATATATAGTTCTACCCTGTTCTTCTTATAAAATAATGTTTTCTTAAAAATCTTCAATCACTTATGACTCTTGCATTTTTTTCTATCTCCTCTTTGACATAGATGCATGGTCTTGGCAGTAAATTGTATGACAGAGACATCAGAGTTAGAGATAATTCCTTCAAAGTCTCTCACTCTCTGTACTTTGTACAGTTGTAGGTCTCTGTGTTAGTTATTACCTATACAGGAAGTAGCTTCTCTGATTAGGGTTGAGTGATGAATGACCTGATATATAGATATTGTATCACATCATTAAGAGTTGTCTTATTGTATGTTCATTTAGCAGAACAGTTGTTTTCTTCTTGGGCCATGATCTATTCTTTCTAGGATTTTCAGCTATACTAACAGTGTCAGGTATGGGCACCACCTTATGAAGTGGATCTTAAATCCAATGATAAAGTTGGACTTATGTTGGATAGCCCTCTAATGTTTGTGGCATAATCTTGTTGGCATACCATTATCCCATCTTCCAGCACTATGAAGACTAGTCAATAAGGGTGGAGATTTCAGTTGATGATCCGATTGATTTCCCCACGTTCTATGCAATTACTATGAGTGTCTTCAGCAACAAGGTCTTACTATGACGTTGTGGAGAATAACCAATAACATTGATTCTAATGTTTCAAGTATGCTGTTGTCTCTTTATATTAATTCATACCAGTAACCAGGTTTATGTTATATGCAGCAAAGGGGTACAGAAATAAAACCACTTGGGAGAAAGTTTTGTAAGTTACTTGTATTTATTGCCTATGGTAAACTTTGAGTCATATGTTGACACTTCATACTATTCAGTGGGAATATTATTACCTTCCAGGAGTAAAATTCCAGTCCTTTTCCAATATTCTTTTGCCAATGCTCTGTATGTTGAATAAGCATTTCATGAAGTGCATAGGCTACAGCATAGACAGCATTGTATAAGTTGTAACTTGTCTCGCTCATGGACACTTCAAACTGGTGCTTGGATAACCATTCTAGTAGGATTTTAGTTGAACAGTTTTTCAGTGTCTTACAATGAGATGGCAATGAGCAGTTAAAATACATCCACCATGACCTAGCAATGGAAGTATCTTTATTGTAGCTGGAAGGGTGCACTGTCTGGATGAAATTTTTAAAACCTGGAATCTCAGAATGGGGATGTGAAAAAATGAAAATCCCATGAAAGGAGGTAAGAAGGAAGTCTCCTTTACTCCCATCCCACTGTGAGGTGGTGATCCAGAGTCTCTTAATGCCTAAATGTTGCCACAGTCTAAAGTGTACAGTTAGAGTGTCTGGGTCCCCATAAATGATAATAACTTTTGCTGATGACATCACAATCTGGTTATAATACTTTTCAGCTCTTTTCTGGTGTAATTGTATATTTTCTATGATCATATTCACAAAGGCTAAACAGACTCTGTGTTTGTGCATCTCTCCTCTCAACTTAGAGAGAAACTGGATGCCTAGTTCATCATCTGAAATGACTAGTCCCACCCAATTCCAGCTAAAATGAACCACCAAGGCCATCATGGCCAGGGCCAGAAATGTGTCTTTTGGAGACATCTGGTATAGATACGGATAGTGTTCCCGGTCACTCAGGAGAGGATGAAATGGGCCATAGTAAAGCTAAAGGACAAAAACATAAATAATGTGAATAAATTAGAATGCATACATTTCAGTATTTCTGAGCATGCCAGTTAATATCTGGGAGCATTGGGAAGTATAAATTGTTTATATAGTTATTGCAATTCTACCTTTCTGTGATTTTTCTCAAAAACTACGTATAAGACTATCTTACATTAAAACATGCCACATCTCCACTTTGTTACATCTATTTCTGATATAGCTGTCATGTACATGCCAGAAAATGAGAGTTTATGCTTCAACCCCTGAATCATAACAGACATAAATCCAGTCTATGCCTTCTAATCTATTGTAGTACTCAGAAAGGTGGCAGGGAAGGAGATAGTTTCATTAAAAAATCCAGGTAATCTCACCTGTGGTATTGCAAAGATGTATAGGAGTGGCCCAAGTACAACAGATGAAAACCACCGTGGTCCTGTAAGTACACTTAATAATCTCCTTCCATGTTTACAGTTGTAGTTAGGAATAGTTGCATCTCTGTTTGAGAACATGCTAATTACTTGTAGATCTTCCTTTTTGACACAGTTGACCTTAAGTGTCAGAGAAATATTTGGTAAAATACGAATGCTCCTGTTTATTTGTTTGATGGCAAACAATAGAGACAAAATCAGGTGGATATTCCTGGTTGTCAATCTGAAAACAGAACACAAAGATCACGAGAGTTTAAGTACAACACATGTTAAACTTAGATTACCTTCACTACACTGATTATGACTGAATGTTGTTTCCCTGACCCATTTCAATGGTGACACAGGTCTGTGGTATGTAAGAATATGCAATCTGTGGAATAGTATAAGAACATTTAAAAGTATTTTTTGAGGGGGAGAATATGCTTTACTCAAATTGTATTGTTTTGAAAATTCACATAGCTCACCTCTGTTATCTTTGAACATGGTAAAAAGTCTTTGTGCTGTTCATGGACTAGAAAGTAGGTGTTAGCCAATTCTGAATCTACTCATTGCTTTATCTTGGAAGTCAAAGAATTACTGTATGTAGAAAATGAATGAATGAATTACACAAGCTACCTAGATTTTGATGTTTTCACCCTTAGAATCATCCCTAACAAAGTTCTTAACGTAGTAAATGAGAAATAGCTCATTAAATTTACCTGTATAAACAGCTTTTAGGAGGTTATCGGATTTATAGACAATGAAACTAACAACATTTCTTATTCTTTCTTCTTCATTTCATAGAATTCTGTTCTTTTAATTTTCTGTGGCTGTGCAATTTTGAGTGATAATAGGCTGAGGATAACAATGACTGTTACTGTATGAGGATTGAGCTCCCTGCACTACACAGGGGGCACTTATACATTTTTATACTTAAATGAATATCCTTCCAATAATGCATTTTATACTTAAATTAACATCACTATATTGACTCTGAGTTATGGTTTTTTTCAAGCTTTTAGGAACTGTATTATCCTCCGACCTATTCTCCCTTTGGTTCAGGTGTTAGTAGATCAGCTCAGGATCACTCAGTGGTGGCTTCAATCTACTCAGTGGTCTGTACTAATGGAGCTGCTGACCTGTATTGGTGGTTGGCCACTCCAGTCTTTAGTAAGGAACTACAGAAATCATTGCAGAGGGCACCTGCCCACTGCCACCCTTCTCTGGCTGAGCAGTAGTGAACTCAGTAGCTAGACTATTTTAGTCTTTTTGGCTACATGTTCTCAGAAGCATCCTGCACTTCTTTCTAAATGCTCTTAGAGTCGCTGTAGAAATAGAGATCAAGCATATCCTCCCATAGGTGCCCATGGGAGATAGTGGCACAGGTAGAATACTTCCAGGGACCACATCAGGGAATATTTCTTTGTGGCCAGCGTATACTACATTAGTCCTGCTAAATGAACTCCTAGATATTGCATGGAATTGGAATTTCCGTCTAGTACACAGGGGAGTCTTGTGCTACAAAGAGCAAATATGGGCAGGTTGAAAAAAGACACCTCTCTGAGGGTCTGATGGTCAGCCCTGAAATAGCCATGACTTCCTGAAAGCTTCTTTGTTCTGGTTAATGAAGATCCCAGTTGGTGGTATAATGTAGCCAGTAATGGGAATGGTTCCAGTGGCAGCAGAAATTTCAGCAGTGATCACTGGCCAGTGTTTCTGAAGGAGATGATGCTGACATCAACAGGGTTCTTAATGGCAATGATAGACAGAGCTTCAAGCAACAATGTCTTCCATGTTTTTTTCAGATTTATGCTGTAGATCACATTTCCTTCTGTAGATGTATTGCTTCATCAAGGCTGGTGTTATCAGAGCAGGTTCTTTTAGTAAGGAATTTGAGGACATCCTCCTCCTTCATTTGCAGGCCATCAAGGACTCTGAACACTGTATAACTTTCTTTTTAAGTTACTATGAGAGTCAAGAACAAGGGCATTTGGACACATACATGGGCAGTGTGGAAAGACTATTTTGGTTGTTTTGTATTTTGTACAAATTTGTTCTTTCTATAATACCTTGATTTTTATTTCCATAATTTTATTTAATATATTTTAACAACATATGTTGTCATATGCTTTTAAATGACTTTTAAGAGTATCCCCTCTGCAGGAAAAAGACATCGGGATGGGTATAGCCCTCATGCCTCACTGGACAATGACAGGGGGACTGGAGCCATTACAAGGTCCCCTTCAATTGCAGGAGGTCAGGTCTCTATCCCCGCCTTCACAAGATTAGAATTGCCACAGCCCTTCTATACTTAGAGAAGGGAGGAGATGTCAGGGGCAGCCCTGCTTATACACTGAAGGCCTAAAATCAACCATAGGCCTAAAATCAGCAATAGGCCTGTCATACATGTATACTAACACCAAGTCTTGGGTCTCAGTGGAAAAACATTGAAACAGATGGCTATAAGCTAATGTAAACAGGCAGCTTTTATAGAAATCTACAAGCCTGAGTAGTCATAGACCTTGTAAATAGGTAGCCTTGGCAGACAATACCAACTTAGATAAGGACAAGCAAGTCATAGGCAGAGTCTTAGTGACTTGTCCCCTGAACCTTCACCCAGCCGATACCCAGTTCTGAAGATATCTGTATTCCCCTGAACACCCACACTCCAGTGTCATCCCCTTCCCCACATCCTGCCTTTCTGTGTTTATAACCCCTGTGTGAATGAATTATGATTTGAGAAAAAATAAATTATATAAAAAAAGAGTATTCCTTTTAACTCCATGGTCTCGTTATGGTAGCTCTTGTTGCCTGTTTTTGCTGTTGTTGTTGTTGTATGTGTTAGTGTGTGTGTGTGTGTGTGTGTAGACCAAGCTACCATCAAAATTACAGAGTTGTATCTGCTTCTATAACCCGAGTTTTAGGATTAGAGGTAAGTATACACATGCCTGTCAAATTTGACATTTTTTTCTAACAATTCGAATTATTTAAATGTTTTTGTTGTGAATACTTATATTTTTGTATAGCATATTATGTGTTGTATTATGACTATAACACATATCAAATACACTAGATCCAAATTTTTGTTATGTATCTTCTATTACATTAGATGAAAAATGTATATACTTTTTAATTTTTTGTTTTCCTTGCTTAAATAATTTTCTAGTGTGTTTTATTACTTTATTTCTTAAAATTTCTCCTACATTCATAAAGACCTAAAGTTTTGCCTTGTTTTCTATTTTCTTGCCATTCTGAGATGGATTGTTTTTATACTCAGTTGTTGAGTGTGCTAAGTAAACTATTTCTGTTATACTTACATGAATTTTTAATAACTAAAATTCATAGTTTTTCCCAAATAAGCTATCTTTGAATTAATGTATTTATCTTACTTTTTAGAATTACACTTTTAAGTTTCATGAACACATTATATTTAATAAAATATTCACCTTTGTTTTGAGATCATAACTACATCATATTTCCCTTCTTTCTCACCTCTTCAAGAACCACCATTATCTTATATCTTGCTCTCTTTCAAATTTATAGCATCTTTTCATCACTGTTACATCTTTTTTTTGCCAGTTGTTCTTGGTCCTATCCTAAGGTCACCAGGCTATCAAATCTTTCAATCCTGGCCCTTTGGGTAGTGTTAGGGATGGGGGTCCCTTTCAGGTGATGGATCTAAACTTTGATCTATAAAATTGGCCATTGTCACAATTTCTGCACCACTTTTACTACAGCCTTAATTTTAAAAAAAGTTTATTATTTTATGTGTATAGTTGTTTGGCTGCATGTATGTCTGTATACCATTTGCATGTCTTATACCATCAGTGTCACTGGATACCCTGGGACTAGAATTACAGATAGTTGACATCCACTGTGTAGTTGCTAGCAATTGAGTTGTTAAGTGAACCATCACTCCAGCTCCAAATTCTCCTTTTAAAATTGAAGTATTTGGTTGTTGATGTCTCTTAACTTCTTTGTTCATTTTGGAAATTAGCCCTATGTCATACGTGGAGTTGGTGAAAATCTTTTCTCATTCTGCAGGCTACCATTTTGTCCTATTGATGCTTTCTTTTGCCTTACAGAAGCTTTTCAGTTTCATGAAGTCCCATTTATCAATTTTCAGTCTTAGTGCTTATTCTGCTGATGTTTTTCTGTCCAGGAAGTTGTTTCCTGTGGCATTTGCCTTCAAAGCTGTTCTCCACTTTCTCTATCAGGTTCATTGTATTTGCTTTCATGTTGAGTTCTTTGATCCAGTTGGACTTGAGTTTTGTGCAGGATGATAGATGCCGTTCCCTTTGCATTCTTCTACGTGCCAACATCCAGTTAGACTGGGACCATTACCATGCAACTTGTGTTTTTTCTCTTGCAGCTTTCAACAAAGTTTTTTTTTTTTTTTTGTCTTGTATACTTAATGTTTTAACTCTCTCACATGCTATAGGGATTTTCTTTTCTAGTCTTGTCTATTTGGTGTTCTGTGTAAGTCTTATATCTGCATGTCTGTGTCGTCCTTAGTTTGGGGAAGTTTTTCTCCCATAATCTTGTGGAATATCTGGTTTAATTTATTAATTTAGTATGCTTCTTCCTCATTTTTACCTGAATTTGAAGATTTGGTGTTTTTCATTGTGTTATTTTTAATGTTTTTTTTTTTTTTTACAAATTTTTATATTTCTTGCTTATATAAACTATGTCCTCTAGTTTATCTTCAAAACAATTTGATCGTCTATATAATGCACTCTACTAACAAAGCTTTTCTTTGAGATGTTTTTGTTATTATTATTGTTGTTGTTGTTGTTATTTAATCCTTTTTTATAGTCCAATCATCCCACTCCCAGTCTGCCCTCCAACAGTTGAGGATCCCATTCTTCCTCCTCCTCCTGTCTCCAAGAGGATTCCCAAAACCCTACCTCAAAAGACATACATATTCCCTGGGGCCTCAAGTTTCTCCAGGGTTAGGTGTATCTTCTCTTACAAAGGTCAGACCAGGTTGGCCTCTTCTGGATTTGTGTCAGTGGCCTTATAATAGCTAGTGTATGATGCCTGGTTGGTGGCTCAGTGTCTAAGAGATCTTGAAAGTTAAGGTTAGTTGAGACTGCTGGTCTTCCTATGAGGTCACCTTCCTCCTCAGCTTTTTCTAGCCTTTCCCTAATTTAACCACAGGGTTCCCTGGCTTCTGTTCATTGGTTGGGTGTAAATATCTACATATGATTCTCTCAGTTACTTGTTGGGCCTCATGGAGGGAGCTCCTGTCTGTAAGCACACCATAGCATCAGTAATAGTATCAGGCCTTGGAACATCCCCTTGAGTTGGTTTCCAGTTTGGGGTGGTCAACAAACCTCCTTTCCTTCAGTATCTTCTCTATTTTTATCCCTGCGGTTCTTTTAGATAGGGACAATTCTGGGCCAGAATTTTTCATTGTGGGTTGGCAACCTTGTCCCTCCACTTGATGCCCTGTCTTTCTGCTGAAGGTGGACTCTATAAGTTCCCTTTCCCTGTTGGGAATTTTATCTAAGGTTCCTCCCTCTGAGTCCTGAGGGTCTCTCCCCTCCCAAGTCTCTGGTACATTTTAGGGGGTCCCCCCATCTCCTATTTCCAGAGGTTTCCTGTTTCCATTCTTTCTGCTGGCCTTCAGGGCCTCACTCCTGTTACCCACCCTTGCAATAACTGATTATGTTCTCCTTTTCTCCTTCCTTCCACACTCAGGTAATTTCCTTCCTCTGCCCTCTGCTTTCTTCTCTCTCACAAGCGGGATTGAGACATCCTCACTTGGGTCCTTTGGCATGTTCAGTTTTTTGAGTTCTGTGGATTGTATCCTGGGTATTCTGTACTGTTTTTGGCTAATATCCACTTATTAGTGAGTACATATCATGCATATCCTTTTGGATCTGAGTTACGTCACTCAGAATATAATATTTTCTAGTTCCATCTATTTACCTGAAAAACTCATGATATCTTCATTCTTAATAGTTGAATAGTGTTCCATTGTGAACCACATTTTCTGTATCCATTCTTTCGTTGTGGGACATCTGGGTTGTTTCCAGCCTCTGGTTATCACAAATAAGACCACTATGAACATTGTGAAGCATGTGCCCCTGTGACATGGTGGGACATCTTTTGGGTATATGCCCAAGAGTGGTATAGTTGGGTCTTTAGGTAGATCTATTTCTAATTTTCTGATGAATCTACAGATTGATTTCTAGAGTGGTTGTATCATTTTTCAATCACATCTGCAACGGTGGAGTGTTCCTCTTCATATTCTTACCAACATGTGCAACCTGCATTTTTGATTTTAGCAGCTGACTCAGACAGATGCAGACACCTACATCTAAACAGGGGATGGAGCTCAGGGACTCTTATAGAAGAACATCAGGAAGGATTGGGGCCCTGAAAGGAATAGGAACTCCACAGGAAGATCAGCAGAGTCAACTACTCTGTACCCTTTGGGCTCTCAGAGACTGATCCACCAACCAAAGAACATACATAGGCTTGACCTAGGTCTCTCTGCACATATGTAGCAGATGTGCAGTTTGGACTTCTTTTGTGTCACAAACAACTGGAACAGTGGGTATACCAAAAGCTGTTGCCTGTCTGTAGTATATGTTCTTCTATCTGGGCTACCTTGTCTGCCTAATGTGGGAGAGCATGCAACTATCCTCACAGAGAATTGATGTGCCATGATGGGTGGATACCCAGGAGTTCTCCACCCACCAAAGGAGAAGGGGAAGAGGTTTAGGAAAGAATTTTGGGACGAGTTGATAAGGGCAATGAGCAGGATGTAAAGTGAATAAGTAAAATAAAATAAAATAAAATAAAATAAAATAAATAAATAATTTAATGACCACCACCACCACCACCACATCATCTAAACCAAACCAAACCAAACCAAACCAAACCAAACCAAACCAAACCAAACCAAACCCCTAAATTCTGTTCTGAGTACGTGGAATGTCTTCCTAATTTCTATCAGTTTCTTGTTTTCTTAGGGATCACCCAGGCACTTTTTCTCCTTTAACTATTTATCTTTAATTTTATTGAGCTCTGTATTTTCTATGTCTTTAGTCTTACTGGTTTTTAAAATACATTTTATTATTATTTTAAAATTATTTAAAATTTTTTGTGTCCTGGCTTCATCTAGGTAATTCCTATTAGTGAACATTTCTATAGAACTGGTAGAGTTTGGAAAAACAGGTATTGGCTTGATTTTTTTATATTGTTAGTATTTTAACAGTGAGATTTAGGCTTCTGGACTTTTATTGTTAATTCTGTAACTGATTTTGGGAAAACAATTAGAAAGGAATATATGCAAACAAGTTGGATCTAGAAGTATCAAATATCTTGGTTTATTGAAGTCAGGTTGAAAGTAAGAATGTGCCTCTTGGTCTAAGCTTGAATTTTGTTGGGAGATTTGGTTGTATGATAAGATTGGTTGTGGTATTGAAAGGTCCAATGGGCTTGTAAAAAGGCAGGGAGAGTATTGGCCAAGTCCTAGAGATCATTTGTGGCACAGAGAGTGGAGAGAAAACAAGATTGTAGCACTCTGTTGAGCTGGGGTGAAGTCTGGTGGGATAGGAAGACGGCATGGATGAGAACTGTTAGAAAAATTCAGTAGATTATTCCTTTGTATATGGCTGGGTGAAGAGGTTGGATCTGGTTTAGAAGGTGACCTGTGGATGGTAGTGAATAGGCTGGGTTATGGAGAATCCCAAAGGCAACTTGCAGCACAGGCATATGTGTTCAGACTAGGCCATGACACGGGATGTGGCATGTATGCCAGACCTGTCATGTTGGAAAAAGTTGTTTCTAGGGAGCATCAGGGACTCTTATAGAGCTATATCCTGGAGAAGGATGCTGAAGTTCTGGCTGTATGGAGAGGTTTGGTGCTGCATAGGAGGGACTTGCAGGTATTGGCACATAGATTGGGTCCTGGAGAAAGTCTAGAGGTTGTTTGCAGCACTGACAGGAGTAGCCAGACAATACAGTGCTCTGGATATGGAACATGGGCTGGATCTGGCAGTATGGCGTGAAGTCATGGGTGAGGAGGTTAGGGAGACTCATTGGATTAGACTCTAGAGAAAAAGGTGGGAGGTATGGCAGGGTAGAGGTATTATTTATGGTACATATGAAACCTTCCATAGACTTCAATTCATTTCACCTTATATTTATGAGTATTTTTGTATAGTTATATATATGAAGTACATGTGTACCCACCAAAGTCCAAATACAGTGTTGAATCCGTTGGATTTGGACTTGCAGAAGGTTATGCACTAACCATATGAGTTCTGGAAACAGAACACAGAAGTCTGAAAGAGCATTATACCTTTATATCTACTCTGCCATATCTCCTGCCAAAACATTGGCACATCAAATCATATAGCTGATAAGTTTTAATTCACAAAGAACATAAGGAAAGTTGGTATTGTTGATGATGACAGAGAAAAATAAGAATTAAAAAAGTTTTAGACTACTAAATCATCAAGGACCATCATTCACAAAATATGAAGAATGAAAAATAATGCAAAAAATTCATGCAATCAATGGAAAAAATCATGAGTAAAGACATCTAAAAGGAAGTGCACATGACCTGTATATATGTAAAAATGCACAATATATATACTTATCATGAAATGTCTTCTGAGTAAGATGTAGATACTTTATTATTGTATTATTCTTATATATTACTCATAAAACAAAAGACAAAACATTCTGTCATGGATGTGTGAAGGAATGAAAGAATTAGTTCATAGGCATGTAAGACAGGCCAGACACTGTAGATAATTCTTTGAAAAACTCTCATAAAGTAAAAACGAAACTACTACATGATTATGTAACTGTACCATTTTTCATTGTGATTCAAGAGGGAACAATAATTAGCATATACAGACCTGCCTACTCAGTTTTTCTGCACTCCAAACAATAGCCAAGCAATGCAATCAACAAATAAATGGATATACACAACAAACAAATATCATATACAAACAAGAAAACTTATTTATACCCCCAAAGCAATGGAATTTTATAAGACAATGAACAAAACTATTTATCAGTCTAAAGATAGATACAGAAGTACAACCACCATATATTTTTTCTAACATATGCAAGACACAATAAAGAAAATGTATGACTAAAAGAACTAGATTTTTCCCCCAAAACAGGGTATGGAAACAATGTGCAGGGAATAAAAAAGGAGTGTAAAAGTTGGAATAATATTCAATGTATTCATGTATGTAAGAATGTATAAACTTATTATTTAAATTAAACTTAATTAACTTAAAAATTAAACTTGTTTATGCAAAAACTTTATATGCATAATTATAACACCAAAGCAGAAAGATTGCTTTTAAAATAAAAGATCTCAATAAATATATTTACATTCTTTGAGAGAAGTTTTACTTATCTCCTTTGTATGTCTCTCAAAGAAGGGATTGAATGTTAAGGTTGCACAAGCAACCAGTAGAAAGAGCTTTATTGATGTTAATCCATGTATTTACTAAAAAAATGTCAAAGAAGTTTAATAATTATCATTTTTTCTGAGTACTCACACTTAAGGGTCTTACGTTAAAATTTATTAGAAAACACAAATAGTTGCAAAATTTAAAAATAGTGATAGCATACAATCTTTCAAAAGTGTTTGGGAATGAGAATTAGATATAAATGCAGCAGTATATAGTAACTAGCATAATTATTTCAGTGTTTGATCACATTTAATTATGTTTGAAATATAAATCAAATGATACACCATATGGTGAATTCAGTTGCAATACCTGTTTTTGACAGTTTTATATGATCACACCAAAATCCTTCAAGGACTTAATCTCAAAGCAGAAAAGGTAGGAGGCTTACAGCTTTATAGATTTCAGTTGATGCGAATGGAGTTTGATCAGTTGGATTTGTCCCCTATAATACCATGATTCAACATAGGAGAGAATATTGCCAATAACCTACATTATGTTAGAATACAAAGGAAAAATAATAGGAAAAAATTGGATCACTAAACTCCATTGGAGAGTACACATTACCAATACACAATATGTCTATTAAGTGCACCACATATATAGCAAGTGCCATACCAAAAGTCGAACAACTTATTGTGCAACATGCAAGCATTTGAGCAGACCTTCAGATCCAAGCTTCCGCAATGATAGAAATAGAAAAAAAATCACACATGTATAATAAGCCTCTATTTTCATCCACCAATCAATGCCAAGTTAAAGTGAATTATTGAAGCCACCAAGAAAGTTCCTTTGCTCAGCCACTGAAATTTTAATTAGCTCATCAGAAGAGCTAGCATTCTTGAAACCTAGTTTGTTAATCCACAAAAGACATGACTGCCCATTGTCCTCTTACCTATTCAATATAGTACTTGAAGTTCTTGACAGAGCAATTAGGAAACAAAAGGAGATCAAAGGAATGCAAATTAGAAAGGAGAAAGCAATGTATATCACTATTTGCAGATAATATGATAATCTACAAAGTGACTCAAAGCAAACCACTGAGAGAACTACAGCTGATAAACTTCAGCAAAGTGTCTGGATACAAAATTAACTTGAACATACCTGTAGCTTTCCTCTACTCAAAGAATAAATGGTCTGAGAAAAAAATTAAGGGAACAATACACATGATACAACTCATAGACCATATGAAACCCAAAAAGAAAGAAGACCACAGCAAAGTGTGGTTGCTACAATCCTACGCAGAAGGGGAAAGAAAATAATCTCGGGAAGTTGAGGGAGAGAGGGGTCTGGGAGGGAGAAAAAGGGGAGAGGGAAAAAAGGTGGGAGGTTCATATATAGGAAGATATGGGGTCGAAGTACAGAGGGTCAGTATTTTGAAAGGAAGTATATAGCAGTGGGTGTGG
The DNA here is from genome assembly GCF_004785775.1 of Grammomys surdaster. NCBI lineage: Eukaryota > Metazoa > Chordata > Mammalia > Rodentia > Muridae > Grammomys > Grammomys surdaster. The sequence continues at coordinate 1,434,306 of NW_021604687.1, forward strand.
GGAAACTGCAGGTGTCCACTAGAAAGTCCCAAATGCCAGGGATCCAAGGGATTCCTAGAACCCAATAGGGGGGACATTAGCCAAAATAATCAACAAAGGGGAGATGGAACCTGTAGACACCATATCCAGTGGATAGGTGTGGCCCCTGGTTTAGCAATGGTGCTAACCACTCACCTAAAAAAATATCCATCTAGAATTCTACCTGTCAAAAGGAAATGCAGGGACAAAGAATGAAGCAGACTGAAAAAAAGGACATCCAGGGGCTGTCTCACCTAGGGATCCATCCCATCTGCAGACACTATTGCTGATACCAAGAAGCACTCGCTGACAGGAGCCTGATATAGCTGTTCTCTGAGAGGCTCTGCTAGAGTCTGACCAAAACAGATGCGATGCATGCAGCCAATCATTGGACTTAGTGCTGGGACCCCAATAGAGAAGATAGGGCAAGGGCTGAAGGAGTGGAAGTGATTTGCAATTTCATAGGAAGCACAACGATATCAACCAACCAGACCCCCTTCCCCCAATCTCCAAGGGACTAAACCACCAACCAAAAGGTACACATGGGGGGGGGGACCCATGGCTCCATCTGGATATGTAGCAGAGGACTGACTTAACAGATATCACTGGGAGGGAAGCCTCTCAGTCCTGTGGGAGCTCAATGGCCTTGGGTAGGGGAATGGTAGGGCACTGAGGCAGGGGTGGGTGGGTTTGGGAACATCCACTTAGAGGCAGGAGAGGGGATAGGGGATAGGGGTTTTGTAGATGGGAAAATGGGATAGGGGATAACATTTGAAATATAAATAAATAAAATAACAAATAAAAAAGAGAAATGCTCATTCACCTCAGAAGTGTAGTAATCTGACCAGAAACTGGATAAACTGATGATTCTTCTGATGAACTGAATTTGATGATAACCACCAAAATTCAGAGTCCTGAGATTTTACCTCGTGATTTCTTTTAGCCATCCTTTGTAGCCCATCTTCATCTCATTTTTTTTTTTTTGTGACACTGTAGAACCAGAAATTCTGGTTCCTTTATCTTCTTTTCTGCCATCCATTCCAGTCTCTCTAGACTTTTCATGCTGATAATTTTACTTCTGTCAGGGCCTCCTTCTTATAGCCCCACAGCCATCTCCTAGGTACTTGAGATCTTGCTATGGAATAAAAGTCCCATTCATTATATTCCATGATTCTTTTCAGGATATATTTCTTTCCCATTTCTATCCTTTGTGTTTCTGAAGAACCACAGAACTGCTCTGTACCAGAGACCCATAGCCCACACACTTGGGTGAACTATATCTTTCTTTGTTTTACATTCCAGTCTCTTTATACTTAACCTCAGTCCTATTTTGGCTTGCCTGCTTGAGTCTCTCCTTAAGCCACCTCTTGAGGACTCAGTTTCTTGCTGTAAACCTAACCACCCAGTTCTTCCCTACTGCCCTCTCAGCCTCTCATTATAGCCCACCTCCACTCTTCTGTGATCTGTTTTCTTCCAAAATACAAGCTTCTCCCTGAAACCCTATAGTCACCACATTTGCCTTAGATACTGTTGTTGTACAGCCACCACATTCGGCTAGTAATGTGGCTAGTAGTGGTCAATAGCAGCCAAAGTAAAGAAAATCCACTAAACAAAGACAAGACCAGATATGTACACAAAGAGTTTAAATGATATATCTGTCTACATTACAGAGTTGAAAACAGAACTATGAACAGCCAAGACAATATTTTTCCAGAATCTAGCCCCTATACAAAGCAATGAAGATGAAGTACAAGATCTTCAAAATAGCCACCATGAATATGATCAAGAACATTAAAAAGGTATAAAGAGAAGATTAACTATATCTAAGAGGACATAAAGAATAAATAATCACAGAACTATTGGTCAAAGGAGGTGAAAGGAACCCACACCCTAGAAACAAAATAAGGAATATTAATATTATCCATTAATATCTCCCAGTATTGATGATGTTAATTCCTCAGGAAAAAGACAGAGAGATAGATTAGATTAAAAAATAACTATTTATCTTTTTGCTGCATAAAAAACACCACCATAAGTGACATCACCTTAGGGTAAAAGGATAGAATAGATATTTCAAACATGTGTGATAAAAAACCAAACAGATAGATATTTTAATATCTGGAAATACAGACTTCAAATAAACTATATTCCCATGAAAGAAAGAAACATCAGAGGGAATATTAAAATTCTAAATATTTATGTACAATACAAGGTACCCAAGTTTCTAAAGGAAATGCCACAACTACTAAAATCACATACTGGTCCTAGCAGAGTAATAGTGAATGACTTCAATATCTCACCAGAGCCAGGTCATCTACAAAAACAAACAAACCGAAACAATCTACACCAAAAGAAAAAACAAAAAACCTAAACAGAAAAGCTCAAGGCATATAATGTTATGAATCAAATAGATCTGGTTGACACCTACAGAACATTCTACTGAACACTGAAGAATATATTGTCTTTTCAGTAGCCCGTGAAACTTTCATTAAAATTAACCAAATGTTAAGATATTGATGAAGTTTCAACACACATAAAAATTTGAAATGGCACCATGCATCTTATTTTACTACAATTCATTAAACTTGGTGAAGGACATCTCATTAAGTATTCAAAGTTTCTCATTCTCTGCACATATCTAGTTATGGGTCTTTGAGTTAATTCCCATCAACTTCTCTAATGAGGGTTGAATCATATACTGATATATGGTTGTAGCAATATAGCAGGAGTCATTTTTTTGCTGTTTTGAAGTATAAATTTAGTAGTTTTTCACTAAGACTATGACCTATCTAGTCTCTACTGCTTTAGCCACTTTATCAGTGTCAGGTATGAGTTCCGTCTCTTGCATTGGACCTTAAATATAAGAACAGTGGTTTGGTACTCTAATAGCATTTATGTCACTCTTGTACCAGTCACTTGTACTGGAAAGTCATTGTTGCAGGTTGCTGGTACTATAGCTTGGAGATATTGATGATTATCTTTCTTCTTTGGTAGCATTCAGAATATTGCTTAGTGCCATGCATCCTAGTTGGTGAACGTAAAGTATTAAGTTGGGCACAAGGTTAATTTTTACACATTTGTTGGAATAATTGTCTTCAGAAAAAAATCTTACAGATTGTGTAGTATAATTAATATTTTTGACAATGCCTGCATTTTCCTTCTTCTAATCAATGAGCCTTGAGAACCTTTGTGTCTTCTAGTATCTATTTCCATTTCTTTCTTTAGTGTTTTAAAGATTTTGTTTTATAGATTTTTCATCTGTTAGGTTGGATTTCATAATTGGCATTTCATTCATTTACTTTTGGAAGATAAAGTAAATGGAATTTTTTCTTGATTTATTTTTTTTCAGGTTTGTAATGATATATAGAATGCTTCTCATCTTGGTAAGTTTATTATATGCTCATAACTTAGTTGGTGTCATATAAGAGTTTTATTATACTTTTAAATAATCTTAATGATCGAACCATATTATCTCTGATAGAAATAGTTTGAATTCTACTTCCTAATGTTTCTGATACTTCCTAAGAGTTTGTGTGCCATACTGAGTAATAGTAGAACAAAAAGACACTTTTCCTTATGCTTTATGTTAAGGAGTTGTTTCCAGGTTTTGCTGTTTTATAAAATGTTTATAAGTTTTTACATTGTATCTTTTGTTATCTTATGAAAGCATCTCATTTTTCTAAGTACTCAAGGTCATTTTTATGAAAGGATATAGAACTTTGAAATAATTTTCAGTAGTAAAAACTGAATTATTTAGGAATTGGTAGAAATAAATACATATGGAATAAATCTATGTTTAAATAAATCTATGTTTAAAATTTTATATATAAAGAGAATTTGCTTAAACTTGGACTCAGGGTCATACAAAGAGGATTTCAAAGATAAATCTTAAAAATATCCTTACCCAGCATCATTCAGTTTTTCAACAACAACTACCACAGTAACTAACAACAGCTTGGTAGTGTAATGACTTTTATTACAGCATTCCTCACAGTGTATCAATACAATTTTTTTTTGGTTTTGTCTAGATTAGGAGATAATCAAGGATGTGAGCCCAAGTAATTCATTTCTGTGATACATGAGTAACATGTTTCTCAAATGGATGAAGAGAGTTTTAACTAGATTGTCTATTAGAAAGTGAGACAGGATGGCATTGGTTATAAGTTTGTCAATGTCTTAAATCTGTAGAACATTCTTGTCAAAACAACATTTTAAGAGTGATGCCTAGCTTCCTCGTTTTCAAGGCATAAGCTACAAAGGATAAACAGCATGCACAGTGTCTTCCAATGAACCTGATTGTAGATCTTCGTCTTCTGGTTCCTAGTTCAGGATTTATATTCCTTTGAGAATTTGAGATAAATAGGAGAGAAGATTTAAAAACATTCCAGTTCCTCCTTTTCTTATTAAGCTAGGATCCTCAATAATGTCTCTTCAAACTGTTGTACACTTCCATGACCCTTATGGGAATTATGACAGTTTTGGATTGAGATGGATGAAGACACTCAAATTGAACCAATGTTCTCTCCCTTTCCCCTCAACAGTTGCTTCCACTTGAAGTGTATATTCATCTGATAGGTGTACAATTTAATTAAGAAAGACATTGATTGCCAAATTCTTTAATGTTTGCTGTTTAATGTTTGTTTGGTTGGTTTTGAGTGGTGTTTTCTGTTCTTGGGTTTTTTGTTTTGTTTTTGTTTTTTGGTGGGTTGGTTGAGAGAACTTTAAGTGAGTAGGGCAGGTAAGAGAGTCTAAAAGGACTTTATGGGATGGAAAGAATAAGATTACCATATATTTAAATGAAAAATTGTTTTAAATAGTATAAAATATAAAAATATTAGAAAAAGACCATAGTAGTACCTTCCTTTCTAGGTCTATCAGAACTGAGATAATATATGTAACACCCCAAGATAATGGTTTGTATGTGATAAATAACCATTAAGTGTTAGTTAATATCATTTACTTTATTTTTTGATAAAAATATGACTTCAGTGAGTTATTGAATATCTGTTATATGCAATATATGTCATTATATGGCCAAACCAGGATTCCATTAAGTTTAAATATTTTTGTTTATAACAGAATACATTCTCAAGCATCTCCACAGCGTATGAAGACAATTTCATTACCAAGACTATCGCATACCTACTTGTCTGTTTACATGCTAGTGTAGCAAAGGAAGTAAGGCTGAATGATCAGGCCACATAACAATATTTGTAAACCTGAGGCATTTATGCCTACATGACCCATTTTTACATTATGAAATATTGAACTTAGATTTCTTATTTGTAAACAAGGAAAGTTAGGAATCTAGAGTGGAAAATTTATTTCTTATCATTTAAAGCATTCTTTTTACCTTTCTCATCTTACATAATGTAAGTGCATAAATCTGGATATAAAAAAAGACCTTTAGTTTCAACTATTTGTTTTGTAGATATAAAATTTCTATCATTTTAATGAAGATCACATTTTTTAGGTACAGTGGAACATATTATGATGAGATTGGAGTGTGAATGGTAAGAGGAAGTACAAATGTTTCTATCTTGACTTCTAATAAGACAGATTTCCCCTCCAATATTTTGAGTGCCAGAGAAAGGGAATATAACACAATTCAGACTCATTTTTTATTTTCTATTTCAAACACCATTGATTTTTCCCTTATGACTTCCGCAAGTGTGTCTTTTCTATGACATCATGTTTCCTATGTTCCATTTTGCTGTGACTATGGGTTTATAATGCAATCACTCTCAGAATGTTTCTCACCATCCATCATCTATAAAGATATATTTGATATCCAGGTCAGTGACCATCACACACTGTATTAATGTAGTTTCACTAAATCTCCTGCTTACTTCTACTTCTTCTTAAAAATTGCTTTAATCTCATCAACAGTCTCCAAAGTTCTTCTGTAGGTAATTGAATACAACCTTTGTCCCGAGGTATACAACTCTACTGCATTGAACCTCGTATATAAAAAAAGTCTACATCACAGAGTTTTATTTGTGCCAATTTCCTCAACATGAAATGGGAGATATTTGCCATGATTTTATGAAATCAAATTCCAAATTCTACACAACTCACTACTAAAGGAAAAGGATTCCTACCACACAAACTAAGGAGTATGTTAAATATATTTTCTATTGCTTAGAAAATAGAAAATAGAGATGTAGTTGTAGAATGAGTGTCTAAAATTTTAAATAGTGGGCAAAATAATGATGGGAAAGTATGAAGTCAATAAACCATCTTCAATAGTATGAAATTTGACCAAATTTGTAACCTTGATATGCCTCTCTTAGATATTGGCATGTACTATAGGAAAGAATTTTTATTCTAGCACATGACAAGGAAAATAGCAGGTTAATACTTGAAGTGACATCTCCTACTCTAACATGTAAACAAATTCTCTAGTCAAATAACCTGAATGGCTTCTACATATATTTCTAAGTTAGAATTTAAGTAAAGACATGGAATTTTTAATAAAACAAAAATGTGGCTGTGCAAATGATTAAATGAACCAGACTTGAAAATGAAGGATAAAACTGTAATATTTTTTCCTATTCTGATTGCAGCTACAAGGCATAGCAAGATAGTTTGGAAATGATAATATGTAGATTATTCAAACAAAAGATAAATATCTGTATATGAAACATACCCAGGAAGAAGACTGCAAATATGAAGATCATCTCTGCATGGAAAGTGGGCTCTCCATACTAATGGAAGGAACACTAGAAGACCACTGAAAGATCATTTTATTGCAGCCCCCAAGAAACAAATTCAGGGCAGTGCTTTGCTCTGTGTTTCTGAGGGACATCATATATCCTTACCAAGAAAGAATTGTCACTATTAGGTGAATTCCTCTCATAACAAGATAGAAAGTATATGTAATTTAGCCTGACAAATATTATTCTAAATGGTTAAGCAAAATGCCTAATCTAGAAACAGGGAAATAATCAGCAGTCAAAGAGAGAAAACAGTTTTGATTTATTTTAGTGGCATAAGTGGGAAATAGGGAAAATAGACACAGAGAATTATGGTCAACCTATCTTTAGCACTAGTACACATTATTAACTATGAGAAACATAAATGAATGAAAGAAGCACTTACTGAATATCTGGATTTCCATTGAAAGGATCATTCAACAGTGGACCCTGTCTTGTGTATATGTAAAAAAAACAATCATCCTCTACATCTCCAACCTTGTTTTCATTTGGTTTTATTCTCCAAAAGCACCTGGGATGTGCTGCACTAAAAAGCAAGAAATATTCCAGGATCAGGAAGACAGACATCAAAGATAACATCTTTATCACATCCCCTATGCCTTGAGCCTGAGCCAAGTGCAGTATGAATCCTTAGGCTGAAGCCCAAGAATCAGTATACTGGAGTACACCTGTGTGTCTCTTTTTTTATAACTGTAGTTCGTACATTTATGAACCTCTATACTTTTCTTTTCTGCTTGTTCTCCTCTGGAGGATTCTTAAGCACTTTCTCACCCGGGGCTCTCTGTTTGAATGTCTGTGTTCAGGTGACAAACAGGGGTTGATAATTTTGTTTAATGACAATGTTTCCCCTCCCTACATCTGATGATTCCATCCATGTCACTGGATATGAAGGCCACAGGCATGAAACTTCTTAAGAAATTTTGCTAACCTGTTTAGTTCACCAAACTGTTTTTCTGATCACCATTTGAAAGAGTTAAAGTGAATTGCATCAGCCATTCCAAATTGAGTTTCAAAGTGGAAGTTTCAGAAACAGTTTATCATAACCATAGCTCATTATAGACATAACAGGTATTATGTCCAGGAATGTTCATTGTAGGGAGTAGCATCCTCACATATTAAGTGTTCAGAAGACAAGAAAGCATGTACCTGTGTGACTCCTGTGTATCTGAATGCCTACTACTATGGAGAGTTCCCTAAAGTTTCATAAGTAGCCAATGATTATCCTGACCCTAGAAATGTCCATCAGAAACTCAGTATCAAAGTAGAAACTAAACTGCATGTTAGAATTGTCAAATATGACATAGGCTTTGGTTCCATTAGAATGTCTTGTGATCAGTCATTTCTAAATCAGCAACGTAATTTTCCTCCATATTTATGCTTACATTTGAATGTTGTTTTAGCTGATATGTAACTCTATAATTAATTTATGAATAATTTTTAAATATTCTACTTTTCCAGCAAGAAATACAGAATATTTGGTGCCCAGGGGAAATATGTAGATGTGTTTTAAACTAGTATGCTCTGACACTGATATAAAACTTAGTAGAAAAACTTCATTAACTCAAAGCAATTTATTTTGTTGAGAAGTGATATATCCAAGAATTACCAATAATGTATTGGTGTTACATTGACAAAAGGAATTGAAGCAATTTTCCTTGGTATAATTTAGCCAAGATTTGAATTTTCTACTTCATTCTCCATGTGTCTTTTGTTATCCCATGTGTTGTATAGATGTGGCTGTGCTTGCCTAAAGTTTGTCTAGTAGGTGCGTCCCTCTTTGCATTTGTATTTGGCAGTGTCTGTCTCTTACAAAGGACTTTAGTCTGCACTTACTGAATAGTATAGCAAGTTTTACATGGAGAGAGAATGAGAGGTTCTTTATACAAATCTTTAACAATTTTCCAAAGGATTAAATAATTGACTTAAACCAAAGAAGATGCAAGGAAGCAAGCAAGCAAGCAAACAAACAAACATTAGCCTAAATATTCTCATGAAATTTCCAAGTGTTATTTCCAGCATCTATGGTGGGTCCTTGTTTTCTAAAGCTACTTCCAACTAAATTTTGTTTTCAGCAAATGAATAAAATAATACATATATGTACATGTAGTGCTATGAGTTAGGAGCATGAATGAGTGCATAATTTAAGACTACAGTTCTGCATCACCTAAGGGTATAAATGATGATTTACATAGGAATTCCAAGGTAAATAAAGATTGTTGTTTTTGTGTTACAATCTTCTTTTAAAGACAGGTTATACAAGGAGGCCTAGTATATATTAACAGTTTTTAAGTTTAAAGTTTCCACAAGGTGCGATATTAACTCTGGCTTATAGGTGTATCGAAAATTTTGGCTCTCAGGATATAAAAGAATTTTATCTTATTGCAGGAGGGATATAGGCTTAGATTAGCCTTGGTTTGAATTATAATCTTAAGTTAATAATGAAAAGTTTTAGTTATTCCTATTTTGTGGTAATGTTTTTCTCGAAGGTCTTGTGATATATGAAATCTACTTAGATACTACATAAGGGCAATGACCTGTGACCAGAGGTGAAGTACTACATGACCATGAATAAAAATCAACTATATGCTATTGTTTCTAAATAACTCAGTGATAGAGGTTATTATTAATAATTATTTATTATTATTATTATTATAGTTTTGGCAAAGTACTCAATATTGTTTTCTAACCTTTAAAAAACTATACTTATTAATTAATTTTAATTTTCTTGACATCCTGATTGCAGTTTCTCCTCCCTCTTCTCTTTCCTGTCCTTCCCTGTCAACTCCCCCCATATCCTCCCATTCTCCCTTTCTCCTCAGAAAAGGGAAGGCCTCCCATAGTTAGCAACACACTTTGACATTTCAAATTGTAGTAACACTAGGTCCATCTCCTATTGAGCTTAGACAAGACAGCCTCGTTAGGGAGAAGGGATCCAAAGGCAGACAACACAGTCAGACATAGCCCCTGTTCCTCCTGTTAGCTGTACCATACGGAGACTGATCTGCACAACTGTTACATATATTCAGAGGGCCTAGGTCCATCTCATGCATGTTCTCAATTTTATGGTTAAGTCTCTGTGATCCCTTATGGGCCCAGGTTACATGATCCTGTATATTTTCTTGTTGTGTTCTTACCTCTTTGGCTCCTTCAATCCTTCCTCCTCCTCCCCCTTTTCCATAAGATTTCCCAAGCACTGCCTCATGTTTTATGGTGTGTCTCTACATATGTTTCCATTAGTTATTGGGTGAGGCCTCTAAGATGACAGTTAGGATAGGCACCTCTCTTCAAATATAGTCAAATATCTCCAATAGTATTAGGGGTGGGCTTTCTCTCAGGGCATGGATTTCAAGCTAGGGCAGCCATTGGATGGCCTTTCCCTCAGTTTCTCCTCCATCTTTACCTACACATATTTTATAGGCAGGAAAAATTGTGGGTTGAAGGTGTTGTGGCTGTGTGAAAATTCTTTGAACTAAGCTAAATCCAAGGGAAAACATGCAATGTTAGTATTTAGCAATGTGACAAGACTAGGGCGTTTGCTTCAGGGTCCTCTTGAATAATGAGGATAAAACTCTAGTATCATTCCTTCACATGTCCATTTTAACAAGGATCCTCTGTTCCTATGAGTTTAGTTGCATGCTTTTACTTGATCTCTAAGAACAAGTAGCCCAAAAGGCCATCCTTTTAAGCATTATGACATTGTTGAATTATGAGATTTGTCCTGATTTAAAGATGGTGACTTAATTAGAGCCTTTTCCTCTCTGTTGCCTGGTAGGGACACTCTTACTGTTTCCTTGTCACCATCCAGAGCTGAGATTCTCATGGTAAATTTTTTCTATATTTGATGGGAAATGTGCTGAGGGAGTATCCCTTGTTCTGCTTTTAATAGTTTATACTTTTGGAATGTTTTGCCTGGGTTCTTCACTTTTTATGTAGTAATGTAAATATGGAGGTACCAATTTTATTTCTCTCACAAAAGGGATAAATACTTGATGTTGAAATATGTCCATATTTAATAAGAGGACACTGCTTACTTTTTCAGTGAATTTAACATTACGTTTTAAACTGATGAAATCTTTAGAAACTTGAAGGATGCAGCCACCTGTTTCCAGGTGCTCAGCCTGATTGGGGCATTACAAATTGTTGAAAAAAATGTACCTTTTCAGAAACTTGTGCCACTTTTCTTGCACTCCTGATATTGACACATGAAAGCTGTTGTGTCTCACTGTACATACCTGATGTGAATAGTGCATCCTAAATATGATATGAATAGTGCATCCTAAATATGAATGTGTGTCCTAAATATCTATCTTTCTTTATGATGTTTCTGATACTATAAGAATTCAAATTTTACCTTCTCTTGTACGTAGACTTCCTGTCCTTAACAGTCCTATGTCATTCTAAATTCCAAAGTTTGAAAATTCTTGGTTTTGCAAACTCAAACATTTAATTTAACCATCTTATTTAAGGCTTAAGTAAATTTATGTAGGCAGGTGTTACATAGGAGATACAATTATAAATTTTGAGGACAAATGCATAAATATAATGGAATCAGACTGAATTAAAGTAAGACTTTATGTATATAGTAAGTTGTATTCTAAAAGGGATTGCTTGCTTGAAGTGTTACTCATATTCTTATATTGATGAGGTGTTTGGAAAATAATTTTTGAGCCAATTAACTCAAAATAACTTCATTTGACTTTTCAATAATCTTGATACTAAAAGCAATACAAGAACAATTCATATAATATTAAAGATTTAAGATTTTTTTGGCAAACTGTATAGCTTTCACAGTTAACAGTTACTCTTAGGATCACTGTTTCTGTACACTAAACTCAAACTGATATGTTATCCCACGTGTGCGTAGATGCATACATTTCCCATTGTAGCCACATTCTTTTATTGCTGTAGTTTATTTTTAAAGATGTAAAGCCTGGACAACACTATTACTAAGGCTATGGAGTGCTCACAAAAAGGGACCTATCATGACTACCCTCAAAAAGACCCAACAATTAGCTGAATGAGTCAGACGCAGATTTTTGCACACAACCAATGGACAGAAACTGCTGACGCCAGTGGCTCAATTGTGGAAAAGCTGGAAGGAGCTGAGGAGGAGGGTGACCCTGTAGGAGGACCAGCAGTCTCAATTAACCTGGACCCCTGAGATCTCTCAAACAGTAGACCACCAACCAGATAGCATAAACCAGGTGATATGAGGCCCCAAACACATATACAGCAGAGGACTGCTGAGTCTCAGCAGTCTTTATATTCTCAGATAATATGGAAATGTGAAATTATGGACAGTTTAACTCCATTGTTTATTAGGATTTTTTTAATGGAGGGTAGCTTGGCAATACCAATATTTAGGAATTTATAAACACATTCATGGGGTTATGTTTTGCTTCTATTTTCAGGGTATATTGTCTGGTTAGAGGTAGAAAAGAGATAACTCAGATGAGAAATGTCAAACATTACATACTTTGCTCTTGGAGACAGCTGTGACTTGCTTTGTTTTTGTTTTGTTTGTTGTCAAGAGCCTACATAGAACAAGTTAATAACTAGCATGTGCTCTTCCTGAGGTTATCTGCCATGGATTAAAATAATTCACAACAGATTTTTTTCCCGCTCACAAGGCCCATCAGAAAAACATCTTAGGAAACATTCCTGCTATTAATATGCTTTTCTTGTTATTATTAAACATATTTAACAATCGCTAGATATTAGCCTACCCTTTTGAGCAGAATTCTGCAAAAGTACAAAGATGTACTGTCTTATAGTGATGCTATATGTACAAATAGATGACTTCATAATTCTTTTTAAAAAACTTTTTATTGCTTCTTTTATTCATCTATATTTCGAATATTATCCCCGTTCCCAGTTTCCCCTCTGAAAACCCCCTATCCCATCCCCTTCCCCTGATTCTATGAGGGTGCTCCCCGACTCACACACCAACTCCTGCCTCACTGCCCTAGCATTCCTCTAGGTTGTGGCATCAAGTCTTCACAGGACCTAGGGCCTCCACTCTCATTGATGCCAGTTATTTTAAGAATTCCTAAAATTTTTTCAGTTTTATTGATCTCTTTTATAGTGGGACTGCTATTAGGTCCATTCTGAAAATCAAAGTTCATGAAAACTTTGCCAGTCTCCATCTATCACCAGTTAATTCCTTCTACTACTCAGAGCACAATCCAAAAGGTTTTAAAACCATTAACCAAAGGGCATAAAAATGGAACTATGATTTATTGTAGGTACTAGGCCGGAAGGTAAAATATTGACTGGGCTCATCTATATAAAACTTTACTTATAACTTAGTTATGGTGTTTAATCCTCCATAATCCTGTGAAGCTGTGAGAGGTGATGAAGGTTTAGCCAAATAATTATGATACATGTGAATGTTCACTGCTGTAATCTTCTTATTCAATTTATGATTTGAATTTATGTGTAAACTTTAGATGAACATTTTACCATGTGGTCATGTATTCATAAAGATGAAGAAGTGCTGAGGACAAAGAGAAGAGTTTGAACTAATCTTAGGAGAACTTTTTAGACAGAACACTTTTTAGACAGATCTGAACAGAACTTCTTAGAACAGAACTGAGGACAGTGTTTTAGTCAGGACACAAGAGAACGTTTTAGACAGAATTGAACTCAAGAAGGACTTAGAAATAAAGGTATAGCATTGAGAAAAAAGGCATTGAGAGTAAAAGCATTATTGTGACATCAGAGCAAGAAGAGAGAGCAAGATTAGAAGGAAAATGCAGAGTGGAAAAACTTAGAAACTACAAGGGAGTATAAATTACTAAGAGACCAATGTGCTGAATGCAGAGGGACAGAGTTTCAAAAGAAGCTGCAGAGGGAGAACAGAATGAGCAGGGAGGCTTCTATTTACCATGGGGTAGAACAGGTCTTTTCTCACTAATAAGGCAGCCTTAGTCTTATTAAAAAGAACAGAGCTTTTTTTTTTTTTTTTTTTTACAGACTTAAGTTTAATTCATTTAGCAATAAAAGAGTAAAAGCTTTTACTTTCTCTATGTAATAATGATTGGAGCTCATTTTTCATCCAGAATGAGTGAGTTCTTTCTGTATTGATGCTTTGGCTTTTGCTCCAGATGCATATGTATGTATGTGTGTATGTATGTATATATGTGTGTGTGTATGTATGTGTGTATGTATGTATGTTTTATGTGTTTATGTAAGTATGAGAATAAATGCAAACTGAGCTCAACTGGTTTGAATGGAAATGCATAAATGTGCATGCATTAGTCTGTATATAAATTTATGTGAATTTATGCATGTTTGCTTTTGTTAGTTTTTCTTTCTGTGAGCATGATTCTCTTCTCTTGTTTCAATAGAAGTTTATTGCTCCAAACATCCCTCTAGCCTGACAAGTGAGCTCATCTGGACAAAAAGGGAAAGGCACTAGCAATTAATACTTTACTTAGTACCTTGCTGTTTTAGGATGAGGTGCTAAATGCCAGAGACTGCAGTTTCTGGCCTCAGAAGAACACAGAAGGCAAGTCAACTACAGAAGCAAAATAACTTTCTTCTAGGTATGGTGTTTTCTTTACTTTTAGATAAGTAAACTTTTTATTATTAAACAGCAACCCTAAATATCTTGTAGAAAAAAGTCTTACCCTCTTGTGAAGCTTTTCCCTCCCCACTGCCTCAAGGAGAACCTAGAACAAGAAGATGCAGCAGGGGCTGGCTCCCAGCAGTCTGTTTTGTTTTGTTTTGGTTTTGTTTTGTTTTGTATAATGGCTTCAGACAGGCCCCAATAAAGACATTTCGTGTCCCTAGCACCCCAAAACACTGGAGATATATATGCAATATGTAGTTTCATAGATTTTTACATGATTATGCCATCTTTGAAATTAATTTTCAGCTAGGCATCATAGCAGATTCTCCTGTGATTATTACATTACAGCACTTGTGTGCCAGAACCCTGAGCTCAATGTTGTCTTACTCACAAAACCTAGACTGCTTGAGATTTTTCAATTTCATTTAATGTGATAATAGCCCTTCTGTTACATTTTCTCATTTTCCTCTTGCTTTTTTTGGTTTTTGTTATTTTTTGCTTCTTTTTATCTTTATATTTTTTCTTTATTTCCCAACTAGTAGATTTAGGTTGTCAAAAAACAAGCCCAGGCTTTTTATTCTGCTTTTAAATACATTTAGAAAAACAACACTAAAATCTTAGGCTTAGTAAAAAGTTCCCCAATGGAAATTATTTTTTATAACTCTGCATTTTTGAATTTGTCAGCTTAAAAAGATCTTAGAAGTTCCTATTTTGGTCCAGGTGTGGTGGTGCTTTCAGTTCCGCACTCTTGAGAGACAAGGCAGGCAGATTCTGTAAGACATGTTGTGGGAGGTGTGTGTTCATTCCCATTCTGCTACACTCTCACCCATAATTTTAGTGATATCCCATTTAGAACAGGCAGGTACACTAGAACTCACTGATCTTCTGATAGTCTTTTATATAATCCAGACTTTTGCCTCTTCCTCTGAGCCTGTGGTGGGTTTTAGTAGAAAACTTAGAGTATATTGGAAAGTTTGACTCATCACCCCATGTGTAGAAATTTAAGGAACACTGGGAACAAATCCGATGCCCTGAGTTTGTCTCAAGTTTTTTCATTAAACACATAACATGTTCAAAAACATGTGTTAGGAATCTTGCGTATTTTGCCTTTGAGAAGTGTAGCCTATGAAATGAGATTAAAACATTTCTTTTGAAATTTTTTTATATTTCTGATTGTTGGTGGTATTTAATACTTTGCAAAAATCTTAAGACTCTTCAGGAAGGAATTGGCAGTAGGTTTTGCTCACACTGCTGGATGCAGGGTATTACATATTCCTGGTTAGGGTGCTAAGTAAGTTTGCCAATGTGAAATGCACAGCTTGGGATTGAGTGTAGGCCTCACACAGCTTTTAAAACTATGTGAGATGTAGGATGTTTTTGCAATCCAGTGTAACAGCACCAGTAATGAGTTTTAATGGGGTAAAAGTTTAAGTTGAATTTGGACAGCAAATAGTTGAGTCGGGTATATTGTACATAGATGAAATCAGTGTTTAGATAGGAAAAAGGAAAGTGTTTGTCCACAGTTAACTTTATTTCATGGACTTTGGCAACTTGGTTCTGTATTAATTGCTTTTTGTGGTTTCAAGGTGTTGATGTTTAAAAGTTGCATTTCCATCTTTCAGTACCTGTTTAAGCAAATGCATACCAAATCAGCATGTTAGCATCTCTGAGAAAGAGGGATATGGAAATTCTCACTGTTGAATAGCCTTTTCTCAAGCAGGACTTCCAGTGTCTATACACTCTGTGATAAACTGATGCATTGTGTTTGCATTGTTGCAATACAGAGCACAAATCTACAGCATAAGATGGGTGGGGGTGTTGATGTCTCCCTTACTAATCTTGTTGTGTTGTTTTTTTCTTAGACTGCTAGAACATCCAAAGCCTGAAATGAGGCTGCATGCCACCCACAGGATGGTGTCATGATTGGATATCCTTTGGCTTGGTTATTCTCACCACATTGTTATCTGTGATCAGGTGTGGCACAGGTCTGTTTGGTTCTGAGGCAAGTGAACCAAGTCATGGCACGGTGCTTTTATTGATCATGTGTGCTTACTTTTACAGGCATCATAATAAAAAGCTAGACAATTTCTTTGGAAGAAAAGAGACTTGCTTTATGTAACTGAAAGACTTTTCTAATAGAAAATAAAATATTGAAAATAATATCTATTTTTTTAACTTTCAACTTTTGATGATGCTTGGTCGTGGTGTCTGCTGAATGTTATTGGCATTATTGTGATCTTCATTAACCTAACTTTGAAAGAAACTTTCGTTGGCTTCTTTAGATCTCTAAACAGTGTGTGAGTGATGGTAAATTCTGTAGGAGGGTCTGTCTATTCTGAACTATGAACTTTCTGTAAGGGAAAAATGGGATTACAAACTGATACCACTCTGTAAATAAATCTGGAAGTTCCTCAGAAATTTTGAAATAGTTCTAATTGAAGGCACAGCTATGGGCATATACCTAAAAGAAGTTCCAACATATAACAAGAGCACACTGTCCTTGCTTTTAATTTCTGAAGAGTATTCCATTGTGTAAATGAATCATATTTTCTGTGTCCAGTATTCAGCTGAAGGACATCTGGGTTGCTTCTTGTTTCTGGCTATTAAAAAAAAAAAGCACCTTGTATGAACACAGTGGAGCAAGTGTCATTGTGGTACGGTAGAGCATCTTTTTGGTATATGCCCAGGAGTAGGATAGCACTGTCTTGAAATACAATATTCCCAATTTTCTGAAACTGAAAAATTGATTTCTAGAGTGGTTGTACAAGTTTACAATTACAGAAGCAATGGAGGAGTGTTCCCCTTGTTCTACAAACTGACCAGCATGTGCTTTTCCTTGAGTAATTGAACTTAGCCATTCTATTTGGTATATGGTGAGATCTTAGCATCATTTTGATTTGCATTTCCCTGATGACTAAAGATGTTGGAAATTTCTTTAAGTGCATCTCGGCGATTCTTGATACTTCTGTTAAGAATTCTCTGTTTAGTCTGTTCCCTGTTTTTAAATAGGGTGATTTATTTTGCTGGAGTCTAACTTCTTAAGTTATTTGTATATTTTGGATATTAGCTTTCTTTCAGATGTAGGGTTAATGAAGATTTTTTCCAATCTGTAGTCTGCCCTTTTGTCCTGTTGACAGTGTCTTTTGCCTTATAAAACATTTTCCATTTCATGAGGTCCCATTTACCAATTTTTGATATTGAGTCTTGAGTAATTGGTGTTCTGTTCACGAAAATGTCTCCTGTACCAATGTCTTCAACATTATTTCCCACTTTCTCTTCTGTTAGGTTGAGTGTATCAGGTTGTACATTCTTGATCCACTTGGACTTATGTTACGTACAGGGTGATAAGTATGGTATATTTACATTCTTATACATGCAGACATCCAGTTAGAATAGCATCATTTGTTGAAGATGCTTTCTTATTTCCATTGTATACTTTTGGCTTCTTTGTCAAAAATAAAGTGTCCATAGGTGTGTGGGTTTATTTCTTGAGTCCTCTATTTGATTTCATTGATAAATCTGTCTATTTCTGTAGCACTACCATGCAGTTTTTATTACTATAGGTCTGTAGTACAGCTTGAGGTCAGGAATGGTGATTCATCCAGATTCTTTTATTGTACAGTTTTGTTTTGACTATTCTGGGCTTTTTATTTTCCATACAGAGTTGCTGCGCTTTCAAGGTCTGTAAAAAATTGTGTTGGAATTTGTATGGGAACTGTATTGAATCTAGATTGCTTTTGATAAGATGCCCATTTTCACTATCTTAATCCTATTGGTCCATGAGCATGGGAGATCTTTCCACCTGCTGATATTTTTTCATTTTTTTCCTTCGTGGTCTTGAAGTTCTTGTCATACAGATATTTCAATTGCCTGGTACCAAGATATTTTATATTTGTAGCTATTGTGAAGGGCATTGTTTCCCTGATTTCTTTCTCCACCCATTTATCATTTGAATAAAGGAGCGCTACTGATTTCTTTGAGTTAATTTTGTATCCAGCCACTTTGTTCTTTGCAATGTCTGGTAGAATTCTGTGCTAAAACCATTTTGCCAGGGGCTTTTTTCCGTTGGTAGATTTTAAGGACTGTTATTTTTGTAGGGATTGTAAGAATCTTTAGATAGTTAATCTGATCTTGTTTTACCTTCGGTAAGTGCTATCCCATTTTGTTTAGATTTTCCAATTTAGGGCAGTACAGGTTTTTGAAGTAAAAACTAATAATTTTTTGAAATTTCTCACTGTCTGCTATTATGTGGCTTTTTTATTTCTGACTTTGTTAATTTGTATGCTCTTTCTATGCCTTTTAGTTAGTTTGGCTAATGGTTTGTCTACTTTGTTGATTTCTTCAAAGAGCCAGCTCTTGTTTTTGTTGATTCTTTATATTCTCTTTGTTTGTAATTTGTTGATTTCAGCCCCGAGTTTGTTTATTTCCAGCTGTCTACTTCTCTTGGATACATTTGCTTCTTTTCTTTTTAGAGATTTTAGGTGTGATGTTAAATTGCTAGTACAGTATCTCTCCAATTTCTTTTTTTAAAGATTTATTTATTTTATATATATGAACACATGGTAACTGTCTTCAGACACACCAGAAGAGGACATTGGATCCCATTGCAGATGGTCGTGAGTCACCATGTGATGTGGTTGCTGGGAATTGAACTCAGGACCTCTGGAAGTGCAACCAGTGCACTTAACTGCTGAGCCATCTCTCTAGCCCTCCAATTTCTTTATGAAGGCACTAGTGCTATGAAATTTTCTTGTAGCCCTTAAGTTTGTGTTATGTTATGCCTTCATTTTCATTGAATTGTAGAAAGTCTTTAATTTCTTTCTTTCTTTTTTTCTTTGATCCAGTGTTCATTGATTATAGAGATGTTCAGTTTCGATTAGATTGTAGGCTTTCTGTTGTTTCTTTTGTTGTTGAATTCCAGCTTCAATCCATAGTGATCTGATAAGATTCAAGGGGTTATTTCAATCTTTTTTTATCTGTTGAGGGTTGCTTTGTGATCAAGTATATGGTTAATTTTAGAGAAGGTTCCTTAAGTTGCTGAGCATAAGGTATACTCTTTTGTATTTGGGTGAAAGGTTTCATAGATATCTGTTAGATCAATTTGATTCATAACATCTGCTGGTTTCATTATTTCTTTGTTTAGTTTCTGTTTCAATGGCCTGTGCATTGATGAGAATGGGGTGTTGATATACTGTCCTATTAATGTGTAGTGTTTGATGTAGGAGGAGCTAATGTGGGAGGAGAGGAAGAGGAGGAGTAGGGAGAGAGAGAGGAAAAGGAAGAGGAGGAGTTAGGGGATGTTGGGAGCTGACTCTTAGCCAAAAGCGGCTATCATCTTTACAGCCATCTTGAACCATATACCCTGACAAGAGACTTTTTTTCAACAGCCTGCAACAGCTGAGCACACTCTGATAAACATCTTGTTTTGCTGTTTATTGCCGCCAGCAGCTAGGCACACGTGGTCTCCACACTGCTAGCTAGGTGCACATGGTCTCCATGCTGCTAGGCGCATGGTGTGGTGCCTTCAGCTGAGCTTGTCCATGAGGGCAAGGCACATGGTAAAGGGTATAAATACCGAGGATTTCCTTTCAATAAACAAGACTTGATCAGACTCTGTCTTGTCTCTATTTTTCATGTCTCTCGCCCCTCCATCCCCACTCTCTCTCTTGCTAGACCCTGACCTGTGGACCTGAGCAGCAGAACGGGCTATTACACAGTAGCAGAATGGGCCATTACAAGGGGAGAGCAGAGATGTAGGAGCCATGGAGAGCCACGCAGGTATGGAGAGCAGTTGCGGGTAAGGACTTTTATTTAGGTTAGCTATTTGGCAAACAACTCTCTTCGTACGGGCATATTATTATTGAGCATTACCAAACATATAAAAGCTTTGATTAATCTTTAAGCATTAGAGTCTCATTTTTCTACCAGGCCAATGTGGATGGCAGGATGAGGTCTGGGCAATGCCCAGCCTTGAAGAGACAGCATGGAAGATTGGCAGAACCATCTCCCATGCTGGCATCTTGTGGGTGGCAGGGCTGGTGTTTCTGGCTGGCCATTTCTAGCTGTAGTGCTCATGTGGCCTCTGGCCACAGAACATGGCGACTGAACTAGGTAGAGCCGCTGCAGCTTAGATAGTTGGCTTGACCACTGGCCATTTTAAAAATAATTACCACAACAGTTTGATGTGTGATTTAAGCTTTAGTAATTTTTCTTAATCAACGTGATTGCCCTTGGATTTGGGGCATTGATGTTCAAAATTGAGACATCATCTTGGTGGATTTTTCCTTTGTTGCGTATGAAATGTTCTTCCCCACCTCTTTTGATTACTTTTGGTTGAATGTCTATTTCATGAGTTATTACAATGGCTGTTCAAGCCTTTTTCTTGGTTCTATTTGCTTTGTAAACCTATCCCCAGCTCTTTCCATTAAGGTAGTAACTATCTTTATTGCTGAGGTGTGTTTCTTGTATGGACCAGAATGAGGAAATCCTGTTTATGCATCTACTCTGTTAGTCTGTGTCTTTTTTATAGAGTCCAGTGACTCTATTCACCAATTTCTAGGTTTTCCATCTCAATGGTTGCCTCTGTTTGTGTTTTCTTCATTTGTTCTATTGCATTTTCAAGTATTAGTTTTATTCATTTTATTCATCTGTTTAACAATACTTTCCTGTATCTTCATGTTTATTTGTTTCCTCTTAAAAGTCCTCTATTAGATGGTATTTTCCTATATTTCTTTAAGATATTTATTTATTTCCTCTTTAAAGGCATCTTATTATATTTATAAGATGAGATTTCAGGTCATTGCTTTGCTCTTCATGTGTTAGGATATCGAGGGCTGGTGTAGTCGGAGAGCTGAGTTATGATAGTGGGATATTGCAATGGCTTTTCTTGATTGTGTTCTTATACTTACCTTTAGCCATCTGGGTGTTTCTGGTGTTAGCTAGCTTGGTAGTCCATGATAGTAGCAAAATTCTCGAACTATAGGTAGAGCTGGTGGTTTGTGGATTTCTTGGCTGGTGGCAGGCCTCCTGGGAGGCAGGCAGAGCTCTGGCTTGGGGATTGGAGTGCAGATCTGTGATTGCAGAGAGGTGTGGTCCAAAGGATAGAGCACTGAAAGGACAGCATAGTGCTGCTGGGCTTGCTGGGTGAAGTGTGTGTAGCTCACATGGTTGTTCTTGATGGCAGCATGTCTTACAGGAGGCAGACAGAACTGTGGCCTAGGGAGTGGTTTACAGATCCAAGATTGCAGGTCTATATTTATAGTAGCTTTATTTCTTAGAATGTAGTTTCAGCAATGTATGTTTTGATGCTATTATTGATAATTAGTTGCTTTTTACTCCCTGTATTTTTTCAAAATCCTCTATTATATGCCATTGGTCTGTTTATCTCTTGTTCCAAAACACCATGATGTTTTATTATTTAGACTTTGTGATGACTTAATAACTCATATTTTGGTTCATTTGTGTTTCTGCTTAGAATTAAAGTAACTAGTAATGTCATTTATTTTTTAAATGTTCTGATGTCATTTTAAATTTTTATTTAATCTTTTTTTACACTCCAGAATTTGTCTCCCTCCCAGTCCACCCTCTGACTGTTCCACATCCCATACCTTCTCCCCACCCCCATGTCTCCATGAGGATGTCCCCACCTCACCCCCCACGCAGCCCAATAGACCTCTCCACTCCCTGGTGCCTCCATTCTCTTGAGTGTTAGGTGCATCTTCTCTGACTGAACCCAGACCTGGAAGTATTCTTCTGTA
This sequence comes from Grammomys surdaster, assembly GCF_004785775.1. Taxonomy (NCBI): domain Eukaryota; kingdom Metazoa; phylum Chordata; class Mammalia; order Rodentia; family Muridae; genus Grammomys; species Grammomys surdaster. Next base: position 1,456,370 of record NW_021604687.1, read on the forward strand.
TATGTGTTGGGGACCTCATATCAATTGGTGTATGCTGCCTGGTTGGTGGCCCAGTGTCTGAGAGATCTAGGAGGTCTAGGTTAATTGAGACTGCTGGTTCTCCTACAGGGTCATCCTCCTTCTCAGCTTCTTTCAGCTTTTTCCTAATTCAACAACAGGGGTCAGCAGCTTCTGTATGTTGGTTAGGTGTTCATATCTGCACCTGATTATTTCAGCTACTTGTTGGGTCTTTTTGAGGGCAGTCATGATAGATCTTTTTTTGAGCACTCCGTAGCCTCAGTAATGGTACCAGGCCTTGGGGCCTCCTCTTGGGCTGGATCCCACTTTGGGCCTGTCTTTGGACCTCCTTTTCTTCAGGCTCTTTTCCATTTTTGTTCCTACAGTTCTTTCAGACAGGAACAATTTTGGATCAGAGTTTTGACTGTGGGATGGCAACCCCATCCCTCATTTGATGCCCTGAGTTTCTGCTGGAGGTGGACTCTACAAGTTCCCTCTCCCCACTGTAGGGCATTTCATCTAAGATCCCTCCGTTTGAGTTCTGATAGTGTTTCAGCTTCCATGTCTCTGGTACATTCTGGGGTCCCTCCACCTCCTACATCCAGAGGTTGCATGCTTCCATTCTTTTTGCTGATCCTCAGGGCTTCGGTTATTTTTCTCCATCCAATAGCTGATCATGTTCCTCTCTCCTCCTTCCTGTCCCCTTTCTGACTCAGGTCCCTCCTTCCCTCTCCCTTGTGATTGCTTTATTCTCCCTCCTAAGTGGGATTGAGGTTTCTTCACTTCGGCCCTTTAGTTTGTTAAACTTTTTGTGTTCTATGGACTGTATCTTATGTATTCTGTACTTTTTTGGAGGATAATATCCACATATTAGTGTGTGTCCTTTTGGGTCTGAATTAACTGACTCAGGATGATATTTTCTAGTTCCACCCATTTGCCTGAAAAAAAAAAAAACTCAGGATATCCTTGTTCTTAATAGGTGAGTAGAATTCCATTGAATAAATGAACCACAATTTTTTATCCATTCTTTGGTCATGGGACATCTGGGTTGTTTCGAGTTTCTGGATATCACAAACAAGGCCACTATGAAGATAGTGGAACACATGCCCCTGTGTCCTGGTGGAACATATTTTGGGTATATGCCCAAGAGTGGTATAGCTGGGTTTTCAGGTAGATCTATTTCCAATTTTCTGAGGAACCTCCATATTGGTTTATGAAATGGGTGTGACAGTTTGCAATCCCACCAGCAATGGAAGGGTGCTCCTCTTTCTTCACATCCTCACTAACATGTGATGTCACCTGAGGTTTAGATTTGAGCTATTCTGATTGGTGTAAGGTGGAATCTCAGGGTCGTTTTGATTTGTATTTCCCTGATTACTAAGGACTTTGAAAATTTCTTTAGATGCTTCTCACCCATTCATGATTGCTCTGTTGGGAGTTCTTTGTTTAGTTCTATACCCCATTAATTGATTTGGTTGTTGATTTTTTTGCTGGCTAGTTTCTTGAGTTCTTTATACATTTTGGATTTTAACCCTCTATCAGATGTGGGGTTAGTGAAGATTTTTTTCCCAATCTGTAGGTTGTCAATTTGTCCTATTGACTTTGTCATTTGCCTTACAAAATCTTTCCAGTTTCATAAGGTCTCATTGATCAATTCTTGATCTTAGAGCGTGAGCTATTGGAGGTCTGTTTGGGAAATTTCCCCCTGTGCCGATGAGTTCAAGGCTGTTTCTCACTTTCTCTTCTATTAGATTCAGTGTATCTTGTGTTATGTTGAGGTCCTTGATCTGCTTGAATTTGAGCTTTGTGCAAGGTGACAAATATGGATCTCTTTTTATTTTTCTACATACAGACAGCTAGTGAGACCAGTGGCATTTATTGAAGATGCTTTCTTTTTTCCATTGTATGTTTTTGGCTTCTTTGTTAAAGGTCAAGTATGCACAAGTGTGTGGTTTTATTTCTGGGTCTTCAGTTACATTCCCTTGATCAATGTGTCTGTTTCTGTACCAATACCATGAAGTTTTTATCATTATTGCTCTGTAGTATAGCTTGAAGTCAGGGATGGTAATTACTCAGCAGTTGTTTTATTGTTAAGAATTGTTTTTGATATTCTGGGTTCCTTGCCTTTCCAGATGAATTTGAGAATTGTTCTTTGTATGTCTTTGAAGAACTGTTTTGGGATTTTGATGGAGATTGCATTGAATCTGTAAATTGCCTTTGGTAGGATGGTCATTTTTACTATGTTAATTCTGCCAATTCATGAGCATGTGAGATCTCTCCATTTTCTTCAATTTCTTTCCTGAAAGGCTTGACAGATCTTTCACTTGTTTGATTAGAATTACTTCAAGATGTTTTATATTATTTGTGGTTATTGTAAAGGGAGTTGTTTCCCTAATTTCTTTCTCAGCTTGTTTATCATTAGTATAAAGGAAGGCTGCTGATTTATTTGAATTATTTTTATATCCAACCACTTTGTTAGAGTTGTTTATCACCTGGAAAAGTTCTCTGGTCGAATTTTTGGGGTTGCTTGTATACGCTGTCATATCATCTGCAAATAGTGACACCTTTATTTCTTCTTTTCCAATTTGTATCCTCTTTATCTCTTTTTGTTGTCTTATTGCTTTAGCTAGGGCATTTAGTGTACTATATTGAATAGATATGCTGAGAGTGGGCATCCTTGTCCTGTTCCCAATTTTAATGGAATTGCTTCAAATATCTCTCCATTTAATTTAATATTGGCTGTTGGTTTGTAGTTAATTGCTTTTATTATGTTTAGGTAAGGGCCTTGAATTCTCCAATACGATCTCTCCAATACGTTTAACATGAAGTGGTGTAGTATTTTGTCAAATGTTTTTTCCTCATCTAAGTAGATTATCATGTGTTTTTTCTTTGCAATTGTATATATAGAGTAGATTATGTAAATGGATTTTTGTATATTGAACCAGCCTTCCATCCTTGGGATGACGCCTACATGATTGTGATGAATGATGGTTTTGATGTCTTCTTAGATTCGGTTTGCAAGAATTTTATTGAGAATTTTTGCATCATTATTCATAAACAAAATTGGCCTGAAATTCTCTTTTTTTGTTGTGTCCTTGTGTGGTTTAGATATTAGAGTAATTGTGGCTTTGTGGAATAAATTATGTAGTGTTTCTTCTGATTCTGTTTTATGGAATAGTTTTAGAATATTGGTATTAGGTCTTCTTTGAAGGTCTGGTAGAATTCTGCAACTAAACCCATCTGGCCCTAGGTCTTTTTTGGTTAAGAAGTTTTTTAATTACTTCTATTTTCTTAGGGAATTGGGCCTGTTTAGATAGTTTACTTGTTCTTCATTTAACTTTGGTATGTGGTACTTGTCTAGAAAACCATACATTTCATCTAGATTTTTCAAGTTTTGTTGAGTATAGGCTTTTGTAGTAGAATCTGATGATATTTTAAAAAAAAATTCCTCTGTTTCTGCTGTTATATCTCCGTTTTCATTTCTGATTTTGTTAATTTGGTTACTGCCTCTGGGCCCTTTAGTTATTTTGGCTAAGGGCTTATCTATCTTGTTGATTCTCTCAAAGAATCAGGTTTTGGTTTTGTTGATTCTTTATGTTGTTCTCTTTATTTCTATTTGGTTGATTTCTGCCCTATTTCCTATGTCTACTTCTCTTGGGTGTGTCTGCTTCTTTTTGTTCTAAAGCTCTCAGGTGTGCTGTTAAGTTGCAGGCCTCTGACTGGAGCAGTCCTCCTTAGAGTCAGTAAATTCTCTGTGACTTGAATTAGAGCTGGTGTCCTGTTAGGCAGTCAATGTCTCTGGTTGGAGGCAGGGAGAACTCCTGTGTCTCTGATTAAAGCAGGCCTCCTGAGTCCTTGGTTAAGACCCACTTCCTGTGTTCCTTTCCATAAGGACCTCCTGGGATACAGGCAAGCTCTGGTATCCACGGTCATTATCTGTCACAGTTGTAGGTGGATGTGATATCCTAAAGTACTGTGCTCCAGGTTAAAGAAAATCTTCTGTGTCCCTGATATTGCAGTCTTCCTGGGAGTCTCCCTGGATTACTGCAGACCTCATGGTAGGAACACAGGCTGTGGGTGGGGAGTCAGATAGCAAAGAAGGTGAAGCTCCTCGGTAGGGTGGGTGGGTGGGTCCAGAATCAGCTAGGATCTGTGGGTGTTCCAGTTGGCATGGGAATTTGAAGTCTCACATGTGTCCCTGATTACTACGGACATCCTGAGAGACAGGCAGGCTGGTATGATCTCAGGCGTCTCTTTACAACTCTTCTTCATTAAGAGGTTTCTTCTCATTTCAAGATTCCTTTTTCTGAGAAGGACTCTCAGTTTTAATATCTCCTTTCACAAGAAGGGGCATAGTGTGTCAGCTGAGTTTCAGGCATTTCCTGAAGATACTGTTTTTTTTTTTGTTGTTGTTGTTGTTTACCTTCCTGCCTAAGTAACTTCTTGCTCATTAAAACGTTCTATATCAAATGATACTGTGACAAATTACTTCAGCTCTTCTTTTACATTCTTTCTGCCTCATGTTCATCAGTTATCTTTGTGCCTTAGAGGAAATGATTATACATGTATTCTAATGGCTAAAAAATAGGTCACAACATCATAATAACAACATTTGTTTTCATAATCTTCACCATTGATTATGACTTGAGGCTGACAATAACACTCAAGTATAGGTGTATGCACACATATTTTAAAAAGAGTTTCACAATCATATTACATCAACTAAGAAAAGCTACCAAAGTAGCTTACTCACTCTCAGATTTTTCCTTTAGGTTATAGCAACAACTTAAACTCCCTATGATTGAGTGCCCATTGAATCCAATTGGAAGAGAGTTGTTCTTGTCCTTAATAACTGAGCCACTACTGCACAAGAAGTAAAGGCTTACTTGTAATGGTGGTACTTTATTTTAACATGCAGTGTCAAAAGTCAAGCAGTACTGTTAGTGACTTTTCACTAGGATCCTTCATGTCCTTCATTGACAATGTAAAAGTAAGCCACCAAAACAAAAAGCAAAAAACAAAAAAAGCCCTCCAGAATACCCTTATACAACCCACAGACTGCATGGAGTTTAACAAGAAGGAATGCACAAGTAAGGACACTTAAATCCCACTTAGACGGGGAAATAAAATTATCATCAGTGACAGAGGGAGAGAGAGACCTGAGTGGGAGAAGGACTGGGTAAGGAAATAGGAAATAGGATTGATATGGGCTTTGGGGGACAGGAGAGAAGACTGGAGGTCCAGGAGAAGGGATGAAAATATGCAGCATCCTGAGCTGGGAGGTAGGGTGACTCTCTAAAATGTACCAGAGACCCAGCAGGTCAGAAGCTTTCAGGACTCAATGGGGCTACCTTAGCCAAATTGCCCAACAAATGGAAGAGGGAATTGGAACAATCTACTTCCAGGAATAGATAGGGTCTTAAATGCAAGGAAAGATTTACTATCCCACAGTCAACACTTCTGTTACAGAACTATTCCTGTCTAGAAGAACTGCAGGGACATAAATGTAGAAGAGACTCAAGACAAGAGCCTAACATGGCTGCCCTCTGATAGGGTCTACCAGCAGCTGACTGAGACAGATGCACATACTTATATCCAACCATTGGACTGAAGTTCGGCACACCTATCCTTGAATTGGGGGAAGGATTATAGAAACCGAAGGGTAGAGTGACCTCATAGGAATATCAGCAGTCTTAAGTAACCTGGTCCCGAGGAAACTCCCAGAGACTGATTCATCAATCAGTCAGGATACATGGGCTTGTCCCAGGCCACTGGTACTTATGTAGCCGAGGACTGCCTGGTATGGCCTCAGTTGCAGAAGATGTGCCTAATCCTCAAGAGACTTGAGGCCCCAGAGAAGGCAGTGGGGTCCTGGGCATGGGGAGTACCCTCTAGGAGGCAAGGACGAGGAAGATTAAGATGAAGAACCATGTTAGGGGGAACCTAAGGGAGGGGAGACAATAACTGGAAAGTTAATAAATAAAATAATACTAATAAAAAATCTGGGATTTTTTTCTCAGAGAAAAGAATCCTTAGAGGAAAAGAACCATCTCAGTGAACCGTAGTTGCAAAAAAGACTTGTGAGATCATACCAGCTGCCAGAAGAATGCAAAAAATACAAAGCATCCTGGAAGAAGTTTCCAACCTTTTGAGTGTTCTAAAGGTTGTGCAGTATACTCCACATTCCCACATTTGTGTGGTTTTACCTGTGCCATGGGTTGCTTTAGGGAGCTGAAGGGGTTTGCGGCCCCACGGGGAGAACAAAAATACCAACCAACAAAAATACCAACCAACCAGTGATCCCAGGGTCTAAAGCACCAGCCTGGGAGCACAAAGGAAGGGACCCATGGCTCAAGCTGTATATGTAGGCGAGGATGATCTTGTTGGGTATAGGTGGGATAGGAGGTCCTTGGTCCTGTGAAGGCTGGATGCCCCAGTGTGGGGAAATTCGAGGGTAGAGAAGTGAGTGGGTGAGTGGGAGCATAACCTCATGGAAGTAGGAGGAGAGGGGTTGGGATATGGGTTTCTAGGTGGGGTGGGAATGAGGAAAGGGGATAACATCTGAAATGTAAATAAAATATCCAATAAAAATTAATTTAAAAAACCCAACTTTATGAGATGATTAAGGTCCTTAAAGAGGAAATGAATAAGTCTCTTAAGGAAATTCAGGAAAACACAAATAACTGGAGAAAATGGCTAAATCTTTTAAAGAAAATTAAAATTATCTGAATAAAAGTAGATTCTAAATGAGAGGAAGAAAATAAAGGTAAATAAACCCTCACCCATATTCTGGTATAAAATCCTAATAAAATTTATTAGTTTACCAAATTGAACTTTGGGTTATGTGTGTGTGTGTTCTGGATCTGCGATTAAGAGTCATGTATGTTGCATTTACCCAAGTAGGGTTCTTTAATACAACAAAATTAAAGACTATATGTAAATATTTTGAAATTTTAAGCCTCTATCACATTGTTAGCATTACCTATTCTATTTTTTAAAGTAGCAGAACTAAACAGATACGTCTTTCTTATAATGTGCAATATAGACATACATTGCCTAACAAGTATCCTACGGTGTTATCTCCAAGATGTTATTACCATGTCTGGAATTTCACTAATAGTTATTTTTGTCATAATAGTCTTATGACAACCAATGATTTTCTTTAACTATGCAGACTTTGTAAAATTATGAATTAAGAGGAGATTTTCAACAGCTTAATTAAATGTTATTATTCAGAACTACACTCATGGAACAATCCTTGAACAACCGATATTTTGTCCATGAGGATGACACAGTAAGCCTTTAGAGTATTTGAGGACTAGAGGGATGTGAATGATACTGTTTTTCCAGTTACACTGTAGTCCTTAACCTTACACTTAATTTATAAAAATGGCTAAAATACTAATTAGTCTAAATTTTTATTCTTTGTTCAGTGTTCCTTTGACCCCTGTTAAACTCTACTCTTAGCTTCTATGAACATTCAAATAACAGTATCCCTCTGTACTCTTCACATAATATACCACCTAGTGTTATGGTAAATCTCTGACCCAAATAAAACTGGTCAAGGGAAATACAACTCAATAATTATGGATATAACCTGCATGCCTAGATTGGACAGATTTACCATTACACTACTCTATTCCCCAGCTATGAAATTCCTTATAACTTGCAGTTTTTCCAGGCCATGTGCTTCTCCTCCATTGTCTTTCCAACTCTTGCTCCTCCATTGACTTCCTCCTCCTTCACCTTCTTCCCCTGTCAACTTCCTCTTCCATCGACTTCCTCTTCTGCCTTCCTCTCTTTCTCTCTCCTACCCCGAGCCTTCTTCTCTGCATCCCCTTCTACTGCCCAATCACTGGCTCTAGTCTTTATTTTACAAATTAAGGTGGACAGAAGGTTCACAAGAAGTCACCTGTGTATCTACTCACTCCTCTTCTTCAGCCCCTCCCAGGAAAGTAGAACTAGCATCAAAATACAAGGCTGGGGCTATCCACAACAACCTAAGGTGTCTGATCTTAAGAATTCCTATAACAGATCAAACTTTTACTGCTACTAGGGTATCTGATCTTAAGAATTCCTATAACAGACCAATCTTTCATAAATTCATAAAATTTAATATTGGGAATTCAGCTTCAAATTATATATGATATATATTAGTCTAGTCAACATTTCAAATTATTCTGATCATTTAATAAGTTAATAAATTATAAATAAATAATTATTAAATTTCATAATAATTTCATTGTAACACAATAATATTCATTCCTCCATTCCCTATAAAACTTCTACCATATTTCAACACAAACTTTTCCCAAATTTTGGCATTGATTCTTGATAATTCACTATGTGTATTTAGTGATGCTAAACTGTGCAAAAATTTAGGGCCACTTATTTACTAGAAAGTGTATATTCTAAAACAAACCATGTCCTCAAAAAAGAATGAGTTTTCCTCCCAAATTCTTCTCTACTTCTTATAGCTTAAAGTATTCTGTAGGAGTCCTGAAGAAGATCTCCTGAAATTATGCCAGTGTTTTCACTCTTTCATTTTTGGAGATTTTGTTTAGTAATTAGAATTTCAAGAACAGCATCCTATTATAAAGATATAATTTCACAATATTTCTAAGTGATTGACCTTTAATTCCTCTGCCTTTTATGCCAAGGTATTTTCCAAGCCTTGAAAGTGAAGGGACTCAGTTAGCTGTTCTACTTAAGATGGAGAACCTTGTCTGATATTCTCTGTACTTTAAACCATTAAACATTTCTGACATGGTTGCTGTGTATTATATAAATAATCTTGTATGACTAAGTTTGAAAGAAGACTATGTCCTCAAATATAAACACAAACACAAAGATGTGCATTTGAGGGAATGACCACTTAACAAAATAACAACAGATATTATGGACCCATTTATATCCTCATTCATGAGACTTTCAATGGAATTACAATATAAATCAAATCATGAAGTATCTTCATGTTGAACAGTATTAAAATTAAAACAGAAAGCAGTGATGCCATCATAATTTTTATTTTCCCAAGTCCTGGGATATCGTATTACAGAGAAATTATTTAATTATTCTTTATAAGTTTCTTTGTAGTGCTAGAAAAATGTAAAGGGTTTCCTTGTTAATAGCCATATGTATATACTATCTACATGGCAAAATTTTCTTCCTAGAAAGTAAGAATAACACAAAATTAACAGGTATATGGATATTACATGAAATAATTTGCAAAGCCTAGTGCCAAATTTCAGATACCTGAAAATTTCAAAGTAAAAACAAACCATCATTAGAGATACAAAAGTATTTGATTACATAGTTTGATCCAATAAACTGAGGTCCAAGTCATATGCTAGAACTTTATTATGTAGCTTATCTTCTACATTGTTTACATGGTAGAGGCTTCATATTTCAACATAATATTTGATGAGTAGAAAGCAGCTTTGTGAAAATGTAGCTATGTTTGGTGTACTATATATGTGGTTAAATTTAACTTACGTTTTTAGCTTTAGCATATGGCTTTCCGAAATTGTGAAAAGAATTTGCCTTTGGTTTTAATAAAATAATATAGCACTTTGGGGCAAAAATGCATAGAAGCAGCCCTGCACTTGAGACCAAGATACAGAAAACCTCCACAGCAACCATAGCCTTGCCTTTGGTGCTGTGGTAGACAGGGATGAAAGTGATCCAGACAGTACAGAATATGAGCATGCTGAATGTCAAGAGTTTGGCTTCATTGAATGTATCAGGCAGATTCCTGGCCAAGAAAGCTACAGCAAAACTTGCTACAGCAACAGAGCCCATGTATCCAAGTACACAGTAGAAGGCAATCACTGAACCTTTGTTACAAACAATGATGATGTGTCCATGTACCATGTGTACATCAGCATCAACAAATGGAGGAGAAATTCCCAGCCAGATTCCACAGAGAATCAGTTGAATCATGGTGCATATGAGAATGATGTATTTAGGTGCCTCTGGTACAAGCAGCCACCTCATTCTTCTTCCTGGAACAGTGATCTTGAATGCTAGTACTACAGTAATTGTCTTGGCCAAGACAGTAGAGGCAGCCATAGTGAACACAAGAGCAAATGTGGTCTGCTGCAGGATGCAGATGACCATACTGGGCCGACCAATGTAAAGCAAGGAAGAGATAAAACAAAATATGAGGGAGATGAGTAGGACATAGCTTAGATTTTGGTTATTGGCTTTGACTATGGGAGTCTCTCGGTGTTTCAGGAAGACACAAAGTACAACAGATGTAAGGACAGAGAAGCATAGAGCAAAGCCAGCCAGAGCTATTCCCAAAGGGTCTCCATAATCTAAAACAGTCACAACTTTTTGGAAGCAGAGAGTTTGATCTGCGTTGGCATATTGATCCTCTGAACACTTCACACACTGATCCATGTCTAGTATAGGAAGGGAAGTATTATCATATATATATATTTATTGTAAATTACAAGATATACTGAATTAATGCATTAGAAAATCATAGCCAAATTAGACTTGCATATTGTGGTATACGGAAATTTAAATATGGAAGCTGCATAGCATTTGATCCAAATTCCAATGCTTATCATCTTTATGCAAGCTTCTGTTTATAGCTATCTTATAAATTCAAGATGTTTATAGTTCATTTCAAAAAATCATACCATCACATAATATTCATGTTTCCACAATCACATACCTTAGATTTATCATTCATGGAAACAAATTTTTCAGTAAATTATGCTCTATATTATGCATACTTATAATTGGCTGTTGCCATATATCTTACTCTTTATCGATCACCAATTGTTTTATTCTACATGTGGTCTCAAGTTGATTGGTGGACAAATAAATCGCATCCCCTCCATGTCTTGGAAAATAACCTATGGTTAATATGTTACTAAATCATTGTAATCCCTAACTATGCTCCAAATATTATTTTTTACAAATGCAGGTAAGTATAATCCTTACTGCATGAAAGGAAGAGACACCACTAGAGAAAATCATAGGAAAATTGAGGAATACAAACAGGATAAACTTTGCCAAGAAAATACAAAAGATGGAAGAAACAAACTCGGGCATTGAAGTCACTATAGCAGAAATTGATTCAGAGGTCAAAGAATATATTAAATATAAAACTCCATGAGACAAAACATTCAGAACATATAGGCCACTATAAAATATCCAGATTAAAAATATTAGATGTACTGTGCATCAAATCACAACGAATAAATAGAGCTTTTCCTTTATCAATCCCCTGGGCACAGCAGGTCCTGCACAGCTTGCTCTAGAATGTTGCATCAAGAGCTCTGAATATCAATAAAAAGTTGAGAGGAAATCCCCATCAAGACTAGTCCCTTTGGTCTCCAGGGCTGGTGTCTCCTTTGCTGATAGGAAGATTAAAATTAAGACAAGATGGGGAGGACACTGTTTGCCTGTGTAGACATCTCCGTGCACAGGATTTAAGAAGTAAAAGCTCCTATATGGAAGGTTTCACATCTGAGCAGCAAAGTCGGTTCTGAGTTCAGTAAATAAAACCTTCTGATTCAAAAACAAAACAAAGAAACAAAACAAAAAACAAAACAAAAAAGGAAAAGAACAAAAGAAAAAAGTATTAAGTTTCACAAGCTGTTTGTACTCAAATATATTTTCTCAGTTTCAGATCCTCAGCTATTTTATTGAGTGGAAAGCCTTGGACGAGAAGGGTTCAAGAAGAATAATGTTGCACTTCCTTATGTGTCAGGAAACACTTTTTATGGTAACTTGTCAGATTGTCTATGAACAAATCCACTTTTTAGACATTGATGAATTCTTTTCTTCACGTGATATTTTATACAAGAACACTTCAGATGTGTGATTAGATGTGCCTGATTTAACAAATCCTATTAGATTTGTATCAGCTAGTTACATGTTCTATTCATAGTCCTTTGTGAATCATTGCCTTTTTGTTTTTAAAGATGGCCTATTTTGAGCCTTTGTATAGGTACATTCCTGTTTTTGTGACACAAGAAAAACTTTAAACTGTCCCAAACAGAAAAATAATGGCTATCAGATGTTTTGTTTTAGTGTGAGTTATCTTTACTGTATTTGTTTATTGTAAAGGTGGACATTTTATCATTCATTGCAGTTTTCAATAAAAAGGAATTAAAAAATTTTTAAAAAAGAATATTAGATGTAAAGGAAGGAGCATGCCAGCTCAAAGGTCAAGAAAATATTTTTAACAAAATCAGGGAATAGCCTATTCCTAACCTAAAGGCACATAAAAAGCCACGGGAAGCATGCTGCACAATAAATATTTCTGACCAGAAAATAACGTGTCATTGCCACACAATAAACAATACTCTAAGTAGATAGAATGAAAAAATTAAAATCTGTAAGGGAAAAGAACAAATAACAATCTGTGCCCTGGAAGTAAACTTGTGCCAAGCTATCCACATCCAAATCCTGCAAAGAGAGCGCTGGTCTCCCAGAAGTGCTGACATACCTAAGATCACAGATGAGACCACAAATACTATTCCAATACCTGAATCAATTGGAACCCACACAGAATCCACAGGACATCTGAACTGAGGAGCAGCCTGGTAGAGAATCTTTCCAGTTTCCATCTGCACCCCAGAGCTGACCCTGAGCCACATGTCTCTGCACCCAAATCCTGCCCAGAGAGAGCAGGTCTCCAAGGAGTGCTGATACAACTAAGATCACAGGTTCACAGATTCACAGGAGGGATAGTCAGAAAGAGTAAGATCAGCAAACACCAGAGATAACAAGTGGCAAGAAACAAGCCAAAGAACATAAGGAACAGAAACCAAGGATATTGGACATCATCAGAACCCAATTCTCCCAACACAGCAAGCCTTGGATACCCCGCCAAACTGAAAAAGCAAGATTCTGATTTAAAATTACATCTCATGATGGTTATAAAGAACTTTAAGAAGAACATAAATAACCCCCTTACAGAAATACAGGAGAACACAGGAAAACAGAAGCCCTTAAAGAGTAAACACATAAATCCCTTAAAGAAATATAGGAAAATACAATCAAACAGGTGAAGGACTTGAATAAAACTGTCCAGGATCTAAAAATGAAAATAGAAACAAAAAAAAATCAAAAGAGGAGACAACCCTGGAGATAGAAAACCTAGGGAAGTGATCAGGAGTCATAGATCCAAGCACCACAAATAGAATGCAAAGACACAGAAGAGAGAATCTCAGGCATAGAAGATACTATAGGAAAAATTGACACAACAGCCAAAGAAAATGCAAAAAGCAAAAGCTCCTAACTCAATACATTCAAGAAATACAGGATACAATGCAAAGACAGAACCTGAGAATAATAGGTATAGAAGTGAATGAACATTCCCAACACAAAGGGCCAGCAAACATCTTCAACAAAATTATAGAATAACGTTTCCCCAACTTTAAGAAAGATTTGCCCATAAATACACAAGAATCCTACCAAACACTAAGCAGATGGGACCAGAAAAGAAATTTCACCCATCGCGTGATAATTAAAACACCAAATGAATAGAACAAAGGAAGAATACTGAAAGTAGTAAGGAAAAAAACATTAAGTAACATATAAGGGGGATTCATTAGAAGTACACCAGAGTTCTCAACAGAGATCCTAAAAGCTAGAAGGTCTTGGGAAAATGTAACACAGACCATAAGAAAACAGAAATGCCCACCAAAGGTAATATATCCAACAAAACTCTCAATTACCATAGATGGAGAAACCAAGGTTTCCATGATAAAACCAAATTTAAACAATATCTTTCCACCAATCCAGCCCTACAGAGGATAACAGAAGGAAAAAACCAAAAAATGTAGAGAAAATACACCCAAGGAAAATGAAGAAACTAATTTCAGAACAGTCCCTAAAGAAGAGAACCACACAAGCTTACTTGCACCTCTAACAACAAATGTAACAGGAAGCAACAATCATTGGTCATTAATATCTCTCAACATCAATGGACTCAAAATTCTCCAATAAAAAAACATAGACTAACAGGATGGATATGTAAACAGAACCTAGAATTTTACTGCATATAGAAAACACACTCCAGTGACAAAGACAATACCTCAGAATAAAAGGCTGGAAAAAATTCCAGGCAAATGGTCCCAAGAAACAAGCTGGAATAGCACTTCTAGTCCCCAGTAAAATAGGTTATCAACCAAAAATTATCAGAAAGATGGAGACAACCACTAAATACACATCAAAAGAAAAACCCACCAAGAGAAACTCAGTTTTGAACATATGTGCTCCAAATAAAAGAGGATCCATGTTTGTAAAAGAAACATTACTGAAGCTTGAAGCACACATTGAACCACATAGAATACAAGTAGGAGACTTTAACTCCTCACTCTCACCAAAGGATAGATCATGGAAACAGAAACTAAACAGAGGCACAGTGAAACTAACAGAAGTTATGAACCAAATGGACTTAACAGATATCATAGAACATTTCATCCTAAAACAACAACAACAAAATACCTTCTTTTCAGCACCTCACAGTACATTCTCCAAAACTGACCATATAATCAGAAACAAAAGAAGCCTCAACCAATACAAGAAGATTGAAATAATCCCATGCACCCTATCAGATCACCACAGAGAAAGGCTGCTCTTCACCACCAACAAAACAACAGGAAGCCCATATCCACATGGAAGATGTACAACTATCTACTTAATGATAACTTGGTCAGGAAAGAAATAAAGAAATTGAAGACTTTTTAGGATTTAATGAAAATGAAGATACAACATACTCAAACATATGGGGCACAATGAAAGCACTGCTAAGAGGCAAACTCATAGCTCTAAGTGCTTTCATAAAGAACTTGGAGAGAGTATACACTAGCTGCTTAACAGCTCATCTGAAAGCATTGGAACAAAAAGAATTAAATATGCTCAAAAGGAGTAGATGGCAGAAAAATAATCAAACTCAGTGCTGAAGCCAAACAAGTAGAAACGAGGAGATCTATATAAAGAATCAACAGAACCAGGAGCTGGTTCTTTGAGAAAATCAACAAGATAGATAAACATTTAGTCAGACTAACCTGGGAGCACAGAGTCCACATCCAAATTAAAAAAAATCAGAAATGTAAAATGGAGACATAACAACAGAAACTGAATAAATTAAATAAATTACAAGATCCTACTACAAAAGCCTATACTCAAAAACAACAACAACCCAAAAAACAAACCTTGAAAATCTAGATTAAATGGGTGATTTTCTAGGCAGATCCCAGGTACCAAAGTTAAATCAGGATCAGATAAACCATTAAACAGTGCCATAAAACTTAAGGAAATAGAAGCAGTTATTAAAAGTCTTTATGGGATGTGGAACAGATGGAGGTTGAGTTGGATGGGGGATGGTATACAACTTTAATACCAGCACTTGAGAGGAAGAGGCAAAGGCAGAGAGACAATCTGAATTTGAGGTCACTACAAAGTGATTTCCAGGACTCCAAGATTACAAGTGAATTTATCCGGGGGTGGGGTGGGGTGGATAAAACCTGGAGTGTGTACAAATGAATAAATAAATGACAAAAAGGAAAACATCTTCCAACCAAAAAAATCCCCAGAACCAGATGGTTTTAGTGCAGAATTCTATCAGACCTTCAAAGAAGAATTAATATCATTACTTCTCAAACTCTTTTATAAAAAAGAAACAGGAGGAAAACTACCTAATACATTATATGAAGGCACAATTATACTGATACCTAAACCACACAAATATCCAACAAATAAAGAGAACTTTAGAACAAAATTTTTCTTGTGTATACTAATGCAAAAATACTCAATAAAATTCGTGCATACTGAATTCAAGAATACATCACAATGATCATTTACCAAAAGGATCAAGTAGGCTTCATCCCATGAATGCAAGGATGGTTCAATATATGAAAATCCATCAACACAATATACTATATAAACAAACTATAAGAAAAATCCACATGATCATCTCATTAGACACTAAAAATGCCCTTCACAAAATACAACAGCCCATTTTGCTAAAAGTATTGAAGATCAGGAATTCAAAGTCTATATCTAAATATAATAAAAACAATATACAACCAGACAATAGCCAACATCAAACTAAATAGAGAGAAACTCAAAGAAATCCCATAAAAATCAGGGACAAGACAAGGCTGTCAACTCTCCACCTATCTATTCAATACAGTACTTGAAGCTCTAACCAGAGCAATTAGGCAACAAGAAGTCAAAGAGATACAAATTGGAAAGGAGGAATTCAAGATATCAGTATTTGTTGATGATCTGATAGTATACATTAGTGTCCCAGAAAGATCCATGAGAGAACTCCTAAAGCTGATAAACAATTTTAGCAAGGTGACTGCATACAAAATTAACTCAAACAAATCAGTAAACTTTCTATACTCAAATGATAAACAGTCTGAGTAAGAAATTAGGGAAACTACACCCTTCACAATAGTGACAAATAATATAAAATATCTTGGTGTGACTGTAACCAAGCAAGTGAAAGTTTGTACATTAAGAACTTGAAGTCTCTGAGGAAAGAGATTGAAGAAGACCTCATAAGATGGAAAGATCTCCCATGCTCAAAGACTGGCATGATTAATATAGTAAAATTGGCCATCTTACCAAAAGCAATATACAGATTCCTTGCAATCCTATCAAAATTCCAACTCAATTCTTCATAGCAATACTCAAATGCATTTGAAACAGCAACAATAACAACAACAAAACCAGGATAATAAAACTATTCTCCAGAATAAGAGAACTTATGGGGGAATCACCATCCCTGACCTCAAGCTGTATTACAGAGCAATAGTGATAAAAACTACTTGGTATTGGTACAGAGACAGGCAGGTAGATCAATAGAATAGAATTGAAGACCAAGAAATGAACCCACATACCTATGGTCGCTTGATCTTTTGAAAAGGGAGCTAAAACCAGCCAGTGGGAAAAAACCCCAAATTTTCAACAAATGCTATTGGTTCAACTGGTTGTCAGCATGTATAAGAATTCACATTGACCAATTCTTATCTCCTGTACAAAGCAAAAGTCCACGTGGATCAAGGTCCTCCACATAAAACCAATGAATCTAACAGAAGAAGAAGTGGGAAAGATCTTCAAGATATTGGCACAGGGGAAATTTTCCTGAAGAAAATACCAGTGGCGTATGTTCTAAGATCAAGAATTGACAAATGGGACCTCATGAAATTGAAAAGCTTCTGTAAGGTGAAGGACAATGTCAATATGACAAAATGGAAAAGATCTTTATCCACCCTACATCTAATGGAGGGTTAACATTCAAAATGTACAAAGAACTCAAGAAGTTAGACTCCAAAGAACTAAATCATCCTAATAAAAATAGGATACAGAGCTACACAGAGAGTTCTCAACTAAGGAATCTTGAATAGCTGAGAAGCACCTAAAGAAATGTTCAATATCCTTAATTGAGGGAAATGCAAATCAAAATGACCCTGAGATTCCACCTCAACAGTCAGAATGGCCAAGATCAAAAACTCAAGTGACAGCAGATGCTGGATAGGATGTGAAGAAAGAGGAGCACTCCTCCATTGTTGCTGGGATTTAAAGTTGGTACAACCACTCTGGAAATCAGTCTGGTGGTTACTCAGAAACTTGGAAATAGTTTTATCTGAGGATCCAGCTATACCACTACTAGGGATATACAGAAATGATGCTCCAACATATAGCAAGGACACATGTTCCACTATGTTCATAGCATCCTTATTTATAATAGCCAGAAACTGGAAACAACCCAGATGTAAACTCACCAGAGGAATGGATCCAGAAAAATGTGATACATTTACACAATGGAGTACTACTCAGCTAATAAAAACAGTGACTCAATCAAATTCATAGACCAATGATTGGAACTTGAAAATATCGTTCTGAGTAAGGTAACCCAGTCACAAAAACCACTCATGACATATACTCTCTGATAAGTGGATATTACCCAAAAAGTAGCTCAGAATTTCCAGTGTACAACTCACAGACCATATGAAACTAAAGAAGAAAAAAGACCACACCAAAGTGTAGAAGCTACAGTCATACTCAGAAGGGGGAAGAAAATAATATTGGGAAGTAGAGAAAGAAAGGAATCCTGGAGGATGAGAGGAGGAAAAAGAGAAAAAGGGTGGTTCAGATAAGGGATTATAGGGGAGAGAAGTACAGGTTTCAGGAATGTGAAAGAAGAAAAGAAGCAGTGGGGGAGGAGGAACTGGAGGTAGCCACTAGAAAGTTCCAGGGACCCAAGAGATTCCCAGAACCCAACAGGGAGGACATTAGCTGAAATAACCAACAAAGTGGAGATAAAGTCTCTGGAGACCATATCCAGTAGATAGGCACTGTCCCCAGTTGAAAAATGGGATCACACACCCACCTCAAAAATATTAATCCAGAATTCTTCCTGTCAAAAGTAAGTGTAGGGACAAAGATTGGAGCAGAGTCTGATGGAAAGGCCATCCAAACAGTGCCCCTCCTCGTTATCCAGCCCTTCTGGAGACATCAAACCCAGACACTATTGCTGATGCCATAAAGGACTTGCTGACAGGAGCCTGGTATAGCTGTTCTCTGAAAAGGTGTGTCAGATTGTAACCCATACATATGTGGATACACACAGCCAAACACTGGACTGAGAATTTAGGGCAAGGACTGAAGGAGGTGATGGGTTTAAAACCCCAGTGGAAGAACAACAATATCAAAAACCCAGACCATCCCAAAACTCACAGGAACTTAACCACAAACTAAAGAGTACACATGGGGGGGGCATGATTCCAGCTGGTATGTAGTACAGGACTGCTTTATTGGGCATCACCTGAAAGGGGTGCCCCTCAGTCCTATGGAGGCTCAATGGCCAAGGGTACGAGAATGCTAGGGTGCTGAGGCAGGAGTGGGTGGGCAGGTGGGAGAGCACCTTCATAGGGGCAGGGGTAGAGGGGGGAGAAAGGCAGTTTGCGGTGAGGAAACTGGGAGGGGGAATAAAATTTGAAATGTTAAAAAAATAACCAATAAAAATGAAAAAATAACTTCTTGAAAAAAAGAGCCAATAACAAAATAACATATAAAGAAGTATTAAAATAACACCTGAGTTCTTAACGAAGACTCAAAATTCAGAAATGTTTAGAGAGATTTGCTGAAGGTTCTAGAAGACCACAGATGTCAGTCAGACTAGAATAACAAGTAAAATATTGAATCATAATAGATAGAGAAAATCAGATATTCCATCTAAAATTGAAATTTAAACAATATCTAACTACCAATTCAGCAATATATAAGTTGCTAGAACAAAAAAATCAGAACAAAGTTGCATAACTACCCCAGGAAAACTTAGGAAATATATAACCTCTTACCAACAAGGCAAAAAGAAGGATGCTCTCTCTCTCTCTCTCTCTCTCACACACACACACACACACACACACATGAAAAAACAAAAACATCTCTTCCACCGCCATCATCATCAACAACAAAATAGTAGCAATTAACAATGATTGGTTGTTTATATCTCTCAATATCAATTGTCACAATTTCCCAATGAAAAGACAATGATAAACAAAATGTATAAAAAATGTGACTCATCCTTTTACTCCATACAAGAAATGTACCTCAACATCAAGAATACAGATTACCTCTGGTTAAAAGTTTCAAAAAACGTATTTCAAGCAATAAACCTCAAATGCAAGTTGGTATAGTCATCTTAATATCTAACAAAATAGACTACAAAAGAATATTAATCAACAGAGATGGGAAAGACAATGCATATTTATCACAGGAAAAATATCAACATGATATTTCCTTTATGTTTATCTTTGTTCCATACAGGAAGGAAGGTAGCCTCATTTGTAAAATAAACATTAATACTTTTTAAATCACACATTAACCATCATATACCAAGTGTAGGAGGCTTCAACTACCTTCTCAAAACAGTGGAGAGTTCATCCAGAGAAAAACTAAAAAATGAGAAATACTAGAGTTAACTAATGTCATGACTCAAATTAATTCAACAAATAGATACAGACCATTATGCTAAGCATTAAAGAATATACTTTTTTTTCAGTACCTCACAGAATTTTCTCCAAAATCAACCTACACAGAAACAAAACAAGTCTCTAAAGATCCAGGAAAATTTAATTCTCTCAGATCACCATGGATTAGTGATGAGTATCATAAACAATGATCAGGAACTACAGAAGGCCTACAACCTCATGGAAAATGAAGAACTCTTAGTTTAATGACATAATGGATCAAGACAAAAATAAAGAAATTGAATACTTTCTAGAATTCAATAAAAATTTGTACACAGCAATCTTAAATTCACAGGACACCGTGAAAGAGCTGCTAAAAGCAAAGTTAATAGCACTATGTATTTATTTAAGAAACTGGAGAGATTTCATACAGGTAAGTTAACGGCACACCTAAAGGCTCAACAGCAAAAATAAAAAAAAAAATGTTTAAATACATCCAAGAAATTATTCTCAACTGAGGAAACTTGAATGGCAGAAAAGCACCTAACGAAATGTTCAATATCCTTAGTCATCAGGGAAAGGCAAATCAAAACAATCCTGAGATTCCACCTCAAAATAAGAGATTAAACTACTAATGTAAATAGGATAATGATAGAGAATTTAGAAAACATAGTTGTTTAATAAATTCAACAAGAAAGGTTAACCATTATCCAACCAAATAAAAGGGCATAAAGAAAACATTCAAAAAATAAATGAATAGATAAATAAATAATGAAAAGAAGAAATAACAGACACTGACGAGGGCACACTTTAAAAACTAGCACTCCACAAAATCAAATAAAAATGACTATTTTTCTGATATGTAGTATTTACCAGAGTGAAATCATGACCAGATAAGCAATTTTCATAGACCCATGTCATCTACTATAATAGAACAAGTCATTTAAATATTTCCAACTACAACAAAGCCTATGTCCAAGTTGGTTTTAGGTAAAATTTCAATGGTTAGCTATAAGGCTCAATCTCTGGCAGAGCCAGGAAAACAAGTTTTGGGAGATAGGTATATCAGTGTCTGTCAGTGCCTGCATTTGGTGAGCAGATGGGATGGGTCCTCAGCTAGAGCAGTCTCCAGATGGCCCCTCCTCCAGTCTTTGCATCACATTTTGTCTCTATACTTACTCCAACGAGAAATTTGTTACTCCTTCTAAGGACCTAAGCACCCACACTTTGGTCTTCCTTCTTCTTGCGCTTGCTTCATGTGGTCTGTGAGTTGCATCTTAGGTACTGTGAGCTTTTTGACTGATATCCACTTTACAGTGAGTACATACCACGTGTGTTATTTTCTGATTGAGTTACCTCACTCAGTATGATATTTTCTCGTTCCATCCATTTGCGTAAGAATTTCTTGAATTCATTGTTTTTAATAGCTGAGTAGTACTCCATTGTATAAATATAACTCATTTTCTGTATCCATTCTTCTGTTGAAAGACATCTGGGATCTTTCCGGCTTCTGACTATTATAAATATGGCTGCTATGAACATAGTGGAGCATGTGTCCTTATTATATGTTGGAGTATCTTTTAGATATATGCCCAGGAGTGATATAGCTGGGTTCTCAGGAAATACTAATATCAATTTTCTGAGGACTGCTTTCTAGAGTGATTGTACCAGTTTACAATTCCACCAACAATGGAGGAGTGTTCCTCTTTCTCCACATCCTCTTCAGCATCTGCTGTCACTGAGTTTTTTTATCTTAGTCATTCTGACTGGTGTGAGGTAGAATCTTAGGGTTGTTATGATTTGCATTTCCCTGATGACTAAGGATTAGGTGCTTTTCAACCATTCAAGTTCCCTCAGTTGAGAATTCCTTGTTTTGCTCCGTACCCCACATTTTAATAAGGTTTTTTGATTGTCTGGAGTCTAATTTCTTAATTCCTCTAATTTCTTTGTATACATTGGATACTAGCCCTCTATCAGATATAGGATTGGTAAAGATCTTTTCGCAATCTGTTGGTTGCCATTTTGTCCTATTGACAGTATTCTTTGCCTTACAGAAGCTTTGCAGTTTTATGAGGTCCCATTTGTCAATTCTAGATCATAAAGTATAGGCCACTGGTGTTTTGTTCAGGAAATTTTCTCTTGTGCCCATATGTTTGAGGCTCTTCCCCACTTTCTCTTCTAGTAGTTTCAGTGTTTCTGGTTTTATGTGGAGATCCCTGATCCACTTGGACTTCAATTTTGTACAAGGAGATAAGAATGGATCTATTTGCATTCTTCTACATGCTGACTTTCAGTGGAACCAGGAGCATTGTTGAAAATACTGTGCATTTTCTACTGGATGCTTTTACTTCCTTTGTCAAAGATCAATAGTCTATAGGTATGAGGCTTCATTTATAAGTCTTCAATTCTATTCCATTGATCTTCTTGCCTATCTCTGTACCAATACTATGCAGTTTTTATCACTATTGCTCTGTAGTACAGCTTGAGGTCAGGGATGGTTATTCCCCCAGAAGATCTTTTATTGTTGATGATAGTTTTCACTATCCTGGGTGTTTTGTTTTTCAAAATAAATTTTAGAATTGCTCTTTCTAACTCTGTGAAGAATTGCGTTGGAATTTTGATGGGGATTGCATTGATCTGTGGATTGTTTTTGGCTTGATTGCCATTTTTACTATATTAATCCTGGCAATCCATGAGCATGGGAGATCTTTATATCTCCTGTGATCTTCTTCAATTTCTTTCTTCAAAGATGTGAAGTTCTTGTCATGCAGTTTATTCACTTGTTTGGTTAGATTCACACCAAGGAATTTTATATTATTTGTGACTATTGTGAAGGATGTCATTTCCCTAATTTCTTTCTCAGCCTATTTATACTTTGAGTAGAGAAAGGCTACTGATTTGTTTGAGTTAATTTTATATCCAGCTACTTTGTTGAAGTTATCAGGTTTAGGAGTTTTTTGGTGGAAATTGTGGGGTCACTTAAATATACTATCATATCATCTGCAAATATTGATATTTTGACTTCTTTCTTTCCTATTTGTATCCTTTTGACTTCCTTTTGTTGTCTAATTACTCTGGTTAAGACTTCCAGTACTATATTGACTAGGTAGGGAGAGAATGGGGAGCCTTGTCTAGTCCCTGATTTTAGTGAGGTTCCTTCAGGTTTCTCTCCACTTAGTTTGATGTTGGCTGCTGGTTTGCTGTAAATTGCTTTTACTATGTTTAGGCATTGTCCTTGAATTCCTGGTCTTTCTAAGACTTTTATCATGAAGGGGCATTGAATTTTGTCAAATACTTTCTCAACATCTTGTTAGATGATCATGTTTTGTTTTTCTTTGAGTTTGTTTATATAATGGATTACATTGATGGATTTCCAAATATTGAACCATCCCTACATTCCTGAGATAAAGCCTACTTGATCATGACGGATGATTATTTTGATGTGTTCTTGGATTCAGTTTGTGAGAATTTTATTGAGTATTTTTGCATTGATATTCATAAGGGAGATTAGTCTGAAGTTCTCTTTCTTTGTTGGGTCTTTATGTGATTTAGGCATGAGCATTATTGTGGCTTTATAGAATGAATTGGCTAGTCTTCGTTCTGTTTCTATTTTGTAAAGTAGTTTAAAGAGAATTGGTATTAGGTCTTCCTTGAAGGTCTAATAGAATTCTGCACTAAAACCATCTGGTCCTGAGCTTTTTTTTTTTTTTTTTTTTTTTGTGGGGAGACTTTTAATGACTGCTGTTATTCCTTTTGGGGTTATCAAACTGTTTAGATGGTTTGTCTGATCTTGATTTAACTTTGATTCCTGGTATCTTTCTTCAAAATTGTCCTTTTCATTAAGATTTCCAGTTTTGTTGAGTACAGGCTTTTGTAGAATGTACTGATGATTTTTTGAATTTCCTAAGTTTCTTTTATTATCTCTCTCTTTACAGTTCTGACTTTGTTAATTTGGATATTGTCTCTGTGCCCTCTGGTTAGTATGGCTATGGGTTTATCTATGTTGTTGATTTTCTTAAAGAACCATCTCCTGATTTTGTTGATTCTTTGTATAGTTCTTTTTGTTTCTACTTGGTTGATTACAGCCCTGAGTTTGATTATGTCCTGCTGTCTACTCTTCTTGGGTACCTTTGCTTCATTTTGTTCTAGAGTTTTCATGCATACTATCAAGTTGCTAGTGTATGCTCTCTCCAGTTTCTTTTTGTAGGCACTTAGAGCTATGAGTTTTCCTTTTAGTACTGCTTTCATTGTGTTTCATATATTTAGGCATGATGTCTCTTCATTTTCTTTAAATTCTAAAATGTCTTTAATTTCTTTCTTTATTTCTTCCTTTACTAAGTTATCATTGAGTAGATCATTGTTGTTATTGAAAACCAGCCTTTGTCCATGGTGATCTGATATGATACATGGGATTATTTCAATCTTCTTGTATCTATATAGGTCTATTTTGTGACCAAATATATGGTCAGTTTTGGAGAAGGTACCATGAAGTGCTGAGAAAAAGGTATATTCTTTTGTTTTTGTTTGAAATGTTCTACATATATCTGTTAAATCCATTTGGTTCATAACTTTTCTTAGTTTCACTGTGTCTGTTTAGTTTCTAATTCCATGATCTCTCCATTGCTGAGAATGGGATATTGAAGTCACCCACTATTATTGTATGAGTTGTAATGGCTGCTTTGAGCTTTAGTATAGTTTCCTGTGCATATTAGGGCTCCTGGGAGTCCAGCTTCCTCTATGATCCTGGGGGTGTTATAACTCCTGGGAGTCCAGCTTCCTCTCTGATCTTGGATTTGTTAGAGCCCCTGGGAGTCCAGCTTCCTTTGGGTATTGTGAGGTTGGTTGTAGAGGTAGTGGCCAAGGTCTGCTCAGTACAATGATTCAGATTGGAAGGAATCTGTGCCAATGGGTTAGGGTAAGGTGTCTTCATGAGAGCAGACCAGCTAAGAATCAACTGCTCTAGGTGCAGTGGGTTCTCAACTGCACTGAGTGCAGCAGATCCTCTGGGATGAGTCTGAATACTGTGTCTTCCTGAGAGCAGACCAGCTATGAGTCTGCCCCAGCAGGAAGAGCCCGTTGGAGGAGGCAGAATCGGAGTGGTATTCTGGAGGGCAGGATTTTGGTGGATGATGGGTCCCTAGTGCACTGCTAGTTTTCCAGCTGCAGCTCTGGGAATTAGGTTCATGGTGAAGGGTTCTTACCAACTGTTCTGAATGCTGCAGTTCCTCTGGGATGGGTCAGAATATGGTGTCTTCCTGGGAGCAGACCAGTTATGCGTCTGCCACAGCAAGAACTTGCCAGGTAGAATCTATGCATAGTTTTCATGAACATTAGAATAAAAGCTTTAATTCAGAATTTTGTATGTTGATTTCCAAACTCATCTGTGAAATAGGATACAACTGAAAATGGAACCTTCCAATGATACTACTGATCTACCACAGCAAAAACCAAAAATGCATACTTCTAAATCACGGTTTAACCTCATTAAACATTTATCTAGTCATTGTTAGAAAACTTAAGGGTAATGGTAAAATGAGAATGCATAGAGCATCTAAAATGTTTCTGACACAAAACATATGAAAGTTTCTGACAGTATGGAAAGCCCAAACCTAAGAATGATATGACTAGAAGAAGGTGAAAGTTCCAACCTGAAAATCCCAAAAAATATCTTAAATAAAATCTTAGAAAAATATTTCCATAATTTAAACAAAGAAATGCCTATGAATGTAGGAATCTATATTTTAGTTTAGAAAACACTGAATACATTGGACCAGAGAAGAAATTCCTCTTGTCACATAATAATCAAAACATGAAATGTACAGGACAAGGATTGAATTCTAAAAGTAGAAAGGGAAAATGGCCAAGTATAATATAAAATGATACCTACCAGAATTACAACTGAATTTTCAGCAAATACTATACAAGTCAGAGGTATATGGACAGATATCTTCTAGACCCTAAGAGATCACAGATATCTCTATAGACTACAAGTTTAGCAAATGTTAAATCACCATATATGAAGTGAACAAGATATTCCACAACAAAACCAAATTTAAATAATATTGTTTCACTAATCCAGTCCTATAGAGGATACTAGAACAAAATCTTCAACAGAAGGAGAGTAACAACACCCAATAAAACACAAAACTTAACAATTTAACATGAACAAAACAAAAAGAAGAAAATCGCTCTCCCTCTCTTTCTCTTTCCAAACCACTCTCTCTTACACACACATAGGACTAAAATAAAAATAACAGGAATTAACAATCATTGATCATTAGTATTTTTGAACATCAATAGACTCTACCTGCCAGTACAAAAACATAGAAAAACAGAGTGAATTTGTTAACAGGATCTATCCTTCAGCGGCTTACAAGGCTTACAAGAAACACAACTTTACCCACGATAGCAAAAACTATTCTCAGCAATAAAAGAACTTCTGGGGGAATCACCATCCCTGACTTCAAGCTGTACTACAAAGCAATAGTGATTAAAAACTGCATGGTATTGGAACAGAGATAGGCAAGAGGATCAATGGAATAGAATAGAAGACCCAGAAATGAACCCCCATACCTATGGTCACTTGATCTTTGACAAAGGACCTAAAACCATCCAGTGGAAAAAAGACACCATTTTCAACAAATGGTGCTGGTCCAACTTGAGGTCAGCATGTAGAAGAATACAAATTGATCCGTACTTATCTCCTTGTACAAAGCTCAATTCCAAGTGGATCAAGGACCTCCACATAAAAACAGCTACAATGAAACTAATAGAAGAGAAATTGGGGAAAAGCCTGGAGCACATGGGCACAGGAGAAAAGTTCCTGAAAGGAACAACAATGGCTTGTACTCTAAGACCAAGAATTGACAAATGGGACCTCATAAAACTGCAAAGCTTCTGTAAAGCAAAGGACACAGTCAATAGGACAGAGTGGCAACCAACAGATTGGGAAAAGACCTTCACCAACCCTACATCTGATAAAGGGCTAATATCCAAGATATACAAAGAACTGAAGTAATTAGACTCTAGACGATCAAAGAACACTATTAAAAAATGGAGCACAGAGCTGAACAAAGAATTCTCAACTGAGGAAGCTCGAATGGTTGAGAAGCACCTAAAGAAGTGTTCAGCATCCCTAGTCATCTGGGAACTGCAACACTGAGATTCCACCTCACACCAGTGAGAATGGCTAAGATCAAAAACACAGGTGACAGCACATGTTGGCGAGGATGTGGAGAAAGAGGAACACTCCTCCACTGTTGGTGGGATTGTAAACTGGTACAACCACTATGGAAAGCAGTCTGGCGGTATCTCAGAAACTTGAACATAGTGTTACCTGAGGACCCAGTTATACCACTCCTAGGCATATACCCAAAAGATGTTTCAACATACAACAGGGACACATGCTCCACCATGTTCATAGCAGCCTTATTTATAATAGCCAGAAGCTGGAAAGAACTCAGATTTCCTTCAACAGAAGAATGGATGCAAAAAATGTGGTACATTTATACAATGGAATACTAACTACTCAGCTATTAAAAACAGTGAGTTCATGAAATTCTTAGAGAAATGGATGGAGCTGGAAAATATCATCCTGAGTGAGGTGACCCAATCTAGAAGAATATACATGGTGTGCACTCACTGATAAGTGGATATTAGCCCAAAAGCTCACAATACCTAAGACACAAAGTATAGACCACATGAAACTCAAGAAGAAGACGGAAGACCAAAGTGTGGGTGCTTTGGTCCTTTCTAAAAGGAGTATCAAATGTTTCAACCAGAGTTCCCAAAGTCTAAACCTCCAGCCTGAGGGCACAAAGATTGGGACTCATGTCTCCACCTGTATAGGTAATTGAGAGTTACCTTGTCAGACATCAGTGGAAGTGGAGGGCCTTGGTCCCCAAACGTTTGGATCTCCTAGTGTTGTGGAATTCGAGAACAGGGATATGGGACTGGGAGGATGTTTGGAGCATACCCTGATAAAAATAGGAGGAGGGTGTATGGGATAAGGGGCTTTACGGGAGAATGCGAGAGGAGACAACATTGAAAGGTAAATACGTAAAATATCCAATAAAAAAAAAACAGATAAAGGGTCTAAAAAAAAGAGAGCTTTTATTTATTTCAAATTATTTTCAAAAGTTTCTAGGAGATGCTAATTGGCTAAGATCTTATTTGAAGCTCTCCACAAAAGAATTTAAGTCTCTGTTTAATATTCTCAAGAGAGATGTAAATCCTAATTTCCCTCAACAACTAATTGACAAAAGAGAAGCAATCTCACAAAAAGTAGAAGAAACTATTACTAATCAATATAGTATATAGTCTGATTAGTTGTCGGCTGTGCTATAGCAGTCTTTGATAAAAGAAATTGTTATTATAGATTTATATTTCTTTAAATAGTGTCTTCATGACTCTCTGAGTGTGGAAGGAGCGACTGTTGGCGCTTCTGCCCTGATTTTACAAGTCTGAAAAATTGGCTTTAAAAACAAAAGAGGGGGAATGGTATCCCTGCAGAAGGAGTCCCTCTGAAATGCTCTCCATCATGCCTTGTTCACTTTTAACTCTAAAACTGAAATCTCATGGCAAATCTGCTGCTGACTGCCTCTAGATTCACCGAGATCAGTAAAAACTAAGCCACAGATATGGGGAAGGACCCTCTTAAAAGGGAATGGCCCAGACCCAGTTCCCTTATGGGGCCGAGGATTGATATGCCTGTTTGATACCATAGAAGACACAGCTAACCAGCTACCAAAAAGATTAATGAAATAAATAGATACCCCCACAAAGCCAGGCCCAACCATAAATAAGATGAATGACAATTTACATCCAGGGAAGAGAAATCCCCCTGAGAATTCCCTTCTTTTTCCTTTCTAGGTAAAAATGAATCACCCGTGATGTCTGCTGTTAGAAATTCTAATCCAGATGCTGGCCTCCGAAATTATACTACTCAGACCTTCAAAGGGCCATTGACAAGAACATCAAACAGCTAGAGATTGACTTCACTAATCTGAAGAAACCCCTCATTTCATTCTCTGAAGAGACCTCCAAAAATCGCAAAGATCATTATTGGCCATGAATTACTCTATTACAATAGACAAGGCTGTGTTCAGCTCTTGACTGTATACAGCCCTTAAAGAAGAATGTTGCCTTTACATAGACAAGACAGGGAGGGTTAAAGAGAGCATGAAATAGACCAGAGAAGGCTCTGAGAAAAGTCAGAGAGAGAAAGAAAGATGAGTGCTGGTACAAGAATTGGTTTTCAACCTCTCCATGGTTGTCAATCCTACTCCCTCCCATCTTGGGACCATTATTTGGGTTATTTTTGCTTATTTCTGCTGGTACCTGGGTCTCAAATAGGCTGACCACTCTGTGAAACAACAGATAAATAATTTGGTAGCAAAACCTATTAAGATACATTATCATAAGTTTGCTATGAAGGACCATGAGACTCAAGATGAGGTTATTACTTTATATAGGGTGTTCCCAAAACCCATCTCTGCCCAACCTAAAAGAGGGGACTTCAGCCCCTAGACCAAGCAGAGAGGAGCCACCCAGAACCCCCTCTGAATGGTGATCTGAATTCTTGCTTAGGCTGCAAGGCTAATCACTGCAAGGGAATATAAATAAAAGATAAAAATATCTCTCTGGGTTCCCTGAGGGACAAGCCTGACTGCATAGGGGTTGGTTGATGTCAAAAGTATCCCCTCTCCAGGAAAAAGACATCAGGACGAGTATGGCCCTCATGCCTCACTGGACAACGACAGGGGGACCAGAGCCTTTACAAGGTCCCCTTCAATTACTGGAGGTCAGGCCTCTTTCCCCGCCTTTACAAGATTAGAATTGCCACAGCCCTTCTATACTTAGAGAAGGGTGGAGATGTCAGGGACAACCCTGCTTACACACTGAAGGCCTAAAATCAGCCATAGGCCTAAAATCAGCAATAGGCCTGTCATACATGTATACTAACACCAAGTCTTGGGTCTCAGTGGAAAAACATTGAAACAGATGGCTATAAGCTATTGTAAACAGACAGCTTTTGTGGAAATTTACCAGCCTGAGTAGTCATAGACCTTGTAAATAGGTAGCCTTGGCAGACAATACCAACTTAGATAAGGACACGTGAATCATAGGCAGAGTCATAGTGATCTGTCCCCTGAACCTTCACCCAGCCAATAATACCCTGTTCTGAAAGATATCTGTATTCCCCCTGAATCCCTATGCTCCAGTGTCATCCCCTTCCCCACATTCTGCCTTTCTGTGTTTATAACCCCTGTGTGAATGAATTACGATTTCATAAAAATAAATAAATTATAAAAAAAAGAAACACAACTTAGCAAGAAGGATAGATACTACCTCAGAATGAAGGGTTGGGCAAAGTTTCGTCCAACGCAAACCAATAAAAGAAACACCCTGGAGTACCTCTTCTATTATCTAATAAATATCATTTTTAAACTGAGAGTAATAGAAAGAGATGAAGAAGAACACATCATACTTATCAAAGGGAAAAAAATCCACCAAAATTATGTCTTAATTTGGAACATCTATGCCACAAATGAAAGGGTACCCATTTTTATAGCACAATGAACTACAAACTCTAATAGTGAGAGATTTCAATACCTCACCCTCATCAATGGATAAAACATCACAACAGAAACTAAGCAGCAAAGTAATGGAATAGTTATTAAGGATCAAACAGATCCAAAAGATACAGAAAACTTCACTCAAGCAGAAAAGAATACACTTCGTTCTCAGGTATTCATGGAAACTTCTCCACAATTGACCATATACATCACAAAGCAAGTGTGAACTGGTAAAAGAAGACTGAAATAATCACTTGCATCTTACCAGATTATCTTTGATTTAAACCAGATTTCAACAACAACAGAAACAACAGAAAGCCTATAAATTCTTGGAAATTAAAGAACATTCTGCTCAATCACCACTGTGTCAAACAATAAACATAAAAAGTAATTAAATATTTTTAAATGAACTCAATCAAAATGAAGGCACAAAATACCCAAATTTATGAAAGTAGTGCTAAAAGAAAGTTCATAACATTAAGTGCCTTCATAAAGTAATTGGATTGATCTCATATTATCAACTTAATAGCACAGCTGAGGGGTCTAGAAGAAAAAGAATCAAACACACTCAAAAGGAGTAGATTGCAGGAAATAATCAAACTCCATGCTTAAATCAATCACCCAGAAAGAAATACTACAAAGAATTAACAAAACTAAGAATTTGTTATTTGGTAAAATAAAAAAGATAGACAAACTGTTAGCCAACATAATTAATGGCAGAGAGACAGAATCCAAATTAACAAAATCATAAGTGAAAACAGAAAAACAACAGACCTTGAGGAAAGTAAAAGAAACATTAGATCTTATTTCAGAAGCTTGTATTCCAAACAATTGAAAAATATAAGTGAAATGGATGATTTTATAAGCTGATAACACTTATTAAATTTAAATCAAGATTAGGGAAACTATTTAAATACTTCTAAAACCCCTAAGGAAATCAAAGCCATCATTAAAATGTTATAACAAAAGAAAGCCCAGGAACAAATGATTATATTTCAGAACATTCCCAGACATTCAAAGAAGAGCTAATACCAATACTGCTCAAAATATTTCACAAAATAAAAATAGAAGAAACATTGCCAAACTTATTATATGAGGCCATAGTCACCCTGAAATCTAAATCACAAAAGGACTCAACAGTGAAAGAAAATTTCAGACCAATTTCCCGTATGAATATCGATGGAAAATTTTCAATAAAATGCTCTCAAACTGAATCCAAGAACATGTCAAAAATATCAATCATAACCAAGTATGCTTCATCCCTGGGTGAAGGGATGGTTTAATATTTGAAAATACATTAATGAAGTCTACCACAAAAAGAAACTGTAATAATAAACCATATGATCATATGATTAGATATTCAGAAATACTTTGACAAACTTTAACACTGCTGCATGTTAAAACTCTTCGAGACCTCAGGGATAGAACAAACACACAAAACACAAAACACAAAACACAATATATAACAAGCCCATAGTAAACAACGTAATAAGTGGTGATAAACTTAAAGCAATCCTACTAAAATCAGGGAACAGGCAAGGCTGTCTACTCTTTCCCTGTCTCCTAAATATTGTACATGAAGTTTGAGCTATAGCAATAAGAAAATTGAAGGACATCAAGGGATCGAAATTGGAAAGAAGAGAGTCAAATACTGCTATTTTCAGATGATATCATAATATACATAAGTAAACCTAAAAATTGTACCGGAGTACTCCTATAGCTGATAAACACCTTCTGCAGTGTGTTTAGCTACAAAATTAACTCAAAATAAATCAGTAGCCCTCAATTATACGCATGAAAATTGGGCTAAGAAAGATATGAAGGAAAAAAATGTTGTGTGCAATAACCACCAATAATAAAAATATCTCTGTGTAACTCTTAGCAAACATATGATAAGCCTATGACAAGAAGTTCATGTCACTGAAAACAAATTGAGAAAAATATCAGAATATAGCAGGATTTCCCAGGCTCATGGATCAATAGGATTAACATAGTAAAAATGGCAGTTTTATCAAAATCATTCTACAGATTCAATACAATTCCCATCAAATTTCAAATACAATTCTTTACAAAGCTTGAAATTGCAATTTTCAGCTTCATTTGGAAAAACAAACAAGCAACAAAATAATAGGATAGCTAAATCAATCATGTGCAATAAAAGAACTTTTGGGAGTATCATTATCTTTGATCTCAAGCAGTGCTATAGAGAAATAGCAATAAAAACTGTATGGTATTGGTATAGAAACAGAGGAGTTGATCAATGGAAATGAACCAATGCCTGAGACATAAACTCACAAACAAACAGACACCTTATTTAGGCAAAGAATCCACAATCATACAATGGAAATGTGAAGCATCTTCAAAAATTGTGCTGATCTCACTAGATGTTTGCATGTAGAAAAATGCAATTAGATCCATATTTATCACTCTTCACAAAACTCAATTCCAATGGAATCAAAGTCTTTAATATTAAACCAGATAAACTTAATGTAATCAAAAAGAAAGTACATAATAGCCTTGAAAACATTGGTACAGACAACAACTTTCTGAACAGAATACCAATGGCTCTGGCTCCATGATCAACAATTCATAAATGGAACTTCATAAAACTGAAAATCTTCTATAGGACAAAGAACACCATCAACAGGACTAAATGGCGTCTTCCAGATTGGGAAACAATCTTCGCCAACCTGATAGCCAACACAAGATTTTTATCCAAATATATAAATAACTTAGGAAGTTAGACAACAACAATCAACATCACCCAATTATAAATGTTATATCAGGCTAAACAGAGAATTCACAGCAGAGGAATTTTTAGTGGCCAAGTAGCACTTAAAGAGATGTTTAATATCCACAGCTACCAGTGAAATGTAAGTCAAAGAATCCTGAAATACCATCTTATACCTGCCAGAATGGGTTCAATAATATTTCAGTTGGTGGCACATGCTATCAAGGACTTATTGCAAGGGGAACACTCCTCCATTTCTGGTGGCAGTGCAAACTTGTACAACCACTTTGAAAATCAATTTGGTGTTTTCT
This sequence comes from Grammomys surdaster, assembly GCF_004785775.1. Lineage (NCBI taxonomy): Eukaryota > Metazoa > Chordata > Mammalia > Rodentia > Muridae > Grammomys > Grammomys surdaster. The sequence goes on from NW_021604687.1 coordinate 1,489,941, forward strand.
CAGAAAACTAGAAATAGTTCTACCTCAAAACCTAGCTATACCCCTCCTGGTAATGTACCCTAAAGATATCCCACTCTACCACAGAGAGACTTGTTCAACTGTGTTCATATCAGTTTTATTCATAATACCCAGAAACTGGAATCAACTAGATTTCCCTCAACCGAAGAATGGATAAAGAAAATGTGGCACACCTACAAAATGGACTACTATTCTGCTACCAAAAAAGAGGAAAAAGAATAGTAAAGAAAAAGAAAAAAGAAACACATCTTGAAATTTTTAAGCAAATAGATGGAATTTGAGTATGTCATCCTGAGTGAATAGGCCATAGCCAAAAAACATGGGTCTTTATACTCACTTGTAAGTGAACATTAGCCCAAAAGTTCAGCATAACCATGCTACAATTCACAGACCCCCCAAAACACTGGATAAGTGAAATCCTAGGGAAGGATGTACAAATATTACAGAGATGATGCAACTAAATAGTCTTAAGAAGTCAATTAAGGGAAAGAATTGTGTAGGAGAGAGTATAAGGGGGAACAGGGAAGGTGGACAAGTACGGGGAGAATGGGTCAGTCAGGCCAGGGAGTGAGAATAGAAATTGCTGAGCAGCTTCTCTGGGACTTGCTGGAGGCCTGAGAAGGGTAAGTATATAGGAAATATACGGTGATGATCCTAGCTGAGATTCTAAGCATAGTGAGATATAGAAACTTAATTATTACCTTGCTTGTTCTTTTGACTATTTGTGTTTATTATCTTGCTTGTTCCCTGACTATTGGCATCTATTGCATTGCTAGTTCCTCAACCTAGAACTGACCTTAATACTTGTATGTAATCAAAATGGCATAAAAGTAGATTGGGGAAAAGTAAAAAAGAAGAACCCTGCTCCTCCAAAAAAAAAAAAAAAAAAAGAAAAGAAAAGAAACTTAATTGGCCAACTGCTGTAGCTAGGAGAGTTTCCAAAGGAAGGGAGGGGACATCAATCCATTCAGGAAAGCTTCAACCAAATATTTGTCTTGCGTACAATTATGTACAGGGACTAAGATGAAGCACAAAATGTGGGAAGAGCCAAACAATGTCTTTTCCAACTTCTGTTATGGAGGCAAATTTTTCAACTATAAATAATACTCTTGTTATGCTTGAAGAGAGGAATGTAGCATAACTGCCTCCTGAGAGGCTTCATAAAGCAGTGGATGGAAATAGATTCAGTGACCTATAGCCAAAGTATCAGAATGAGTTTAGGGAATATTGTAGAGAGTTTCAAAGAGAAGAGGGCAAGCTAGAATTGTCAAGGACACTACAAGAAGACCCACAGGGTCAAATAACCTGGAATACTTGGAACTCATAGAGACTTGGCCACCAACCATGCTGAAGCTGGAACTAGGCTCCCTTACTACACCTTAATAGTAAATGTACAGCTTGGTCTTAATCTGGATTCTGTCACAAGTGGAGCAGCAACTATCTCCATCTTTGTGCCCTGCCACCGGTTTATTTCCCCTACTTTAGATGCTTCATTGGGCCTCAGTGCTAATCCTGCTGGAACCAGATGCCCCAGGGTGAAGCAATATCCACGGGACAGCTGCCCTTACCTGATGGGAAGAGGGGATTATTAGGGGTTGGTATTTGTAAGGATAGAACTGGGAGAAGAGGGGGGATAGGGGCTGTGATTTAGAATGTTAAAGTGAATAAAAAGTAAAGTATTGAAAAATAGATAGCATTTACATTTTTAAATAAAATTGAAATGTGCAAATGTGGTAATACAGTAATCTTTAGTATTCTAAAGAAATATTCAGGAGAAAATATTGTGTTCCTGGATTCTAGAATAATTAGACAAAAATATAGTTCAAGAGAAAGCAAGAGAGTTTATTATTTTAAATAACAGTTCTTCTGATGCTTTTTACTTTATAACATGACACATCTTTTCCTTTCCACAAAGGACTTTTGAGAACTATGTAAATAATGGAGAAAAAATCAATCTGATCATTTTTATAAAAAATACCCTTACTTGTCATGTTGGAAATTTCATTTTCTGGGCAGGGTTTACAAACAAAACAGCAGACAGCCTTTCCTTCCTGAGGAAATTTTCTGAGTCCTGGTCTGCAAGGCATACTACATATTGAAGGTAGAATCTGAGAAAAATAATATGCATTATAAAATTAAGGACAATATCATAATGAAAAAACAATCAGTGACTAATACAATATAAATACACTGGGAAAAATCATTTAGCAAACATGTATCATATTAAATTTTCTGCTTTATTTTTTTTTTACAGATAAAATGTATGAGTGTATGATGATTTATACATTAAGAAGCATCCATAGCAAGAACAATAATATCAACTGAGTAGACCCCACATACCTCCCAGGGACTAAGCAACCACCCAAAGAGTACACATGGAGGGACCCATGTGTACAGCTGCATATGTAGCAGAGGCTGGACTTATGTGGCATCAATGGGAGGATAGGCCATTGGTCCTTTGAAGGTTCAGTGTCCCACTGTAGTGGAATTCCATGGCAATTAGGTGGGAGTGGGGGTCTGCTGGTGGAACATCCTCAAAGAGCTAGTAGGGATAAGATAGGGGTGTGCAGAAGGGAAACCTGGAAAAAGAATGACGTTTGAAATGAAAATAAACAAAATGTCCAATAAAAAAGAAAAAATAAAGATATTTAATTAAGACCTACATTAAAAAAAAAGAAACATCAATAAAAAAGTGTAAGAGTAAGAAAGAGAATATCTAGGGTAGTGTGAAGTGAGTCAATAATTGACGAAATATCAAACATTTATCCCATGCAAAGCAAAATAGAGAATATTTTAAGTAATTGTGATACATGTTAAGCACTAAAGTTAAGACTAAATTACCTGATCTATATCTGTAGCCCACTGTATCATTTCCTCAGACATATATAACTGTTGACCACTTGGAAAATGATCTGAAAATCTTCCTATTTTTATTTTAAGTCCATAGTCTTCTGGAAAATCCATGATATAGAAAATGTCATACTCTGTATCCTGTTTTAAATTCTGGTTCATGTTGACTAGGTCTCCAACAGGATTTACAAATTGTAAGTTTTTCAGAAAAGAGAACATCTAAAACACATTTGTTACATTAATTTCAACTATGCTTACACAACAGCACAGAAAGTATTAAGTTTAGAATGTCCCCAACTTTTATTATCCTTCCCGAAAATATAACTTTACAAGAGGTATTCAGTACTAAAGACGAAAATAAAGTTCGTGTAAATGTAAAGTTGTGCTTTGTTTACAAATACAATCTTATTGCTGGATTTGATGCTCTAAAATGTACACTCCTGAACTTTATGTTTGGAGAGTAATGATGCCTTCTGTAGTTGTTTTTTTTTTTTTTTTTTTTTTTTTTGGCCAATTGTGTTATTTGATCACAGGCAGTGGAATTGAAATTGGTAATATGTGAAATTAGTGCAAAAGCACTTGATATTATTTTGGATCCATTCAGTAAATTGATCTTCAACATTTCAATAACATAAAACGTCATTTACTTATTGCTATCTAAAAGTTTCACAAGATAAATTAAAACATGAGATGTGGCTTAAATATCTGGACAAAAAAATTATGACTTATATTATGAATGCTGACTTTCATGCCTGTGTTGACTGTATCACAATTTATGACACTAACATAATCTGCTACCTATGCAATGATAGAGTATAGGACTATATACATTTTTTTTGGGAGAATTATTTACATGGCTTTAGTCCATGTGGTTCTATTAACAAATTCCAAGTGTAGTATATATACATATGAGATTTAGTGTAAAACTGATTACCTTCCGAGAGTCAAGTTCTCGTTCCTTCAAAGCACTCTTAGACCATGTGTCTACTTGTTGCAGAAGGATCTCATGGAGTGAGTAGGCCACAGCATACATGGCATTGTATAAGTTATAACATGTATCACTCATGGCCATTCCAAGTGGTGTCATGAATAACCATTTAAATACAGTTTTGGTTGGACAATTCTTCAGCTTCTTACAATTAGATGGTGGTGAAGAACATCTAAAATATGTCCACCATAGTTTGGCAAAGGAAAATTCACTGCTGTAGTTTGAAGGGTAGACTGTTTGTATAAAATTTTTAAAACCAGATATCTCACGTTGCTGGTGTGAAAAAATGAAAGTCCCATGGGAGGAGTATAGCAAAAAATCTCCCCTAATTGTGATCATATCAAATTGTGACACACTAACCCAGATTCTCCAAATGCGTTCATATTTCAGTTTAATTAGGATAAACTCTAAATAAGAGTCTCTGTCTCCATAAACTATCACAATTTTTGCTAATGACATTTTGATTTGCTTAGAATACATAGCATATTCGCTCAAGAATTTTTTCTGAACATTTTGGATAATAATGGCAAATGATAAACAGACAATGTTTCTTTGCATTTCTCCTCTCAATTCAGAAAGGAAGTGAACTCCATGGTCATCATCTGTAACCATCACTCCTATCCAGTTCCATCTGAAGTGAACCAGTAGGGACACCATGGCTAGTGGTAGAGATGTGTCCTTGGGAGATATCTGATAGAGATGTGGAAATTGTTCATTATCACTCAGAAGAAGATGAAAATGACCACAGTAAAGCTGAAAGATATAGAACAGAGTCAACAATGTGAATATGATGTAATCCAGAGGGTTTCACCTAAGATCTGAGTGTGCTTGAGCAAAGGATAGTTATTTTGGAAAGTGTTTATTCTACATCTCATTATTACAATTATATCCAACTTCTCTAAACAAGAACAAGGAAAATAAGTGTTCTAGTATAACATTTCACATTGCTGTGGTCTCCCATGCCCATTTATGATAAAATTGTTTTGTTTGCCACAAAACATATCTGTGTATTTATGCTTGATAGACCAGAATAAACATATGTCCTTTCTCTGACTTTTAACCTGCCTTGGCACTTAGAAAGTCTCACTGAGTTGAGATAGTATTTCCTTAAAATTAATTCATCTTGAATTACCTCAGGAATTCCAGAGATGTACAGGAATGGTCCAAATGCTGTAGATACTGCCCATATAGGTGCTGTAAGTACAATTAAATATCTTCTCTGATTTGTGCAGTAATAATTAGGATTAAGTTCCTTTCTTTTCAAGTCCAAGCCAGTTTTCTCATCATGATATGATAGGATACAATCAATCTTAACTAGCAGAGAAATGTTGGGTAAAATATGAAGGTTCTTATTTATTTCTTCCATGGCAAAATAAACAGAGAAAATCAAATAGATGGTCTTAGGTGTCAGCCTGAAAAAAGAACAGTAGAGAATATAATTCCTAAAACTGTACAAGCACAAGCTAGATAAAATGCTAGCATACAGAGAGGGAATCAACAGAAAAATACGATTTATATACAGGTTTTAACTGACATGAAAGAGAATATAACACAAGTTTACAAAAAAGTAAATTTCTGGTGGTTTATACAGCCTACAAAAACAAATTATAAGGCTATCACAAGCCTTCTTCTCTTTGTTCATGATGATGGCATAGGATATGTTTAGGTGTAATCTGACAAACTATAATCATATTTGCAATTTCCTCTACAATTCATGTTTCTATAACTTAATGATGTTACTTACAAATACCTAAAACACAACTTTAAAATATTTGCTAATAGTTATTTAAGCAGAATATCTCTTTGTACTACCAATACTCTATCCACACAAGATTCCCACTTGAGATTATAAATTTGTATTTAGTTTTGTTGAATCTCTGCCATGTTTTTGAGAGTCCTAATTTATTCACTTTAGTCTAATATTATATTGATTTGAAAGTAGACTATAAACCATATAGGTTAGTTCGGAATTCAATATTTTACCTTTATAAATCACTTGCTTTATCAACTGTGATGACATGTTTATACCACTGATACTAGCATCCAAGTATTGCTGACAAATAAACGTTGAATAACTATACAACCATCTCTGTTGTATAAACACTATATAGGAAGGGAAACATTCATCAGTTTGAAAATATGTTTGCTATGTAATATACAAGGCTTTATAGAAACTTAGATACAATAATCCTACTCTGTTATATATAAGTAAATGATCTTGATCGCAGAAAAACTTAAAAAATCAGATGTATGTATGCATCCATAATCCAGTTTCAACATAAAAAAGTTGCTTTGTGTTGTTAAATTCTAGATCAGAAATTCTTGCCTTGATATTTTCCTTATGACTAATAAGTAAGAAGAAATTAAAACATTTCTCTGGATCTGACTGCTTCTGCACCATGTGAAAGGACATGTAGTGAAAATTCATGCAGTTTAAATTTTTAGAGTGCTGGACATAAAACTTCACATACTTTTAAAGATGACACTGAGACATATTGTCTTATTAGCTATCAAAATTTAAAATTAAATTTAAATGAATTACAAACACCGTTTCCTTGACATACATGGCAGGACTTATCTGAAATAATATCTAGCTTTTCACAGGCTTATGCAAGACTTGCAGATGTATTCTGGATGATTTTTTTGTTCAAATAACTCAACTTCCCCTACATTCTTTATCATCTGTATGTGATCTGAACTTCTGGTTCATTTTCTCCATCCTACATTTTACTGTGATTATTGATTTTTTACTATTAATCATTTTCTCTATCATATCAACCCATTGTTCTACCCATTTGTTCTAAAATTTTTCTTTAATCCAAAGTCACAAATATTTATCATTGCTATATCAATATCATTCTGTCATATTCTGTTTAAAAGTGAATAGAAGCTTTATCTGAAATTGTTAACTTCAGTGTGCTAATATCTTCCTCCCTCCCTCTCTCCTTCCCTCCCTCCCTTTCACACACACACACACACACACACACACACACACATACACACACAAATATATGTATATATATATATGTATATATATATGATGCTATTTTGAAATATGATTTTAATGAATTTTTGAAATGTTATTTTTGACAAATTTACTACAACATTGCATGAGAAATTATCACATTTTTTTCTATTGAAATCTCAAATACAGTAACCCCATTAAAAAAGAGATATTACAGAAAATATATAACAGTATATGTAAAGTATACTCAATCCCCATAAACACATGTAATATTATTAGGAAAGAGGAGAAAGAGATTTAAGTGTTGAATGAGTATAGTAGATCAAAAAATACAGTAAAAATGAGAAAATTTTGAAATCTGTAAATGAAAATATGTCTTCGTAATGAAAAAATTTGTACCCATAGTACTTCTCTCTCAACTTTCATCATGTATCACAGACAACATATTTTTTCTAGCATAAAAAAATAGAAATAGCATGTGATAGCTTGTGTGGGCATCTTCCATTATAGAAAATTAACAAATTATCTGCTGGGATATGTAGATGCTTCATAATTTTTAAATTGAGAACTTTGCCTAAAGTTCTGACATTATTAACACAGCAAATAGGTGGTCATTCCTTTGAAACAGAATGTAAAATAAAGGAAACAGAAAATTCTCTTTGTGAGAAAATAGTTCTTTTAGTTCTGACTTCGGCTGCAGGATTCATAGACCACAAAATTTTGAAAATTATGACAGATTATTTGAACAAATCTGTTTATCTTCTTCATACATATAACTAAAAGTAAAGGAAGATATCCAAATGACTGGTGTGTAAGAAATGGGCATCCATGCTGACAGAAGAAACATTAGCAGATAAATAAAGACCATATTATTATAGTCTCTATGAGATAAGCCAAAAGCAGTGTTTGTTACTATTTTTCTCAGGGACATCCTATGACACAATAAGTTGGAAATCGGCACATTAAGGGAGTTTTTCTAGTAGCAAGGTCAGTAGTGTGGGTCATTCCTTCAACAGCTACCTATAAATTTAGACTCAAAAATGAAAAACAAGAAGGTACACATAAAACAACCAGGACTAAGAAAATAACCAGCACTGAAACATAAAATAAATTTTGGTTATGTCCTAGAAAGAGAGAGCCAGAAGACACATGGTATCATTTACTACATCCCAGTACCTCTAAAATGTTTTGTCTCCCATGATAAAGCAAAATATGTAAGTGAAATATGCACTTACTGCTTGTCTAGATTCCAACTGAAGTAATCATTCTTCACATAACCCTGCTTTGTGTAAATAGAAAAGAAACAATAACTCTCTGCATCTCCTAGACCATGTTCATTGTCTTTTATTCTCCAAAAGCATCTGGGGTCACTCAAATGACAAAAAATGAAGGAAATCTTCAGAAACAAGAAGACAGAAATCCAAGAGAACATTTTTTTTCATATCTGTAAGATATCTGCCTGAGCAAATACAGCATATAGAGTCAGGCAGAATCTCATGTATCAGTTTTGTGTTAACACATCCAGGTGTCACTTTTTATTACTGTAGTTACTGCTAAAGGACACATGTACTTCTCTTAGAAATTTACTTTTAAGTTTTTTTGTTTGCCTCTAGAGGATTCATAAGCATTCTCTGGCCTTAGGCTCAGCATCTGAGTTCATATGTTCAGGTGACAAATAATGGGCAATAACTTTCTTCATGATTATCCTTTTCCTCCTTATCCATTATGATTACATTTATGTCAGTAGAGATGAATGTCAGGCATAATCCCTCTTGGGCAAATTTTCTAAAAGCCTAGTTCATCCAACCAGTTTTCTGATAACCATTTGAAATAGTTAACTCTAATTACATCAGGTATTCCAAATGAGTTTTACAGAAAATTATGCCAGTGACTCCAACTGAACTCAACTGACCTCAATAATAAACAAATTAACAATATCATGCAATGCCTGCATGTGTCCCGAGCACTTCTAGATATTAATTCTATAAGGTTTCTTTTATGGTGATTTCCTTTTTCTTTAATTCATAACTATGAATAGAGTTACATTTGGGTCAGGGTTATGGAAGAATGCATAATTTGAAATTAAAATTTTCACAATCATAGTCTACAAAATCTGATTTTATAAGGAAATTTAAGGCTAGTAAAATTTTAATTTCATTTTTCTTTAGGACAGGTTAGACAACAAGTTGAACACACAGAATATTATTTTTAAATTACCTCAATGTTTATTAACCTTAACTGTTATATTGACTAAGAATTCAAGTCTAATATAGTATAAGAGTGATTTACATAATGATTCATCATTACAATTCATCTAAGGCCTAGTTTATATTCAGTTTGAATTACCATTTAAAGTTAGTTATAAATATTTTTATTTATTTCTCTTCTGTGGTAATTTCCTTTATGTAAGGTTTTGTGAGGGAATATATGTATATATATATATATATATATATATATATATATATATGCAATAAGTAGGTAGAAGTATTCATGAAAGGGGTGAAAAATCTCACTATAAAAACCAGTTAAAAATGCAGTGTATGTGATGTGGCTGGGCATATAATCAATTGATTTTTTTATTAGTATCATTTGTTAGAATACAGTTTTGAAAATATATGGGTTTTGCTATTCATTTGCTTTAGGGTTTTTTTTTTCTTTCCTGGTCACTACATTATATTTCATTGGCCTGATTGTCATATCTTTAAAAACTTAATATTTTACTTTTTAGTTCTTCAATACTCTATTTTTACACAATTTTTGATTATAATCACCTTCTTTTCTAATTTTTTTTAGTTCCACACTTATCATCCACAGAACTGTGTGTCCTTTATTTTTTATACCCATCAAATCTACTTTTGCTGGAAAAATTGTTTTGGATAAGTGATCTGTCAATGAATTAGAGTCATGTTATTAAGTGTATGGATTTTATTAAAAAATAAAAAATCTGTCTTTCTTTCCTAGGGACTAAAATTTCCACTCATTAATACCAATGATGGAATGTGTTTACAGCTTTCATCTTCATATTTGGATGTGGTCTTTCTTGGATTTGCAAGGGTTTGTATTTCCTGGTAAAGTCCCTGGGATTTTGTACCTGTCCTGGGATATGTTTTCTGCTAGTCATCTACCACCTCTGTAATTTACATTCAATCTGCTCAAATTACTGCAGTAATTCCCATGCTCTGAAGAACATGAACTATGATTTTCTCAGACTCGAATATTGTGTAGTTTCTAATTCTCACTCCTTAATTTCAATCATTTCTCTCTGTTAATTATCATATACAAATAAATAGAAAATTACGAGATATGTGTTGAGAGCTCTCTTGGGTTATGTAATTAGTTTAAGAAATCTGTGGACTTATACCACCTGCCCACATATGTAGCAGTAGTCCTGCTTGGTCTTCATGGAGTTTCCCCAACAACTGGAACAGGGGCTATCCTATGTTGCCTGCCTGTGGTTCCAGTTCCTGTAAATGGTCTTCCTTTTCTGGCCTCAACAGAAGAGGATCTGCCTAGTCCTGCAGTGACTTGATGTTCCAGGATGGGATGGTACCTAGCCAGCTCAGAAGAAAAAGTATCTTAGCAAGGATTTCACTGCTGTGAACAGATACCATGACCAAAGAAAATCTTATATGGACAACATTTAATTGGGGCTGGCTTATAGTTTAAGAGGCTCAGTCTACTATCATCAAGGTGAGAGTATGAGAGCACCTAGATGGTGCACGGGGAGCACCAAAGTTTCAAAGGCAAACAGGAGAAGACTGGCTTACAGGTAGATAGAACAGCTATGTTAAACCCCATGCCCATAATGACATGCTTCATCTAACAAGGTTACTATAAATTTTTTGTTTGTCCTTATGAAGTTTGCCTTGTGGTTTCAGTCTGTGCCCCAGAGCTAACTCTGTGCTACAGCTCTCTGTAACCCAATCCTCTGCAGATATAACATGTCTCCCAGGAGTGCTGACACACCTAATATCATAGGCTCACATTTTCACCAGAAGGTCAAACTCCCATCGCAGACAGCAAGACAAGCTAACACCAGAGATAACCAGATGGCAAAAGGCAATTTCAAGAACATAAGCAACAGAAACCAAGGCTACTTGTCATCATCAGAACCCAGTTCTCCTGCCACAGCAAGCCCTGAATACCCCTAACACACCTGAAAAACAAGATTCTGAAGTTCTCTTTTATTGTTGGGTTCTTGTGTGGTTATGTATCACAGTAATTGTGGCTTCATAGAATGAATTAAGTAGTTATTCTTCTGTTTCTATTTTATGGAATAGCTTGAAGAGTACTGGTATTAGCTGTTTGTTGAAGGTCTGGTAGAATTCTGCAATAAAGCCATTTGAGCCTGTGCTTTTTATTGGTTGGGAGGATTTAATGAGTTTCCTTAGGGGGTATAGGTTTGTTTAGATAGTTCATTGTATTGTTCTCTTTGTTTGTATTTTGTTGATTTCTGCCTGGAGTTTGACTATTTCCTGCTGTCTACTTCTTTTAGGTTTATTTGTTTCTTTTTGTTGTAGAGGTCTCAGGTCTTCTGTTAAGTTGCTAGGGTAGGATCTCTCATATTTCTTTACCAGAGCACTGTTATGAATTTTCCTCTTAGCACTGCTTCCATTGTGCCCTACAAGTTTGGGTATGCTGTATCATCATTTTTACTGGATTCCAGGAAGGGTTTACTTTCTTTTATTAAAATTTCTTCTCTGACAAAGTTATCATTGAGTAGACAGTTGTTCAGTTTCCATGGGTATGTGGGTTTTTTGTTGTTTTTGTTGTTATTGAAGTCCAGCCTTAGTCCACGGTGATCTGATTGGATACGTGGGATTAATTCAATCCTTGATCTTTTGAGGATTGTTTTGTGACTGATTATATGATCCATTTTGAAGAAGGTACAATACGATGCCGAGAGGATATATTCCCTTGTGTAAGGGTGGAATTGAGTGTATCCATCACTCTCTTCTATTTCTATTATTTTTAGATTTAGTTTTTTTCATTGTGTCCTGGATTTCCAGGATGATTTTCATTAGAGATTTTTCTATGATTTGAATTTCCTTTGACAGTTGTGGCAGTATCTTCTAAGGTATATTCTACACCTGAAAGTCTCTTTTCTATCTCTTGTATTTTGTTGGTATTGCTTACTTCTGTAATTACTGACCTTTTTTCCTAGGTTTTTTACTTATAGGTTTGCCTCCATTTTTGTTTTCTTCATTGTTTCTTCTTCTACTTTTAGATCTTGAACCACTTTGTTCAGTTCCTTCACCTGTTTGATTGTGTTTTCCTGTATTTCTTTAAGGGAATTATTTGTTTTTGCTTTAAAGGCTTTATCTGTGTTTTCTTGTATTTCTTTAAGTGAGTTATTTATGTCTACCTTAAAGGACTCGATTATTTTCATGAGATTCAATTTTAGGTCAACTTCCTGATTTTTCAAGTGTGTTGGTATTTCCAGAGCTTGCTGGAGTGGGAGAACTGGGTTCTGATGATGCCAACATACATCATCTTCTGTTGATTTAGGTCTTGCACTTCCCTCTTACCATCTGGTTATCCCTGGTTTAAGCTGGTCTGGGTGTTTCTGTCTAGAGCTTGCCTCCTGTGTCCCTGGGTTGAACCAGGTCTCCTGGGAGGCCTGTGGCACTGGCTGTAGCAGACCACTTGTGAGACCTTCAGACAGTGGGGTCTTCAATAGGGCATGTATGCCTGTAATCTCTTGCCCTGTGTGCAGCTGTTCTTTTGGGAGGCTGTCAGACTCTGGGGTCTTAAGGGGGTAAACAGGCTGCTGGTCTATTTCTTATGCTGCTACAAATCTCCAGGGAGGCCTTTAAACTTTTAGGTCTTCAGAGGAGCAGTCCAGCTGTTGTCCTTCTTCCAGCTGTAGTTCTTCTTCTGGGAGACCTTCAGACTATGAAGTCTGTTTCCCTGTTTGCAGCAGAACTGCAGGGAGGCTTTCAGATTGTTGGGTCAGTTGTCCTGCATGCATAGAAACTCCTGGAAGGCCTTCAGATCGTGGTGTCTTTGGAGGAACAAACAAGTTAGCTGTCAGACCTCTCAGAAGGTGCAGGCTGGAAAGTAAGTAGAATTAAGGGTACACAGGGTTTGCTGGGTAATGGGTCCTGTTTCCACTGCACCTCATAAAATTCTAAGCTGTAGCACCTGTCTTTGAGGTTCCATATGTATTTCCCTGTTTGCAGTAGAACTCCTAATAAGCCTTTATTCTGTGGTGCCTTTAGAGGAACAGACAAGCTGTTGATCTGCCAAGGTAGAAGGAGCAGGCCAAAAGGTAATTGAACTTTCATAAGTGGTATCTGTCTTGAAAAATTATACATTTCATTTAGATTTTCCACTATCCTGGAGTACAGACTTTTGAATTAAGACCTAATGATTTTTTTTTTAAAAAAATAAGTCGTTAGTTTCTGTTTTTATCTCTCCCTTTTCATTTCTGATTTTGTTAATTTGGATACTGTCTATGTGCCTTTTGGTTACTTTCTCTAAATGTTTATCTTTTTGATTTTCTCAAAGAATGAGCTCTTGGTTTGGATTCTTCTTATTGTTCTCTTTTGTTCTGATTGCTTGATTTCAGCCTTGAGTTTGAATATTTCCTGCCATCCCCTCCTCTTTGTTTGCTTCTTCTTGTTCTAGAGCTTCCACATGTGTCATTAAGTTGCCAGGTAGGATATGCCCAGTTTTTTAAAAAGGCACTTAGTGCCATATTTTTTTCTCTTAACACTACTTTCATTATGTCCCATAAGTTTGGGTATGCTGCACTTTCATTTTCATTGAATTCTTGAAAGTGTTTAACTTATTCCTTTATTGCTTCTTTGACCTAGTGCTTATTAAGTAGAGATTTGTTCAGTTTCCATGAGTATGTAAGCTTTTTTTTTTTATTGCTTCTGTTGTTTCTATGGTGATCTAATCAGATTTGATCTGTTATTTTGATTTTATTGTATCTGTTGAAGCTTCCTTTTTAGATGAGTTATATGGCCAATTTTGAAGAAGGTTCTGTGAGTTGCTGAAAAGAAGGTAAATTCTTTGGTGCTTGTGTGAAAGCACCAAATAATGTAAAATATCTTGGGGCAATTCTAACCAAACAAGTGAAAGACCTGTCCTCAAGTTTCTCATGAAAGAAATCAAAGAAGATCTTAGAGAAGTCTCCCATGCTCATGGATTAGCAGAATTAATATAGTAAAAATGGCTATCTTACCAAAAGCAATCTACAGATTCAACACAATCTCTGTCAAAATCCCAACACAATTCTTCAAACACATGGAAACCAAAATTCTCAAATTCATCTGGAAAGACTAGAAACCCAGAACTGTGAAAACAGTTTATAACAATAAAATAACAGCTGGAGGAATCACCATCCCTGACCTCAAGCTTTACTACAGAGCAACAAAAACTGCATGGTATTGGTACTGAGACAGACATTTTAATCAATGGAATAGAATTGAAGACCAAGAAATAAAACCATACACTTATGTACACTTGATCTTTGACAACACCACCAAAAATATCCAATGGAAAAAGAAAACATATTCAATAAATGGTACTGGTCTAACTGACTGACTGTATGTAAAAAAATGAAAACAGACCCATATTTGTAATGTTGCACAAAGTGCAAGTCCAAGTGGATCAAGGACCTCAACGTAAAACCAGATGCACTGAATCTTATAGAAGAGAAAGTGGGAAAGAGCCTTGAACTCATTGGTACAGGGGAAAATTTCCTAAACAGAATTCCAATGGCTCAGGCTCTAAGATCAAGAATTGATAAATGGGACTTCATGAAATGGTAAAGCTTCTGTAAGGCAAAGGACATAGTCAATAAGACAAATTGGCAACTTACATATTGGGAAAAATATTCAGTAACCCCACATCTGATAGACAGTTAATATCTGAAATAAATAAAGCACTCAATAAGCTAAACACCAAAAATCCAAACAACCTGATCAAGAAATAGGGTATAGAACTGAACTGAAAATTTATAACAGAGGAATCTTGATTGCCTGAGAAGCACCTAAAGAAACATTCAAAGTCCTTAATGATCAGAGAAATGCAAATAAAAATGACCCTGAGATTCCACATTACACCAATCAGAATGGCTAAGATCAAAACCTCAAGTGCAATACATGCTGGCAAAAATGTGGAGAAAGAGGAACTCTTCCTCCATTGCTGGTGGGGTTGCAAAATACTAAAATTTTAAAGCAAATTTTATAATTTCTGAAGACATGATTTTCCCCAAAGATGGATATAGGTAGATTGATAGCCACATGTTTTGTACGGAGTGGAAAGTTTTTGAGCATTTGCATGAACTTAGATCAAATTTAGCATTTGCATGAACTTAGACCAAGTAAATAAAGTGGTTAGATTTTGGTGATCTGTATAAATTTTACCAAAGGCTGATAAAATACAGATGGTGGCTCGCGAATAACGCAGCTTACGTTTTTATAGAAAGGAATAGCCATGTAAATCTTAGAAAAAAAGATATCTGGAGTAGGTATCTATGTGTATTTATGTTGGAATACATTACTTTTTGAAGAATACCTAAAGCCTGACTGTCCACTGAAGCTTAGAAGTACATTGTCCATGAACTCTCTCAAGTAAGACTCAATGTTATATTAATTGAACACAATTGTGTAAGAAAACTTGTTCTAACCATATCCATTCTGTGCATCTGTGTATAGCATCATTTGTGCACATAAATTATGAGTTAAGCTATCAAGACCTCGTGTTTTATTCAGTGATTCTACAGATTATGTTTATAGAAACAGCATTACACTTAATTTTTAGGTCTTTTATTTAACTAGTTATGAAGCTAAGAGAATTCTCTTATCTTTGTCTCTCAAGCTGGGGTAATTGATATGTGCCAATATTATGAACTAGCAGGTGTTGAACCAAGGTCCTCAAGTTTGCAAATTAAGCACTTATTGATAATCATTTTCTAGATTATGACATGTTTAAGTATTTAGTTGTTAAGAATTAGGGTGAAATTCACACTTAGTGTGTGCATAATTCTGACATAAAGATAAATGCTCAGGAATTGTGAAATGAGAACAAGATGTGTAAGCATGGTATCCTAGAGAAAAATGACTTCTCTAAGTGGGAACCTAATAAGGTAAACATTAACAAATTCTGGCTGTAATGACTTTGAACATTTAGTCCACCATTGTAGAACGTTTCATACACTAATCGATATAATTGAACCAACTTAAGGTTGAAACTTACTTTCCCATGTTATCTTATACACTTAGTAGATGCAGAGATGGGCATAACTTCCAGAAATGATACTCAGCATGATAGGGACTATGGCTCATCAATTAAACTAACTTCAACAGAAGCATAGAAACTTGAGTTTACATCTCTAGAATACATGGTAAAGGCTAGTACAAAGGAAATTTCTGTATGATTCAGATGGCTATTTACAGAGTGACACCAAGTCAGTCTGGCTATAAAGAATGAGTCTCCGGTGTCATTGTTTTTGAATAATCAGCTGTATCAAAGCTTGTCCTTCCTTAGCACAGGGAATATTATGGAATGCATGAAAGTAAACTGTAAGAGTGAGAGGTAGTGAGTTGCTACAACAAAGCTTTTATCAGATCAAAACAGAAATCTCATAAATGTGATATCCATGGTTGTGACTTCATGCAAAATGATTATATAAGCTTAAAGCATAGAAAATTACATAAGGAATGATAATTGGGAACAAACACCCTAAGTTGAGGAGAATTTTGATAAATAAAATGTGATGGATAATAATTTCTCTTTTAAAGAGAGTAGCCCTGGTGGGTTATCCAACCATGCTTAGATGGATGACCAAACATCTAGGAGTACACATGAAGTACTAAATTAACATATGGGTTCAAATTAACATGAAAACTTGAATTCTTTGTTCATTTGAATGCCTTCAACAGAAGCATAAAATCTGAGTATACCACTCTAGAATACAGAGTATTCTAGATGTGCAGGGATTGTTGCAGGATGGAATATTATCAACATGTAACTTATAAAAGTTTTAAAGAATAAATGAAAAAAAAATTAAATAACAGGTACATCAAAGCTCATTCATAAACTCTGCTCTAGTGTAACAGAAAATGGCAGAACCTTGGAGCTCTTTGGTCATGCAGCCTAATCTCATTACAGACCTTCCAGTTCTATGAGAAATAATTGTCCAAAAATAAGGTAAATGGGGACTGGAGACCTTATTCACCATTGACTTATAGCCTTCATTAGCATATATGTCACTGGCACAAGTAAATGCACAATTTTGTGAGTGAAATTATAAAATTTTCCCTTAAATTTCAGATATTTATTCAACAATGTTGCTCCTCAAGAGAAGAAAAAAAAAAAACCTTACTGTTAATTTCTATTGTATCAACTTTCACTTTTGCCTGCAATGACAATCTTCTCTCCAGCAGCTCCCTAAGTTTGCCATTTTCATTTATTTTAATAAACAGTCTATTTACTTATTCTTTTATCTGGTGAGTTTCTGGCCATCTATATATTAATAGACTTCCAGATTCTACTACACACAATATTTTGGTAGTTTCTGAAATGTAATCTATTCTTCTCTTTTTTAGAATCTTTTAAATATTGTGACAAGCATTTTAAATGCAACTGCCAGAATCTCAATATAGTGTTTTTTAGAGTTTCTTGAAGGCCATTAGTCTGAAACCTGGTTTCCTATGGGCTACAGTCTGGTGTCCTTTCAAAAAATGTGGAAAAAGATAATTGACACTTTTAGTTAATGTGTTTGGCCCTGACTATTTTGGGGAGGACAAGGAGGTGGCTGGAAAAATATCGCTGCAGGATATACGGATTCAAGCCCATTCTACCTTTTTTTTCTGGAAAAAACCCGAATTTTCAGCATGTGGAAGAGTTCTCAACAACAACAACAACAACAACAACAACAACAACAACAAAATCTCACATAATTGAGTGATTTTTTTCCTTCTCCCTTCTCTCATTTTTGCATTTGTTGCATATAACCCCTGTAATATCAGGAAGAACAGTGTAAGGCTCTTTGTTGCTAACATTCTTATTTTTGACTACATTGGTAATTTTTTTTTTTACTTGTTTTCCTAAGAAATCTCTGAGAAATTTAGATTTGCAAATTTTTCTTTTGAAGTCACTCCAGCATAACAGATTGAATAGATTTGGATCAAGAATTAAATTAAGTTTGACTTTTGCAGGAAAGAAGCTCTATCATTGGAAGGAATATTTAGTTGAGTACACTTCAATTAAGTCAGTTTAGTGGTACCAGATCTATTCTGGAATTGGTGAATGAGAAGAGTCTGCCACCCTAAAAATAATCTTTGCCTTATTGTTGTAGCTTTATGATAGGAACTCTAATGGCTCTCATTACTTTTCTTACTTCTGATTCACTATAAAGTACTTCTCAAATATTTGTGTACAATTGATCCTGATATATTTTCAATAGAAGAAGCTGCTTTTCCATTGTATTGGTATTTGACCTATATTCTTGCTCCCAAATCATAACACAGACCACTACTTTGTACATTGAATTATGACAATATCTTAAAACTAGATTGTATTTTAGTTAAGGAAAGGACCCAAATTTACATAATTTCTAGGCATTCATATTCTTATAACAGGACATTGAACTAAAAGACAGATAGGTATTATATATTCCTTACCAGATTTGTTTTACACTAGGCTATTTAATTCTACCCTAGGTGACATCTTTAATGTTCCATAGAGTGCATTTAAGCCTCACTTAATACTTGGACTTTGTGTTGCCAACTGCATTTACACATTTCAGCTTGCCACATATTTCTATTTCTCCTCACTATATGTGAATTACTCTCACCCTTGAATTTCTTTTATACAACTCATGCATTTTATGCAAACATTTGAATTTCTTCTTACTGTCCCTTTGCTACTTTATAGAGGGAACATAGGGAACAATTGAAATTTGCCATCTTTCCTTCTCAGAGAACCTAGCCACTCATCAAGCAGCTTACAGAGACTTTGACACCAACAAAATAGATGATCTGTTCTCCAAGTAAGATCTTTCCCAGATATAGTATAAGCTATACCAGTGTAAATAAAATCTTTTCATCTCTCTTGGATATATATCTGGCAAGATTGCATGTATGTGTGTATGTATGTATGTATGCATGTATGAATGTATGTATATCCTATGGTATCAAACAGAAGTATTCAATTGCACAGATTTTGTGTGTGAAGTCTATCTTGCATCTTGGCAAAAAAAATCACGTACTCATAATTGCCATACATCCGTTTCAGATCCTGAGAAGAAAACTTGATCCTTATATCAGGGTATGCTAAAGAAAATGAAGAAGAAAGACATACTAGGACAATTTGACAATATTTTTCTAGAAAGAAATAGGAACTATGTCAACAGAGACATTAACTAAAACAACATATGGGAAATAACACAGGAATCTTCAAGAATCATTCTTTCAATCAATCACAACAATCTGAAAAGCCTATAAAGTGCACTACTCTGGGCCTAGACTGTAGGGAAGGCCAATCCATACTGATTATCCATTTTATAGTCCAACCTCTTCTGACACTAGACATGGGTATTACACAGTTTATTATGAATTCCAGACTCCTTTTCCATATTATTGTTACCATGTCCAAGATTTATGTTATAACATGAGATATTGAGAGTCAAGAAAAAATTGGTGGGATAAAATGAGCACACAGAATGCTCACAAAACATTTATAGAAATTGCAAATTCTCTGCCCACTTCATGAAATCTTAAAAGTCTATGTAGAGGATATCTATCTAAAAGTTCAGTCTACAGAAAATTCATACTTTTTTTTAAATGAGTGATGATGACTATTATTGATCATAGTAAATGTGTATAATATTCTAGAGACAGGTACAGTTACTAAAATTAAGAAGATGAAGAGACCCAGGTCCAAGGCACAGTAAATATTTTCACCACAATCATAGAAGAAAACTTTCCCTACCTAAAGGCAGAGATGTCTATAAACTTACAAGAAGCTTATAGAATACATATTAGACTGGACCAGAAAAGAAAATCCTCCAGTCATGTAGTAATCAAAACAGAATCTACAGAACAAAGAAAGAACATTAAAAGAGGTGAGGGAGAAGGGTCAAGTAATATACAAAGGTAGATCTATCATGATTATATCTAACTTCTAAACAGAGATGTTCAACCCTAGAAGTGTCTAGAGAGATACTCTGAAACTTTTACAAAACAACAGATGTGAATCTAGACTGCTATATCCAACAAAACTCTTAGTCATTATAGACAGAGAAAACACAATATTTCAAAACAAATCTATATTCAAATATTCACCATCTATAAATACAGCTCTACAGGAAATACTAGTCAGAAAACTTCAGGCCAAGGAGAATAACTACATGCAAGAAAACATGGGAAATAAGTAATTACATTTTAGCAAAAACAAGGGAAGTACACACAAACAGACAAAAACACACAAACTAATTCCATCAACATCAAAATAACAGGAATTAATACTCACTGGTCATTAATATCTCTCAATATCAATGAACTCAGTTCCCCAATAAAAAGTCATAGGCTAACAGAAAGGATATGAAAACAGTATCTATCATTCTCCTGCATACGAGAATCATGCCTCAGCAATAAAGATAGATATTGCTGCAGAGTAAAGTGTTAGAAAAGAATTTTCCAAGAAAACGAACCCAAGAATTAAGCTGGAATAGACATTCTAACATTTAATAAAATACACTTCCAACTACAATTAATCAAAAGAGATGGGGAAGGTCAATTTATACACATCAAAAAAAATTTACCTAGTTGATATCTCAATTCTGACTGTCTCTACCCCAAACTCAAGGGTACTTATATTTGTAAAAGAAATATTGCTAAAGCTGAAATCACATATTGAATTTCTCACATTAAGAGTTGGAGACTTCAGCATGCCACTCTCACCATTATTAACTGGTCATCCAAAAACAAAAAACAAAAACAAAAACAACAACACCCTAAACAGAGGTAAAAAAAAAAAAAACCCTAAATGGACATACCAGACATCCACAGAACATTTCATCCAAACACAAAACTTTACACTTATTTCTCAGCACTTCATAGAGTCTTTTCTAAAATTGACCATGTAGTCAATCACAAAGCAAGCTTCAACAGATACAAGAAATCTGAAATAATGTCAGGTATCTGATCCTGCTACCATGAACTAAAGTTTGACTTCAAAAGCAAGAGAAACACCAGAAAGCTTACACACTCATGGAAATCGAATAATATTCTAGTCAAAGATCTCTGGCTCATGAGAGAAATAAATAAAGAAAGTAAAACTTTCTAGAATTTGATGAAATTAAGACACACAATATAACCAAAATTATTGGACAAAATGAAAGCAGTGTTAAGAGTAAATTTCATAGCACTAAATGCTTCCATAAAGAATTTAGGAAGTTCTCACACCAGGAATCTAAAAGTATGCCTGAAAGCTCTAGGAAAAAAAAGAAGCAGGCACACCAAAGTGGAGTATAAAGCAGAAAATTTTCAAAATGAGAGCTGAACTCAATCAGATAAAAGCAAAGAAAATAACACAAAGAATCAAGAAAACCAAGAGCTGTGTCTTTGAGAAAATTAACAAAATAGACAAACTCAAAGCCAAACCAACCAAAAGACAGTGAGATAGTGTCCAGATAAACAAAATCAGAAATGAAAAGGGATATATAAAAACAGACCTTGAGGAAATTCAAAGAACAGGGTCTTACTTCTAAAAGCTATACTCCACATAAATGCAAAATCTTATCAAAATGGATGATTTTCTAGATGGATAACAATAACCAAAGTTAAATCAAGATCAAGCATACAAGGTACATACCTAAACATAATCAAAACAAAACACAGAAAAATAATATCCAACATCAAACTAAGTGGAGAGAAACTGAAAGTAATTCCCCTAAAATCAGGAAAAGACAAAGCTGCCCTCTCTCCCTGTCTACTTAATATACTACTTGAAGTTTGAGCCAGAGCAATAAGACATCTAAAGGAGATCAAGTGGATACAAATTGGAAAGGAAGAAGTCAAAGTATTGCAATTAGCAGATGATATGATAGTATACATAAGCAATCCCAAAAATTCTACCAGAGAACTCTTATAGATGATAAAGAGCTTCCCCAATGTGGCTGTGTACAAAAATAACCACAATAAATTAGTAGCTGTTCTTTTTACAAATGAACAATGGACTGTGAAAGAAATTAGCAAACAATACATTTTAAAATAGCCATGACTAATATAAAATATCTTGGTGTAATCAAACAAGTGAAAGATCTGTACAACAATTTCAAGTCCCTAAAGAAAGAAACTGAAGAAGACATGAGAAGATGCACAGATCTCTATTGTGCATGGACAGGTTGAATTAACATAGTAAAGGCATTATGCAGATTCAGTGCAACCCCCATAAAAATTCCTACACATTTTATAGACTTTGAAATAGCAATTTTCAACTTCATATGGAAAAACAGAAAACCTAGGGTATTCAAAATAATCCTAAACAATAAAAAAGCTTTAGGATGAATCATCATCCCTGTTCTCAAGTTGTATTACAGAACAATAGTAATAAAAACTGCATTGTTCTGATACAGAAACAGAAACATTGATAAAAAGAATTTAATCAGAGCCCCAGAAGTAAACCCACACACTTATGAACACTTAAATTTTAGTAAGCAAGCCAAGCTTTTACATATAATGTAAAAGAGAAAACATCTTCAACAAATTGTGGTAGTCTACCTGGATGTCTACATGTAGAAGAGTATATAGATCCATATTTGTCACCCTGCTCAAAATTCAAGTCCAAGTAAATCAAGGACTTCAACATATAGCCTCATACAGTAAATATTGTAGAAGAGAAAGTGGGAAATACCCTTGAATGCACTGGAGAAAATTTCCTGTACAAAAGACCCGTGGCTCAGGCTCTAAGATCAATAACCGATAAATCAGACCTCATTAAAATGAAAAGGTTCTGTAAGTCAATGAAACTATGAATAGGACAAAATTAGGTCATGTAGATTAGGAAAGGATCTTCACCAACTCTTCCTGTGATGGAGGGTTAATAAAAATCATCAGATCCTACTACAAAAGCCTATACTCAACAGAATAGGAAAATCTGGATGGAATGGACACCTTTCTAGACAGATACCAGATTCCAAATCAGGAGCAGATAAACCATCTAAACAGTTCCATAACCCCTAAAGAAATAGCAGGAGTCATTAAAAGTCTCCCCACCCAAAAAAGCCCAGGACCAGATGGTTTTAGTGCAGATTTCTATCAGACCTTCAAGCAAGACCTAATATCAATTCTCTTCAAACTATTCCACAAAATAGAAACAGAAGGAATGCTACCCAATTCGTTCTATGAAGCCACAATCACTCTCATACCTAAACCTCACAAAGACCCAACAAAGAAAGAGAACTTCAGACCAATCTCCCTTATGAATATCGATGCAAAAATACTCAATAAATTTCTAGCAAACCGAATCCAAGAAGACATAAAAACAATCATCCATCATGATCAAGTAGGTTTTATCCCAGGAATGCAGGAATGGTTCAATATTCAGAAATCCATCAATGTAATCCACTATATAAACAAACTTAAAGAAAAAAACCACATGATCATCTCACTAGATGCTGAAAAAGCATTTGACAAAATTCAACATCCCTTCATGATACAAGTCTTGGAAAGATCAGGAAGTCAAGGCCCCTACCTAAACGTAGTAAAAGAAATATACAGCAAGCCAGTAGCCAACATCAAGCTAGATGGAGATAAACTTGAAGCAATTCCACTAAAATCAGGCCCTAGACAAGGCTGCCCACTCTCTCCATAGCTATTCAATATAGTACTGAAAGTCCTAGCCAAAGCAATTAGACAACAAAAGGAAGTCAAAGTGATACAAGTAGGAAAGAAAGAAGTCAAATTTTTACTATTTGCAGATAATATGATAGTATACTTAAGTGACCCCAAAACTTCCACCAGAGAACTCCTAAACCTGATAAACAACTTCAGCAAAGTGGCTGGATATAAAATCCACTCAAACGAATCAGTAGCCTTCCTCTACTTGAAGGATAAATAGGCTGAGAAAGAAATTAGGGAAATGATACCCTTCATAATAGTCACAAATAACATAAAATACCTTGGTGTGAATCTATCCAAGCATGGGAAAGATCTGTATAACAAGAACTTCAAGTCTCTGAAGAAAGAAACTGAAGATCTCAGAAGATGGAAAGATCTTTCATGCTTGTGGAGTGGCAGGATTAATATAGTAAAAATGTCCATCTTGCCAAAAGCAATCTATAGGTTCAATGCAATCCCGATCAAAACTCCAAATCAATTCTTCATAGAGATAGAAAGAGCAATTTTCAAATTCATTTGGAATAACAAAAATCCCAGGATAGTGAGATCTATTCTCAACAGTAAAAGAACCTCTGGGGGAATCACCATCCCTGACCTCAAACCATACTACACAGCAATAGTGATAAAAACTGCATAGTATTGGTACAGAGACAGGCAGGAAGATCAGTGAAAGAGAATTGAAGACCCAGAAATGAACCCACACACCTATGGTCACTTGATCTTTGACAAAGGAGCTAAAACCATCCAGGGGAAAAAGGACAGCATTTTCAACAAATGGTGCTAATTCTATTTGAGGTCATCATGTAGAATAATGAAAATCGATCTGTTCTTATCTCCTTGTACAAAGCTCAATTCTGAGTGGATAAAGGACCTTCACATAAAAGCAGATACAGAGAAACTAATAGAAGAGTAGGTTGGGAAGACCCTCGAATACCTAGGCATAGGGAAAAAGTTCCTGAACAGATCATCAAAGGCTTATGCTCTAAGATCAAAAATTGACAAATGGGACCTCATAAAATTGCAAAGCTTCTGTGAGGCAAAGGATACTGTCAATAGGACAAAATGGAAACCAACAGATTGAGAAAAGATCTTTACCAATCCTACATCTGATAGAGGACTCATATCCAATATATACAAAGAACTCAAGAAATTAGACTCCAGACATACAAATAACCCTATTAAAAAATGTGGTACTGAGCTAAACAAAGAATTCTCAACTGAGGAAACTTGAATGGCCAAAAAGCACCTAAAGAAATGTTCAACATTCTTATTCATCAGGGAAATGCAAATCAAAACAACTGTGAGATTCCACCTCACACCAGTCAGAATGGCCAAGATCAAAAACTCAGGTGATAGCAGATACTGAGGAGGATGTGGTGAAAGAGGAACACTCCTCCATTGTTGGTGGGATTGCAAGCTGGCACAACCACTTTGGAAATCAGTCTGATGGTTTCTCAGACAATTGGAAGTAGCATTACTGCAGGACCCAGCTATACCACTCCTGGGCATATACCCAGAAGATGCTCCAACATATAACAAGGATACACGCTCTACTATGTTTGTAGTAGCCTTATTTATAATAGCCAGAAGCTGGAAAGAACACAGATGTCCTTCAATAGAGGAATGGATACAAAAAATGTGGTACATTTACACAATGGAGGATTAATCAGCTATTAAAAACAATGAATTCGAGAAATTCTTAGGCAAATGGATGGAACTAGAAAATATCATCCTGAGTGAGTTAACCCAGTCACTAAAGAACATACATGATATGTACTCACTGTTAAATAGATATTAGCCTAAAATCTCACAATACCCAAGATACAACCCACAGGCCACATGAAGTTTATAAAGAAGGAAGAACAATGTGTGGGTGCTTTGGTCATTCTTAGAGGGAGTAACAAAATACTCATGGGACCAAATATGTAGACAAAGCATGGGACAGATACTGAAGGAGGGGTCTTCTGGAGACTGTCTCTCCTGGGTAT
Source organism: Grammomys surdaster (assembly GCF_004785775.1). Classification (NCBI taxonomy): domain Eukaryota; kingdom Metazoa; phylum Chordata; class Mammalia; order Rodentia; family Muridae; genus Grammomys; species Grammomys surdaster. The sequence continues at coordinate 1,515,609 of NW_021604687.1, forward strand.
CCATCCCATGTGTAGTCACCAAAGGTAGACAGTGATGTGGATGCCAGGAAGTGCATACTGACAGGAGCCTGATATAGCTGTCTCCTTAGAGGTCTCCCAGAGTCTGACATATACAGAGGAGGATGCTTACAGTTAACCATTAAGCTGATCATTGGGTTCCCTATGCAGAAGTGAGAGAGAAGACTGAAGGAGCTGAAATGGTTTGTGGACCCATGGGGATAGCAATAAGACCAACCAACCAGAGCTCCCAGAGTATAAACCACTAGCGTGGGAGCACATAGGGAGGGACCCATCACCCCAGCTGTATATATAAGAGATAGTTACATTGTCAGGCGTAGGTAGGTGAGGAAGTCCTTGGTCCAGTGAAGGCTGGATGGTCCAGTGTTTGGGAAATCGTGGGTGGGGAGGTGGGAGTGGGAGGGTGGGTAGGGGCATATCCTCATAGAAGCAGGAGGAGTGGGGATAGGATAGGTTGTTCCTGGTTGGGGGAAAATGGGGAAAGGGGATTACATCTGAAATATAAACACACTATCCAATAAAAATTTAAAAAAAGAATGTTTAATTTAATATGTAGATGCATGATACAAGTATACAAAGACTGTTAGAAAAAATTATAAAGCAGTTAGACACTAACAACTCAACTAGCCCAATTTAAAATTTGAAACAGTGATTTCTAAACCAAGGAAACTTGAATGATAATGAAGCACTTAAAAATGTTCAACTTCTTAGTCATCATGAAAATGTAAATTAAAACAGATCTGAGAGTGATTCTGAGAGTTGCTCTGCTTTTCATCCTAGCCATTCAGATGCTGACATAGTGATGAGGGATGGTGAAATGCAGTGAAATTAAGGCTATGTTTCCTGGCTATGTCTTTGGGTGAAGGCTGCTGACATGCCACTTAGGGAAGGTGAAATGCAGGCTAAGATAGGGGTACCATACCCTGTTTCTCTGGATAATTTCAGTAGAGGCTGTCTGTGGTTCTCAAACTACTGTGTTCCCAGACACTGTAAGAGACCATGAGGAGTTGGGAACAGGAGCCTGCTGCGGTGGAATCGTGTTTGGCTCCCAGATGTCATAAGTACAGAGGGGCTGAAAGAATGGCCTTCTGTGGAAGATGTAGTCGTGGCTATGTATGATGAAGGTCTCCTCATGCCAGAGGACCTTGATAAAGGAGATGATTCTTGCTTGTCTAAACTGTTTTATTCATGGAAGATAAGGATGTGTACATCTTATACTGGATGTACCAGAGGTTAGATATGTGTTGTAGGAAAGGATGCCCATAGAGGGAAGTTTATTGGCTAAACACTCAGGGACTATCTAGATACCGCATTAGCATGGAGAACTGTAGGTTTTATTCTATGTCACTAGTTGTCATGGTCTTCTTACTGGGCTGTGCTGGTCATGTGCCCTGGGACTGGAACCTTGTCAGGAGTTGAGTATAATGCCTATCTTTCTCAATTATGAGATTTACTGGGATTTTTGGAATCTTCTTTACCCTACCAGTTTTATCTGGTGGCATGGTTCCTCTTGCCCCACACCAGTCCAAACAGGTAAGATAAAAACTCTAGAAATAGCATATGGTGGTTAGGATGCTGATTAAGAGGAATACTTCCCCATTGATGGTGGTAGTGCAAACTTGTAAAATCACTTTGGAAATCTTTTGGGCTGTTTAGATCCAGCTATATCACTCCTGGGCATATATCCAAAAGATTTTCCACGGTCCCACAAAGACACTTGCTCAACTATGTTCACAGCAGCTTTATTCATAATAGCCAGAAACTGGAAATAACCAAGATATTTTACAGCTGAAGAATTGATAAAGAAAATGTGGTTAATCTATATAAAATGGAATACAATTCAGCTATTAAAAACAAAGACATCATGAATTTTTAAGGCAAATGGATGGGATTTGAGAATATCATCTTGAGTGAGGTAACCCAGTCCCAAAAGTATGTGCATGGTATGTATTCACTTATAAGTGGATATTAGCCATAAAATATAGGATACCCATACTACATTCCACAGACTCAAGAAGCTAAACAATAAGAAAGGCATTAGAGAGGATGCTTGAATATACCTTAGAAGGGTTAATAAAATAGTCATAAGAGGCAGACGGAGGGAGGAAACTGGGTGGGAGAGGGGAAGAGGGGGTTCAGAATCAGGTGTGGGAAGGGACAGGATGCATTCCTAAATGGTCATGAGAATGAATGGAAATATGTAACTGACAGGGATGGGGAGGTCAGGGGCATCACCAGGAAGAAGCAGAGACCTGAGATAAGGGAGGCACCCAAGCATCAATGGTAGTGAGCTTAGTTGTTACAACACTAGGGATAAGGTAACAGAAGAGGCTACTTCCTATAACCAGGCAGGACCTCAGTAGACCAATAGGGACACCAAACTATCCTAAATTCAACCCAAAATTTATATTATACTGTGTACAAGGAATACAGGGACAAAGATGGGGCAGAGAGTAAGCAAATGGTTACTTAGTAACAGGCCCAATTTGAGACCCATCCTATGGGCAAGCACCAATTCTGATATGATTAGCGATCTTCTGTTATGCTTGCAGATTGGAATCTTGTATGACTACTCTGAGAAGTTACACCCAACAGCTGACTCAGACAGATATAGACACCCATAGCATAGCAGTGGCTGGAGCTTGGGGATCCTCATGCAAGAACAGGGGAAATGGTTAGGGGCCCAGAAGGGGATAGGAGCTCGACAGGAAGATTAACTTAGTCAAGTAAGCTGGACCTTCTGGATGGACTTTCAGAGACTGAACAATCAAAGAAGAGCATACACAGCTGGACCTAGGCCTTGAAGTACATGTGCAGCAGATGTTCAACTTGATCTTCATGTGGGTCCTGAACAACTGGAGCACTTCATAGAAAGGAGAACTAAATAATTACAGGAGGTAGAGGGAGGGAGGAGAGGGAGGGGAAAGAGGGGGCAGGATCAGGTGTTGGAAAGGACAAGAGACATGTACAGAGGGCCAGGAAATAGAATAGCCACATGTAGCTAGAACTGAGGGTAGTCACTAGAAAGTCCCAGATACCAGAAGATCCAGTCTCCCAGACCCAACAGGGATAACTTCAGCCAAATTAACAACAAAAAGGAGATAGAACCTGTAGAAACTACCTCCAGTAGCTAGATATGACCCCCACTTGAAGAATGGGGCCACCCACCCATATCAAAATTGTTAATCCAGAAATGTTCCTGTCCAAAGGAAAGTCAGGGGGAAAATGCAACAGAGACTGAAGGAAGGGCCATAAAGAAACCACCAAACCTAGAGTTTCATCCCATCTTCAGACACAAATTCCAGACACTATTGCTAGTATAAAGAAGTGCTTGCTGACAGGAACCTCCTGGTATTACTGCTCGCTGAGAGTTTCTACCAGCGCCTGACCAATACGGATGCAGATTCTCACAGCCAACCATCAGATTGAGCCCTGGGACCCCAATAGAATATCTAGGGGAAGGACTGAAGAAGCTGAAGGGGATTTCAACCCTACAGAATGGACAATATAAACTGGACTAGCCCAGAGCTCCCAGAAACTAAATCGCTAACCAAAAAGTATACATGGAGGTATCCATGGCTCCATATACATATGTAGCAGAGGATGGCCTTATCTGACTTCTATGGAAGGGGATGCTCTTGGTCTTTGTAGGTTTAATGCCCCAGCCTAGGGGGATGCTAGAATGGTGAGGTGGAAGTAGATGAGTGGGTAAAGGAGCACCCTCATAGAGGAAAAGGAGGAGAGAGGGGGCATGGGATGAGGACTTAGTGTAGTAGTAACCAGTAAGAGGGATACCTTTTGAGATGTAAACAAATAAAATGATTAATAAAAAAGAAAAGTTTACATAAGGCAAAGGACACTGTCAATAAGCCAGAATAGCAGCCTATAGATTGAGAAAAGAATGTTGACCAATCTTACATCAAACAAAAGTCTGATATCTTAAATATATAAAGAACTCAAGGAGTTAGACTCCAACAAACCAAATAACTCAATTAAGAAATGGAGTACAGGGCTGGAGAGATGACTCAGATGTGAAAAATACTAGCTGCTCTTCCTGAGATCCTGAGTTCAATTCCTAAATCAATATGGTGGCTCACAACCATCTTTAATGGGATCTGATGCCTTCTTCTGGTATGTCTGAAGACAGAGACAATATACTCATATACCTAAAATAAATAAATAAATAAATAAATAAATAAATATTTAAAGAAAAAAGAAGTGGAATACAGAGCTAAACAAACAATTCTCAACAGAGGAATCTTGAATGGCTGAGAAACACATAAAAAAAAATGACAGAAGTCCTTATTGATCAGGGAAATGCAAAACAAAATGACCCTGAGATTCCATGTTATACACATCGGAATAGCTATGATAAAAAAATCTCAAGAGACAGTACATGCTAGTGAGAATGTGGAGTAAGGATAACATTCCTCCATTGCTAGTGGAAGTGGAAAGTTGTACAACCACTCTGTTGTTTCTCCGAAAACTGGGAATAGTCCTACCTCAAGTCCTAGCTATATCACTCCTAGGCATATAGACAAAAGATTCTCCATCCCATCATAAAAACACTTGCTCAACTCTGTTCATAGCAGCTTTATTTGTAGTAGTCAGAAATTGGAAACAATATAGATGTCCCTCAACTGAAGAATGGACAATGAAAACGTGGTACATCTACACAATGGACAACTACTCAGCTATTAAAAACAAAGAAATCGAGAACTTTTCAGGAAAATTTGTGGAACAAGAAAATATTATCCTGAGTGATGTAATTCAGACCCAAATTGACATACATCATATATACTCACTTATAAGTAAATATTAGCCTAAAGTACAGGATACCCATGCTACTCTCCAGAGATGCCAAGAAGCAAAAAAAGAAAATGTCATTTCAAATGGGGGATAGAACAGTCATAAGCAGGAGAATGGAGGAAGTGGTAATGGAGAGGACAATGGGGTTTCAGCATCAGGTGTGTGGAGAGACAGGAGAGAGTGCCAGAATACAGGAGAATGAATGAAAATAGGTGTTGGCAGGAGCAGGGACCATCTTTAGGATGTGTCAGAGACCTAAGATGGGGGAAGCTCTCAGTAATCTGTATAGGTGGCTTTAGCTGAGACTCCTATCACTGTGGACATGGAACCTAAAGTGGCCATTTCCTGAAGCCAGACAAGCTTCCCTGTGTAAGGATAAAGGCACCAAGCCACTTACAAAATTTTCAACCCAAATTTGTCCTGTTTCCAAGAAATGTACAGGCAAAGATAGATCAGAAACTGAGGGAATGGTCAACCAATAACTAGCCCAACTTGAAACCCACCCCATATGCAAGCACCAATTGATGAATGTTTTCACTGAATAAGATGAATTAGATTTCACTGACAGGAGCAACTTTGCTTAAGCTGTGCATCTCTTTTAAAAGAACAATGATTGCCCTTATTTGTTTTACTGAATCTTCTCTGAAATATTCCTCTAAATTTGTAGCCATTGCTTTCTCTTTCTCTCTGTGTCTCTCTCTCCCTCTCTCCCTCTCTCTGTCTCTGTCTCTCTCTGTCTCTCCCCCTCTCTCTTTCTTTCTCTTTCCAAATACATGGAACTGAATTTAGTCCAATATCTTGCTTTTCTGATCAGAACCACGGGACACTAAATGGCATACTGACTATGGTATTTTGTGCAATTGTATTAGTCGGTAGCATGTTTGGAAGGGTTTGTTTCTTCTTTCTCAGGTTTAGAACAAGAGCAAAACTTTTTACACCAAGGTTTTCATGACAATAAACAACAAAACATTTGCTATTTTTCTTACCAGATTCACTTATGCTGTTCTATTTCCCTTTAATTTCAATCCCAGATGACATGACTAAAAATACTCCCTATGTATATGTTTGTTAGGGTTCTAGAATCTCTGAAGGAACACCCCAGACTCAAAGAGGTGTTTCCTTGCTCTGTGGTTAAAGGGATTTACTGACTTACAGACAAGGCAGTGGGAAATGACATCATATACTAAACATACTTGGTGAAAGATTTTATAATTGGCATTCCTCAGCAGTTCTTTGAATTTCCTGTGACCCAGGTGGGTATTCTGATGAGTCTGATGGGTATGCTCTCTAGCAAATTTTTAATGAAGGATCACATGACTGTCTGCTGTGTGGAACCATCTGTCAAGGAGGAGGTCCTGCCTCAGCATGAGCAGAGTTCTGAGAAAGGCAGGAATGGGAACACTACTGATTCAATAATGACTCGGAGTCAGTAGTAGATGCAAGCTGCTAGTTAAGGTGCTCTCTCTGTTTCCTAATGATTCTTTATTCTTCAACTGAATTCCACAATATCTTGAGTTTCTAATTCCTAATTTCTGTAGAGAGAGCCTGAACACAGCCTTTTATTTAATAAAACTACATCATCAAGCTTTGATCACTGTTAATAATTATCAAGAATTCTTAAATTTATATGAACCCTTTAAGTCCTATATCAACAGTTCCAGCCCCTGTTTCCTTAGAGCAGAACCAAGCACAAGACAAAAGCACATTTCTGTATAGGTTTACACAGCCTGTTCTTTATGGATCCACAGCTCTTCTAGTTTTCTGGTACCGCAGACAGCAGTTTTTTGAAACTGCTTCTATGTAAGAATAGAAAAATGATAAACTACTAAAACTAAAATAATTTCTTACGAAGTTTTAGATTTATGTAAGTAAAACATTAAAACAGTTAGTTCTCTCTAATATCTTTCCAGGCATTGTCATCTTCAATTCTTCAATCAGCTAGAAAGACAGAGAACTAACTTTTATATACTCTTACTTTATCTTTTAATTCTCTAGTCTTTATTTCCTTATCCTAGAAATTCTGTAGCTTCTTGTATGATGCTTCTGATACTATTTATTCCTAAATCATATGTAAATTCCTATTTATATGCATATTAGTTGCTCTAAAAATTACTGTAACTCTCTATTCTTAATATCTCTAATTTCATTCTGCTAATCAATGCAACAGTTATGGGGCTGGAGGGTATGTATGCTTCCTTATGATTTCAAATTCAAGGCCAAGTCTGGCAATAAACTATTTCCAAAAAGGAAACATAAGCTTTATATGGCCCATATGATTACATTGGCTATCTCCTTTACCATAATTCTGAAGGCTAAGAAGAGGGCCTGTTCCTCATCCTCCAAAGCTTCATGACTATCTCCATTCCTCATTCCAGAACACTGCATCTGTTTTGTTTACTATGGCATGATTATCTCTGAGTAATGTGGAAAGTATATTCCCCAGAAAGAAAGATTGAAAATAGAGTAGTAAAGACAACAGATCAACTTTGGAGCAACAGCAACCATCAGCACACATTGGGGTTCATGAGTTCAATGGCCTGGTGGTGGTCAAGAGGCAGGAACAAAGTCATATCTCTCCTTATGCAGACATGAGCTCCAGAGACAGGAACTATGTCACAACTCGCCTTACACTGCCATGCTGGACCTGGCAACCATCCTTCTTTCTGATAGAGTTCTTGATATTTTGTTTGATTACATTTTGTCTTCTGGGCTGTAACGCAGAGTCTGGGAAAGTTCTGGAGGAATCAGAGCTACCATGGTTTTGGTTGTGGTGTCTAACATAGTCTCTTTTGTAGTCTTATCAACTAGCCTATTTCTTCTTGCTCCCTTGTCTGTGCCTTTTAATATCCTGTGCAGTAAAGGATGATTACTTTGGAGGATGACCATAATGTCTCTAAAAGAGCCAGTATCTTGTCTTTATTTCTAATAGTCTTTCCTTCTGCAAAGAGTAACCCCCTTTCTTTATATATGAATACATGAACATGAGTTATATCAAAAGCATATCAGCTGTCCTTGTAGATGTTAATAATTTTGCCTTTTGCCAATTTTAGGGCCTTTTTAAAGGCAATTAATTCAGCTCTCTAAGCTGAAGTCCAGATGGGAGGGTCAAAGCCCATATTGTGGAAACAAGAGCCACTATCTCCGTACACATCTGCAAAATAAATCACTTCCAAATTCAGCCAGGGAATATCTGTTAGATCTTGTCTTAGAATCTGGACATGGTTCAGCACTATTGAGTATTCATGGGTGAAGTTCATGTCTGGATTCTGGAGCAGAGTAGCCAGATTCAGGGTAGAGTCAGTTATTTTTTTTAGAACTCCTTTGATGGCATGAGGGATGGTTATAATCAGTTCTTGATCCATGGTGATTTTATCCGGATCCTTGGTAAGCAGAGCAGTGGCTACCATGATATGCAGGTAGGCTGGCCATCTCTGTGCCATAGAGTCCCACTTTTATAGACAGATAGGCCACTGGTCTTTTTCCAAGGGCTCAGGGACTTAGTCAATACCTTTTGGCTGCACCTTTGTTCTCGCCTACATACAGGTGGAAAGGCTTATAGATGTCTGACAGGGCGAATACCAAGTCCTCGAGAAGGTTTGTCTATCTGGTCAGTACAGTTTACTGTATTCTTCTGCCCCCTAGTGGCCTCATAAAGAGATCTTGCAATCTCCATGAATCCTGGTACACAAAGTATGCAGAATCACACTGAGCTCATGAACTCACAAATTTGACACCAGGTTCTGGGAATAAGTATGGTGAAGATTGTCTCTTTTCTGGCCTGGGATAGCAGGCATTACCTCCCCTTGAGTATGTACCAATGGCCTCAGCCATCAAACAGCAAGTGTCTTCAACTGGAGCAGCTATAATGAGATTATCTACATACTACAAAAGATATATTTGGGGATAGACTTGCTTGTAATCACTTAGATATTCATGCAGTGCCTCATTGAATACTGTGAGCACGCTATTAAATCCTTGTGGCAGTTTGGTCCATGGAAGTTGTTCAATAAATCTTTGTTTCATTTCAAAGTGAACAAAGACTGACTAGCCGGTGCTAGTGGCAGACTGAAGAAACCACCCTTAAGAACCAGTATAGTGTAGACATTCCATTCAGGAGTCAGGCTACTCAGCGTGGTGTAAAGGTTGTTTAGAATGAATAGAATGAATATTTTTGATGTTCTTGTTCACTTCCCTTAGGTCTTGTATGGGATGGAAGTCACTGGATTGGGGTTTTCTTACCAGTAAGAGGGGAGTGTTTCAGGCTGATTGGCAAGGTACCAGTACCCTTTATTCCCTCGCCTCTCTAGGCTAGGGGTATTGGTGAACTCTGACCAGACTCTCATTGGCCGTCGGTTGCACCAGAAATGGGATGTGATGCCAAACTAGCCCCACAGGGATTTTCTCTACCCATACCCCAGGAATTTCTACACATAACCTTTCCAGATATGGGTCTTTGCCATTGTTTTGAGGATGGGTGGCATATAGCTTTTATTCTTCTTCTAGCCTCACAGTCAGTTCATGTATGGGCTTGTTCTTATTTAGGACTCATACTCTCTCAGGGCCAAAGTGAATCTGTGCCCCCATCTTGGTTAGGAAGTCTCTGCCTAGCAACAGGATTGAACATCCAAGAATGGCCATGAAGGAATGTGTTACATGTTCCACTCTTAGGTCTACTCTTCTTCCAGCAGTTCATAAATATTGATCAGTTACAGTGGCCCCTTGGACCTATGATCTTTTGTTGAATAAGGATCACACAGGTTGTTTTAAGGTTGAATGTTGTGTTGCAGTATCTACTAGGATGTCTACTGGCTTCCTCTCCACCTTTAGGGTTACACAGGGCTTATGAAAGGGACATGAGCCTTGACATCCTCAGTCACTTAGTTCTTTTATTTCTAACACCTTTTATTCTCCCTTCTTATGTCTCTTGGGACATATGTTTTTCCAATGTCAGTTTCTTTACAGTGGTCACATTGATCCTCTTGGAATCAGGGCCTCCCATTTTTATGTTTGGCCTTCCTTTTGGGGGCAGCCTGGTTTCCCACTTCTCTTCCATATGCTATATTCTTTAACTCTTGGATATCAGATGTATCCTTCCCAGTAGCCAGCAGTAGCTCCTTGGCAAGTCCCCTGGTCTGCCTATCTTCTGGAACCTCCCTATTGTTAAAGATTTTTTTCAACTTTTGCCAGGAGCTCAGCCATGTGCTTATCTTCAAATCCTTCTAGCCTTTGGAGTTTTTGGTGGATATCTGGCAATGCTTAATTGATAAATGCCAGATATCCACAGTACATTGGCTATGCACAAGCCCACTTGGGACAATTGTCAGCAGCTTTTACCTTCACAGTACATTAATTTTCCCTTGACTCTGGGTCCAGAGGTCCAGAAATCTTTTGAGAAATGCCCCTGGATAATTCTTAATTTTTTTTCCAAGACAGGGTTTCTCTGTGTAGCCCTGGATGTTCTGAAACTCACTCTGTAGACGAGGCTGGCCTCGAACTCAGAAATCTGCCTGCCTCTGCCTATCAAGTGCTGGGATTAAAGGCATTTGCCACCACTGCCTGGCAATCCTTAATTTTTAAATAATTATTAATCATTTTCTTCATTTGCATTTCAAGTGATATGCCCCTTCCTAGCTAACCTCCACCCTCCCCATATCATCCCCCCTCTCTACCTCTGCTTTGTATCTATGAGGGTGCTCCTCCACCCACTCTCCCATTCTCCCCTCACTGCTTTAGCATTGCACTATCCTGGGGTATACAACCTAGGCAAATTTATGGGTCTTTTAGAAGCCTCTCAGAGACCTCTCATCAGAATCTGGTGGTAGACCTTCAGTTTTTTCTAACCCATTGGACTATTTGGACACTAATTAGGGTAGACCAAGGAAAAAGCCATATCAATATCAGCTTGTATGGTTATAGGCTGGTCATTGGCACCCAGAACTAACTTCCACGCTGACACTGTCACTCTTTCTTGTTTCTCAGTAATGAAGAGTACTTGCAAAAGCTGCTGACAATTGTCCCAAGTGGGCTTGTGCATAGCCAACCATTTCAGAGTCTAGTTTATCCATGAGGGCAGCAGGTTTCTCTGAGAATTTAGGATTCTCCATCTTCCAGTTGTATAGATCATTAGTGTAGAAGGGGATGTGGGTCCTATATTTTGTGCCCTGCCCATGGAGGGGGGCAGTCACTTTCTGAGGCAGTGTAGTCATGATTGAATCTGCCTGCCTTGCTGTGCAGGCTCATGTATGTGGAGGACTAGCTATGTCCCATTCTGCCTCCCTTGGGGCTGAATCTGTGACTGCCATGTGCAGAGAAGGGGCATGTACTAGAGTAGGGTTGTAAGGAGGCCAGAGGAAGTCTTCCTGGTGAACTGAGGGGAACAGAACAGCAAATTTACAAATCTTAGGCAACTCCATTTTCTTAACCTGCAAAAACAAACAAACAAACAAACAAACAAACAAACAGGGTAGGAGGTAGGAAAGGTTTCAGCTAAGGGATGGGGTGGGAGATCTCTCCATCAGATGTTGTCAGATAGTCATATATGGGACCTGGCCAGGGTGCCACGGGTTTCCATACACAATGCCTTTAACCAAGTAGAGACATGGAGAGTGCCTTCCTTGGGTTACCTTAGATAGGACTCTGGCCATTCACTCCTGAAAAAGACATTCATTTTGCCTGACTGTACAGTCAGTGTGAAACTCTCTGACAAGAGCTTGAAATCCTTGAAGTGTGGGGACTAGGTTCAGTGGGTGGTGCTGGTTGTCTGCTCCATGGTGTTTCTCAAGAGAAATAAAAGAACCAATAAAACACAAATACAAAACCACAAAAGAAACATAAGAAGAAACTGAAATGACGCTGATGTTGGCCTGTCCCCAAAATGGGCTCCATCATTGGTAGAGAAGGGGATGTAGGTCCTATATTTTGTGCCCTGCCCATGGAGGGGGGGCAGTCACTCTCAGAGGCAGTGCAGTCATGATTAAATCTGCCCACCTTGATGTGCAGGCTCATGTATGTGGAGGACTAGCTATGTCCCATTCTGTCTCCCTTGGGCCTGGATCTGCGACTGCCATGTGCAGAGAAGGGGTATGTGCTAGAACAGAGTTGTAAGGAGGCCAGACGAAGTCTTCCTGGTGAGCTGTGTCACACTTCTGCACTCTGACTCCAGCTGAAGGGGGTCCAGAGGCAGTGACCTATCCCAGAAGCTGGTTCTGTTGAACAATCCATCAGTTTCTACTAAGACTTGGGTCAGACTGATGCTCTACATCTCCAACTGAAGAGAGTCTGGAAGTATTCCTGGAAGTCCCTGGCAAGGAACAAGTTGTCCGCACAACTATCCTGACTCCATTGACCTTCAGCATCTCCAGACAAAAGGAAAGAAATGTACTCCACATCAAACAAGACAAAAAATAGCAGAGCAAGACAAAGACAAAGAAGCACAACTCACAGATGTATGCCCCAACTCACCAATTGACATGGAGTCAATCACTTCCCTCAAATGCTCTACTATTGAATCAAGGAGACTCCAGTGATCCCAGATGGGCCTCCAAAGTTAGGGTTCAGGAATCACCGAAGGAAGATTCCAGATTCAAATAATATCCAAGAACAAAGAGGAATTATTTTGCAGAAACAACCAGCATACAGGGGTCACCAGTGCTTCAGAATGGTAACCCAGACAAAGACACTTAAGCCTCTTTTATGCTAGGACTACTTACTGAATTTTGCAGTGGTCCTTTTATTTCCCTTTAGTGGAGTAGTTTGAGATGTATTGGTATTGGCTCTTCTATGAATATCTGGTAGAATTCTGTCATAAAACGACCTGTCCCTAAGCTTTTTTTTTTTTTTTTTTGGTTGAGAGCATTTTTATGATTTCTTCTATTTCCTTAGGTGTTATAGGGCTATTTAAATAGTTTATCTGATCTTTATTTAACTTTTAAAAATGGTATTTGTCCAGAAAATTATCAATTTCAATAAAATTTTCCAATTTTGTGAAGTATAGATATTTTAAGTAAGAGCTAATGATTCTTTGAATACCCTTGTAGTCTGTTGTTATGTCTCCCTTTGCATTTTGGATTATGTTAATTTGGATGCAGTTTCTCTGTCTTTTAGTTAGCTTGGTGAATGATTTGCCTATCTTCTTGATTTTCTCAAAGAACAAGCTCTTAGTTCCTTAATTCTTTGCATTATATTCTTTGTTTCTAATTGATTGATTTCTGCCCTAATTTTTATTATTCTATTCCTTTTAGATGTTTCTTCTTTTCTTCTTCTTCTTCTTCTTCTTCTTCTTCTTCTTCTTCTTCTTCTTCTTCTTCTTCTTCTTCT
>NW_021604687.1:1528851-1584401 GCF_004785775.1 Grammomys surdaster
CCCCTCCTCCTCCTCCTCCTCCTCCTCCTCCTCCTCCTCCTCTTCCTCCTTCTTTTTTCCTAGAACTTCTGTATATACATTTAAATTGCTGGAATGATAACTTTCTAATTTCTTTATGAGGCACTTAGTCCTATTAACTTTCCTCTTAGCACAGGTTTCATTCACCTTGATAATAATGGACTGAGTCTCTGAACCTGTAAGCCAGCTTGAATTAAATGTTGTCCCTATAAGAGTTGCCTTGGCCATGGTGTCTGCTCACAGCAGTAAAATCTAATATCATCTATGGACAGTTAATTTTAACAAAGAAGGCAAAAACCATACAATGGAAAAAAGAAACCATCTTCAACAAAGGAAAGCATCTAACTGGATATCAGCATGTAGAAGGAAGCAAATAGATCTATATCTATCACCTTTTAAAAACCATAATTTCAAGTGGATCAAAGAGCTCAACTTAAAACTGGATACACTAAATCTAAAAGAACAGAAAGAGGGGAATAGCATTGAACTCATTGGTAAAAGAGACAACTTCCTGAACAGAACACCAATGTCTCAGGCTATAAGATCAATAATTGATAAATGGAACCTCCTGAAACTGAAAAGCTTCTGTAAAGCAAAAGACACTGGAAATAGGACAAAATGGCACCCAACCAGTTAGAAAAGGATCTTTGCCTGCCCTACATCTGACAAAGGGTTAATATTCAAAATTTATAAAGAATTTAAGAAATTAGAAAACAACACTCCAATAACCCAATTAAATAATGGGTACAGAGTAAAACAGAGTATTCTCAACAGAGGAATCATGCATGGCCAGAAGCACTTAAAGAAATGTTCAATGTTCTGAGTAATCAGAAAAATGAAAATTAAAATAATCTGAGGTTCAATCTTACATTTATCAGAAGGGCAGATCAAATACTCAAATAATAGCAAATGCTGGTTAGGATGCAAAGCAAGGACAACACTCCTTCATTGTTGGTGGTAGTGCAAACTTGTACAACTACTTTGGAAATCAATTTGGTTGGTTCTCTAAAAATTGGAACTAGCTCTACCTCAAGACACAGCTATACTACTCTTGGGCATATACTCAGAAGAAACCCAGCTATATCACAGGGATACATGTTCAACTCTGATAATAGAGGCTTTATTCATAATGATTAGAAACTGAAAACAACCTATATGACCCTAAACAGAAGAATGGGTAAAGAAAATGTGATACATGTACACAATGTAATAGTATTCAGCTATAAAAAAGAAAGACATCAGACATTTTGCAGGTAAATGGATGAGACCTGAGAATATCATCCTAAGTAACCCAGAGCCAGAAAGACCTGTTTGATATATCCTCATACATAAGAGTACCTTAGCTATAAAGTGCAGGATAACCATGCTACAATTCAAACACCCAAAGAAACTGGACAATAAGGTGATCGAAAGGGAAGATGCTTGAATCTTACTCAGAAGGGAAAATTAAATAGTCACCGGATGTGGATGGTGAGAGGGAACTGGGTAGAAGAGGAGGTGAGGAAGGGAATGAGGATGGAGATCAGGTGCAGGGAGAAGGGGAAAGAGAGAGTCCTGGAAGTGAAACTAGAAATTGGTGAGGACAGGGGTGAGGATGGACCATCAGTGATGACTAGCTAGAGATCTCTGATGGAAAAGGATATGGGGAGTCTTTTCAGGGAGCCTAGTTTAGATTCCTATCAGTGAGGAATACAGAGCTTGAAGTGGCCACCTCCTACAACCAGGCAGGATTTCCAGAGGAGGGAGGGAGACATCAATCCTTCCATAAAACTGTCAGCTCAAACTTTGTCTTGCTTGCAAGATGTCCAGGATAAAGCTGGAGCAGAGACTGAGATAACAACCAACCAATTATTCCCACAATTTAAAACCAATTCAATGTGAGAGAGCCAAACTGTGACACTATATAAGTTTTATTTAATTCTTGGGCCCTTGTTGTTTACCTTTGGTTCAGTGGTAGTTGATATATCTAAGAGCACCTCTGCAGCACATACTGGTCTGGTCTTGAATGGTTACAAAAAAAAAAGATGATGCAGTAGAATACTTAAGGCATAATTTGGGTCTGGAACTGTTTTTGGAAAGAAGTGAATGTGATCAGAATGTATTTTATTAAATTTCTAAAGAAAAATAAAGATATTAAAAATTCCAAAACTAATGTAGGTGTGTAAAATTGCCTGAAGATTTACTTTGCTCCTCCTTAAGTGCAAGTTGAGTTATTCTGGGTAATTATTTACTGTTTCTAAAGAAAATATTGAACACACTAGAGCTCTACCCCTCCCTAGAATTATAGCAGAGGAGAAAAGGTTTCCACTTAATATATACTTTTAAGTTATACTTAAATGTTATATATATATATATATATATATATATATATATATATATATATTTAACCAATGTGTATTATAGAATATAGCAATGATACATGCTTTCTACTATATATGATAGAATAGAAAATTAATAAAACTGAGAACCAATTCCAATGTATAAAACAGTTAAGTCAAAGAAACAAAATTAAAAGAAACCAGTTTTAGAGATGAGGAAATTGCCAATTCCAAAGTTTTTATTCATGAGAACTGAGGGCCAAGTCACATATTAGAACTCTAATAAGAAGTTTATTTTTAAAAACAAAAAATGGTGCTTGGAACCAAATCTTGCTACTTGATGTGATATTTGATGATTAGAACCAGCTGTGAGGTCTTCCTATGGGAAATGCTAATTAAATTCAGTAAGATACTTAAACATGAGCATTTGTGTGCCTAAACTTGTGAAAAGATTTGTTTTCAGGTGTTAACAAAATAATGTAGCATTTTGGAGCAAAGATGCAGAGAAGTAGTCCTGCAGTGGAGGTCAAGATGCAGAACACCTCCACAATGACTAAGGCCTTTCCACTGGTGCTGTGATAGACAGGAAGGAAAGTGATCCAGACACTGCAGAACACCAACATGCTAAATATCAGAAACTTGGCTTCATTGAATGTATCAGGAAGATTTCTGGCTAAGAACGCTACAGTGAAACTTGCCAGCGCAATAGAACCCAAGTATCCCAGGACACAATAGAAGGCAATAACTGAACCTTTGTTGCAAACAATCAAAATATGGCCATGTTCAATATGTCCATCATTATCAACAAATGGTGGAGAAGTTCCCACCCAGATTCCACAAATAATCAGTTGGATCATGGTGCATATGGGAATGATCAAGATTTGTGCCCCTGATGTCATCAGCCATCTCATCCTTTTACTAGGAAGAGTGAGCTTGAAGGCTAGTACTACAGTAATTGTCTTGGTCAAGACAGTAGAGACAGCAACAGTAAACACAACTGCAAATATCGTCTGCTGCATGATGCATGTGACCATATGTGGTTTTCCAATGAACAGCAGAGAACTGAGAAAACAGTAGATGAGTGAGATGAGCAGGCAATAGCTGAGAGCTCTGTTATTGGCCTTGACAATGGGAGTGTCTTTGTTCCTTAAAAAGATACCAAATACAACAGCTGTGAGAGAAGAAAAGCCTAGTGCCAAGCAGGCCAGAACCATTCCTATGGGGTCCTCATAAGACAGGAATGTCACAAGTTTGGAGAGACAGTGAGTTCCTTCTGGGTTGGCATATTGATTATCTGGACACTTGAAGCAATAATCCATGTCTGGTTCAAAAAATGTATATCATCAGGATTGATATTACACTATTATTCAAAGATTTAACTATATATCAGGAGTTTACAATATCTCATAAGTGAGTCAAACTGAATTAGCCAAATAGACCTTCCCTATGAAAACAATTTAAATGTTATTGCTCATAACAATTACTCTTGATGTTATATTACTATGAACTCATGTGTGATTAGACAAACATAATTCTTTATTATTTTTTATATATTTAGAGTTCCAACAGAAGGTAGATAGTATGAGAGAATATCCTGGTTACCATAAGAAAATAAATTGAAATGTATAATTCATAGAACAGCACATTTATTATTCACATTACTGTAAAATGCTCACTACCCTAACATTGTTTCATATACTTACATGTATGCTATTGTCTGGCTATCA
Organism: Grammomys surdaster; assembly: GCF_004785775.1. NCBI lineage: Eukaryota > Metazoa > Chordata > Mammalia > Rodentia > Muridae > Grammomys > Grammomys surdaster. The sequence goes on from NW_021604687.1 coordinate 1,532,915, forward strand.
GTCATAAGATAGGACTCAAATGTGTATGTCCTCATGTGATTTCTTAGAAATGCACACTATTCAATTTATACACTGCTTCAATTTTTTCTCTAATTAAGCAAAGGAAAGCAGAGGAGTTATAAACTAGTAACCAACCAAGTATGAGCATTAAAGTATTACCTTGCTTTTATGCTTCAATGTATGAATTTTGGTACAGGACAGTATTTGTCACTATTTTTTTTTCAATGTGAAAAGCAAGAGGAATTTTAATGATCCAATGAATGCATTGAGGCCATCCTACACCGAAGGTGGAGTGGCGACCCCAAGCAGCCCATTTGGCCAGTTTTTATACAGTTTAAGGGGTGGACTAGAGAAACAGTGACTAGGCACAATATGATTGGCAGAAGAGTGTGATTTTTAAACTGATTGGTCTTTGGGGAATGAGGTGCCAAGGACCTCCCTTGTCTGTAAGTGGCAAGGGTTGGCCTGTCCTGCAGAATGTGTCTATGTGCTCTGGGACTTCCCTACCCGCAGGTTGATTCCCTTCCATGTGGTCTGGGGAATGTTAATCAGCCTCTCCCTTCCTCCTCTGAATGTTAATTCAGCAAGTGTCCTCTGACTAAGGAATGTTAATTAGCCTCTCCCATGAAGTGTGTGTGTATGGGGGAAACAAGTGTTCCAAAGTTCCTCTTCATTCCCCCCTTTTCTCTTTGTGCATGCTTCAGTCTTGAAGCTATTGGATAGTTATGCAGCTTATATCTCTGGTCCTCTGTACCTAACTTTTGATATCTTTGTCTCAGGACCATCAACTGTACTGCACCTATGCAATCTTTAATAAAAGCAACTAAGCTGACTTAAAATGCAAGGGTCTAAAGTCAGAGGCAGGAACAAAATTATCAGTAGAAATCAAGGTAGTAAACTAAGTATTTCCCACTATTAATATTATCTTTGATATTTGACTCTCAGTGATCTCAAAAGTGTTTATTTATTAAGAAACATCACAAGCAAGATAACTTTCCATCTCTCAAGGACATATATGTGACATTTAATATTAGATTAGAGAATGAAGTCCCTTCCACTGGTATCTTTGTTATTTTCATCATAATATTGTCAAGTTTCTTTCAATCTCATTGTGTTAACCTCTCAGACTCTCCATCCAGAAAGATACATTTTGTTTCTGTTGTTTCCACATTCTCATAATTTTTTAAATGGCCTCATCTAAACTAGCAGAATAATTATTTTAAAAATAACAATTTTTAAAATTTTTATACCATTACTCCATATTGTAAATACACTGTTTTAAAAATTCTCCTTATAACTCCCAAAAGTAAGCAGAACTTAAAACATTTCTTTGTAGAATCTTCTTGTTCAAACAACACTAAGAAAGTAAATGTTGACTCTTTATTTGTTCTCAATATTAATGCCATAATTTCATCTGATAATTGATGAGTTTTAATAAATTTTATATAGTATGCCATAAAAATGCTTGATTTACTTGCACTACATACAATACCTTCAGTAGTTTTCTCTATACAAATATTTGAAATTTTAGTGCAAATTTTCTGTATCTGAATTCTACCATTCTCCATATTTTTCACATTTAAACTATTTCCTCTAGGTATTCATTGGTCAGAAGACTGAGTAAAACTGTAAGTTTATACATTTTTTGTTCTCTCAGTCCAATAGAAGATATTTCAATTCATTGTTTAATATATTGAAACCACTTTCATGGTTTCCATTGGACCCTTGTCCCAATTAAGATTCTACCACCTATTTGATCCAAATTGTCAATGTATATATTTCTCTCCAAAATTTTAAACAAAACATTAATTCTGATCTGTACATGTTGGCTTCTAAATGTAAGGTTAAATTAGAGGGCAACTTAAAATACAGCCTACTGAGTTGTACTCAGCATCATCAACCATAGGGCACATTACAAAACACTTATTTCTCAAAAAAGATTCAGAATCACTGAGCATCAACACCATATCACAAAGCTCTTGACTTGAAAAACCAGGATGTGTAATTCCAATGTTTGTGGAAAGAGAAAAATTAGATGCACTATATTTCTAAGTACTGAGGATAAATCACATAGTTTAGTACTCTAAAGAAGTTTCCAGGATAAGCTATTATGTGCAAGGCTTCTGGATCATGTCAAATCGTATTAGAAACAAAGAAATGTATGGTGTTTCAAGGAGCAATATTATTGATCCTTTTATTTAAAGATGACATTAAAAATGTAAGTTCCCATAGAGAATTCTTGGTGAATTTTGCAATAATAGGAGAGATTCGTCAATCCAGTGAAAATTTTTAGTGAATTTATTCTTACCTGTCATATTGGAAATCTCGTTCTCTGGGCAGGGGGTACAATCAAAGCAACAAACAGCCTTTCCCTCCTGAGGGGATTTTCTAAATCCTGGACTGCAAGGTGTATTGCATATTGAGGGTACAGTCTGTGAAAAAAACACAGGCATTAGCAATACAGAGTTTTACTTATTGGTCAGAAGTTAAAAGAACTTAGAACTTGATGCCATTATAAAACCTCCTTTTACAGACAAACATTAAATTAAAATGCAACATTTCTTTGTAGCTTGTGATATTTATTCTGAATTTATTATGATTCAAGTGTTATTAAATTATATATATATATATATATATATATATATATATATATATATATATATATATATATGAGCATGTATGTGTACACACTTTTGGGTATAAAACACTGTTAGAAAAATAACGAATCAAGAAAGAAAAGATTGTGGAAAGTAATGTGAAAAATCATATACCATGAGGAAGAACAAGGCTATCAAAAATTAAGATTCTCATGTACTACAGTTAAGATCAACACACCTGTCTAACATCTGTCGCCCAGTCTACCATTTCATCAGACATAAGCAATTGTTGAGGATGTGTGAAGTATTTGAAAAACCTTCCTATTTTCACCTTAATTCCAAAACTTTGTAAAAAGTTTCCAGTGTAGAAAATATCATAATCTATATTCAAGTTTTCTTTCTGATTCATGTTCACTATATCTCCAGCAGGATTTACAAATTGGATATTCTTCAGGGAAGAGAGCACCTAAAGCACATTTATTATTTTAGTTTAACTATACATATACATTCAGGCAGAAAATACGAAGTGTAGATTTTCACTGGATTTTACTTGTCTTCAAAATATAACTTTATTAAGCCTACTCAGTTAGTAGGAGTAACAAAAATTCAAGCAAACATTACAAAGTTTTAGAAATTCCCACTAGTCACTGGAGTGAATACTCTAAAACATGAATGATGTGTTTGGAGAGTACAGCAGATTTCTTCACCCCTTTCTGTCATTAGTGGTAACTTTTATCAGATATAACTGAAGTCTCAGTTGGTCAAAAGTGGGAGTATGACTTGATTTTATTTAGAAACTATTTATTATATTGATAAAGAGCAGTTTGACAGCTTGAATAAACATGTAGACTCTTGGTAGTATTTAATGAAAAAGCAAAAAATAATATACTGCATGAAACTAATCTTTTTTTAAAATGGACTTTCTAAAGAAACCAGAAGCTCTTGTCTCAGCTGTTAAATGCATAATATTTCTATATGGTAGACATATTCGGTACAATATTTTGGCATCAATTGTCAAATGGTGACTTTATTGCCAGGGTTGGCAGGATAATAATTGATAGCACCATTGTAGTTTGTATAAGCCAAGAAATAGTAAAGAAATCAACACATTTGGGCAAAACATTCCTAGATACTTGGTTGTAGAGCTTATTGTTCATTTTAAAAAACTCACCTCAAAGGTTCTACATTGAGAATCATATTACTTAAGTTGTTTTTATTTTCTAATGTTCAACATCTTTACTAAAGGCTATTTCTTCCTCACCTGAGTAGCCATGAACCATTTTTGTACCAGGTAGTTACCAATGATATGTCTTTAATGACGGCCATGCTGTCTTTTGACTTCTATTTAAATAAAGACATGTTACCTGCAAAGAGTCAAACTCCAGTCCTTTCTCAACATTATTTGACAGTGTATTTGCCTGCTGCAGAAGTAACTCATGGAGTGAATGGGCTACAGCATACACAGCATTGTATAGATTGTAACTTGTGTCACTCATGGACATTTCAAACTGATTGCTGGATAACCATTTCTGTAGCATTTTTCTTGAACATTTCTTGAGTTTCTTACAATTAGATGATGACAAAAGACAATTAAAATTTAACCACCATAATTTAGCAAGAGACATATTGTTACTGTAGTTTAAAGGGTGCACTGTCTGTATAAATTCTTTAAAACCAACTATCTCAGAATAATGGTGTGAAAAGCTGAGGGTACCATGAAAGGAGTTGAAGAGGAATTCTCCATTACTTGTAATTATATCCCACTGTGAGGTAGCAACCCAGATTCTCCGAATGTCTGCAAACTGCCATAGTTTAAAGATCATTTGTAGAAAAGAATCTTTGTCTCCAAAAATGATAACAACTTTTGCTGAAGACATCATGATCTGATTATAATACATATCAGCCATTGTCAAGAATAATTTTGAGTTATATGTGATAACAGTCACAAAGGCTAAACAGATGTCATATCTTTGCATTTCTTCTCTCAATTCAGAGGCAAATTGAAGTCCTAGACCATCATCTGAAATCATCAGTCCTACCCAGTTCCAGCTGAAATAAATCACCAAAGCTACCATGCCATAAGCTACATATGTGTCCTTGATAGCCATCTGGTACAGATAAGGAAAGTGTTCATGGCTACTGAAAAGAGGATGAAATGGCCCATAGTAAAGCTGTAGGACATTAAAATAAGTAAACCAACTTGAACTTGAAGAAGATGAAGTACACAAATCCTAACCTAACACCTAGGTATGTTTAACGAAATCTAGCAGTGTCGGAAGGTGTAAATTATTCATCTCATTATTAAAATCCAATTCACCGTAATATTCTTAAATAGCAGAGAAAAACTTATTCTTCCAATAAAATATTTCATATTCCCATTGCTTCTTTGCTTTATTTCCAATAAAGTTCTGATATATACACTATAAAACATATGAATGTTTATGCTTTGAACTTTGTGAATCAAATAACACATAAATTCAGACTCTATCAAACCACCTCACCTCACCTCTGGAGTTCTGGAGATGTACAGAAGTGGTCCAAGCATGGCAGTTGGTAACCACATTGGTCCTGTAAGTACAATTAAATATCTTCTTTGGTTTCTACAATTGTAGTTAGGAAAATAATCACCTCTCCTTGAGGATAAACTGATTTTACTCCGATCAGCCAATAACTTACATTCAACTTTAACTAGCAAAGAAATATTGGGTAAAACTTGGGTGTTCATATTGATTTCTTCAATAGCAAAATAAAGAGATAAAATCAAGTGGATGTTCTTAGCTGTCAGCCTGAAATAGATCACAATGTTCATTAAAGGTTATGCTGTAAATGTGATAATATCAGATCACTCTCAATGAGAATTATATACTGAATCATCTCTCTGTATATTTATGTTTCTCTGGTGACCAAAGTCCTATTAATGTAGTGTATGAGAATGGGAAGATTTTAAAAATGTCTGTGTGTTGACTTTACAAAAGTGGCATTTTGTCATCTGGAGTTGTCCTAAAGATTACTTTTGTTGTCTGTGGACATGATGATTAGATTATAGAACATAAAGCAGATTTTGTCTAACTCCTTGTCTAGTATCTTGGAATTCTTGTGTTTAACTATTTGAAAAGTAAAGGAGATTTACTGTCTACTAAATTCATGGTGCTTCATTCCACAGAAACAGAAGTGCTTTAAGCCATAAAATCATTGTAAGTATGAGGAATGGGAAAGAAAGTCTTGTTTTCAACAGCTCATAGAAGTCTATGTATTCACAGATAATGCAAGAATAACAATAGTCCTTTCATTTCTTCCACCTTACTCCTGTTTCACGCACTTGAAACTAGGATTTGGGGGAATGTGTGATTATTTTTTTTTTTTTAAAGATTTATTTATTTATTTTATTAGTACACTGTCGCTGTCTTCGGACACACCAGAAGAGGGCATCCAATCTCATTACGGATGGTTGTGAGCCACCATGTGGTTGCTGGGATTTGAACTCAGGACCTCTGGAAGAGCAGTCAGTGCTCTTAACCGCTGAGCCATCTCTCCAGCCCCGGAATGTGTGATTATTACAACATGGATTGCTACATCTTTCTCATTTAACTGTATGTCATATCACTGGTCCTGGGTTTATGATAGCCGATTTCTGAATAATTCACCTTTGTGCTTATGAAATTTAACACTTGATTTTTCTTATTTAAGATATTTTACAAGGACATATATTTATAGAATATATATAAAAGTTTCTTCATAATCTTTTTATTGGATACTATATTTACATTTCAGATGTTATCCCCTTACCTCATCGCCCCCCCCTGCCCTGACCGCACAGGAAGCACCTATCCCATCCCCCCTACTCCTGCTTTTATGAGGATGTGCCCCTACCTACCCTCCCTTTCCCACCTCCCCACCGTGGAATTCCCCCATATTTGGTGTCCAGCCTACATGGGATCAAGGATCTCCTCTTCCACCTATGCCCAAGAAGGCCATCCTACCCTACATATACAGCTGGAATCATGGATCCCTCCCTATGTGCTCCCAGGCTGGTGGTTGAGACCATGGGGAGCCCTGGTTGCTTGGTATTGTTGCTTTCCTCATGGGGCCACAAACCCTTTCAGCTCCTTCAGTCTTCTCTGTAACTCCTCCATTGGGAACCCCTTGATCAGATCAAGTAATTTTGAGTATAGTGCTTTATTTGGCCTTCTTTCTTGCATTTCTGTTTTGGCATATTATTACATAACTTACACAGGTAATTAGACACAGTTTGAAGATTTGGAGTTGGTATCAAATTGACTGAACTAATTATATTCTTTATAATTTTATATGTCTCATGTGTTTCTACAGTGTTTTATTCCTTTGTTTCTGCATTTTTCTAGTTCATTAAAATATATATACATATAAAGATATGGCTTGCTTTTTTAAGTACCTTGCCATTCTGTGATGGAGAAGGATGTGTGTTATTTTTTGCTTCGAGTTCTTGAATTTGAGTCCTCTATTTAAATTAATAATATTAGTGTTTTGTGCAAAGATTTCATTTCAAATAATTTGAACCCTTCTTTTAAGAGATGGTTTGGATGTTTTCTTTCTTTATAATTGTATTTTCATGTTCTGTGAACACTTACCATTCATTATATTTTAAATCTCTTTGTAATTTATGGACTAATTGTAATTGAAAATTTTCATCACCTCAGTCTCTTTCCTCTATCAATTCCCTAAGTGTTATTTACATTTAGCTTTTCCATATCACTTTGCCTTCAAGCTGTGTCTATATTTTAATAAATTTACACATATATATGCATATGGGTTCCATAAAACCCCTCAAACATGGCAATAGAGAGAGAGAGACAGGGTTTGTTGTTTATGTATGTTTTTCCAAGGCTGATCATCTTTTCTGCATTTGACTACCAATGATCAACTTTTGGAACTATTAGATGCTAGAAGAGGAAAAATCTGTTTTTCTTAAGATTTTAGGTTTTTTACTTATTAGAGAACATTGGTCCTGTGGAAGTTAACACTAGCAAGACCATTTAGTAAATACAAATTGGACATGGTTCACTTAAACAAAAGGAAGCCACATAGTTGAGTGGATTTGGAATGGTGGCTAATATTGGAGAGTTAGGATTGGGGTGAGAGGGGTTTCTGATTACATTATATTAAACTCTCAAGCAATGAAAGAAAAATTTAAAAATAGCACAAGCTTGTGCACATGTGTACAAAATTAGTCAATCATTAATGCAGTGCTCGTGAGATTTCAATGAGGCAACTAGTCTGAATGGTTCTTTAGATATTACTCCAAAGGCAAAAAAGAACTCTAATAGGATACAGCTCTACACCTCTGCCAAACAATACTAGAGGAAACAAAGACACTATATAGATACTTCTTATATTTTTTATTCTGCACTTTACACATTGGTTACAAATTGCAGTAAAGTTATGTTAAGTACCAACAGCCGAATGACATAAAAGATATGGTACAGGCACAAAATGATTATTATTTCCCTATTCAGAAGAATACAGTCTTGTCAACTGGAAAACAATGTATAGACTCTTAGTTTAAATGATATACAAGCCAGGCATAGAAACACAGTTGTCATGTTTTCTAACATGTAGAAGATCAAATAAGGAAAGTAGCTGATAAAAAAGCAACAGGTTTCCTCCTGAGGCAACATGGAAGGAGAAAGAATTGTAAAATAGAATCATAGATAAACAAATCTCAGTACTCATATATAAAGCCTGAAGTGACATTTTTTTTCAAGATACAAAGTTAACTCAAGGTTGCAATTATATTGCATATTTTCATAGAGAATTCATGAATGAAGAAAATATACATAGGAAACTATAGTTATAGAATGTAGCTTTCCGCTCATGGCAAATCTGCTGCTGACTGCCTCTTGCACCACCAAGACCAACAAAACTTTGCCACAGATATGACGAAGGACCCTCTTACCCTTAAAGGGAATGGCCCAGACCTAGTTCCCTTATGGGGCCGAGGACTGATATGCCTGTCCGATACCACAGAAGGCACAGCTAACTGGCTACCAAAAAGATTAATGAAAAAAATAGATACCCCCACAAAGCCAGGCCCAACCATAAATACAATGAATAACAATTTACATCCAGGGAAGAGAAATCTCTCCTGAGAATCCCTTTCTTTTTCTTTTCCAGGTAAAAATGAATCACCCATGATGTCTGCTGTTAGAAGTTCTAATCCAGATGCTGGCCTCCGAACTTACACTACTCAGACCTTTGAAGGGCCACTGACAAGAACATCAAACAGCTAGAGATTGACATCACTAATCTGAAGAAATCCCTCGTTTCGCTGTCTGAAGAGACCTCCTAAAATCGCAAAGATCCTTATTGGACTAGTAAAATAGAAAAGGCTGTATACAGCTCTTGACTGTGTACAACCCTCAAAGAAGAAGGCTGCCTTTACATAGACAAGACAAGGAGGGTTAAAAAGAGCATGGTGTTTCCAAAACCCATCCCCACCCAACCTAAAAGGGGGGACTTCTGCCCCTAGACCAAGCAGAGAGGGGCCACCCAGAACCCCCTCTGACAGGCGATCTGAATTCTTGCTTAGGCTGTGAGGCTAAGCACTGCAAGGGAATATAAATAAAAGATAAAAATATCTATCTGGGTTCCCTGAGGGACAAGCCTGACTGCATAGGGGTTGATGTCAAAAGTATCCCCTCTCCAGGAAAAAGACATCAGGATGGGTATGGCCCTCATGCCTCACTGGACAATGACAGGGGGACTGGAGCCATTACAAGGTCCCCTTCAAATACTGGCCTCTATCCCCACCTTCTCAAGTTTAGAATTGCCACAGCCGTTCTATACTTAGAGAAGGGTGGAGATGTCAGGGGCAGCCCTGCTTACACACTGAAGGCCTAAAATCAGCCATAGGCCTAAAAGTAGCAATAGGCCTGTCATACATGTATACTAACACCATGTCTTGGGTCTCAGTGGAAAAACATTGAAACAGATGGCTATAAGCTAATATAAACAGGCAGCTTTTGTGGAAATTTACCAGCCTGAGTAGTCATAGACCTTGTAAATAGGTAGCCTTGGCAGACAATACCAATTTAGATAAGGACAAGTGAGTCATAGGCAGGGTCATAGTGACTTGTCCCCTGAACCTTCACCTAGCCGATACCCAGTTCTGAAGATATCTGTATTCCCCCTGAACTCCCACACTCCAGTGTTATTCCCTTCCCCACATCCTGCCTTTCTCTGTTTATAACCTCTGTGTGAATGAATTACGATTTGAGAAAAATAAATTTAAAAAAATAAAAAAAAAGAAATCTACTTCACAACACTACAGGACACTTTACTTCCAATAACTTATAATTAATACATCTTTTCTCCTTCATCTGGTAAATGTACATTTCCAACAGATTGTGCTTAACACAGAGAACCACAGCTGACTTAGGTGCAGAGAATAGAAAGCTATAGAATGTGCTGTATTTAAAGGAAAATAGAAAATAACCTCTTTCCTAAGATCAAGGATTATTGGAAGAAAGAGTACAAAAATTATGTAAGAATCAGAGGAGGTAGGTAACAACAAGAAAACATCATCCTCTGGACATAGGAGGAAATCTGCACATGTGAAATTACAATAGCTGTGACAGCTTCTATAAAATCTTTAAAAGCCTAAGCCAAACCATATTACAGCAAAAGGGGGGAAATTGGCCACATAATTCTGCCCATATAAGCAATATTTGGGTGTGGTGAGGAGACACCATTTCCTTCAAGACCATAACTCAAGTCAACTTAACCATTCTCCATTGGAAGATAACATGGAAAGCACAAGTTGTTCTTGAAAGAATTTTTGAAAAAGACATAACATTGGTTACTTTGAGGAAAAAAGAATATATTTAAAACATTTGGTGGAGGGACTTAAAATGCACAAAACATGATGTGGGAAACTATTAAAGGACTAAAAAATCAATCAATCTAAGACCTTCAGCTTCAATATAAAACTGATAGAGATATTCTCACAATTTTTGAAATACGGTTTCATATAAAAGTTTCATTGATTTATTTCATTCCTTTTTTTCCACTATGGATCTACATGAGACAGAGGAATGGCCCAAACATTTGCTATGTAGCTATTACAATCAGGAAAAGATATAGCAAAAAATGGGACTGGACAATTCCAAAGGTGAATATACATTGACAGTAACTGAAACCTTCTGCTAACTGTAACATACAGTCTCTGTCAACATGAATTTTAATAAAGAGGTGTAAAAGCACTTGAGAAGATCTCATATCTAAAGTGTAGCAATGCTGAAAGTGGAGGAAAAAACCCACCCTTTTTATTTTACCAAACAAATTTCATATGGCTGTGGTGCCATTTTGTCTCAGTTCATTGGCAAGGTGTTTAGAAGATGGTGATGGATATCAATTTTTGCAATGGACAATACCCCCAAAGAGAATAAAAACTATATAGTTTTGAATTTACAATTTTTTGTTTTTTTTCTTTTTATTAAAAATAGATTCTTCTCTCATACATACATCCCAACAACAGATTCCCCTCCCTCCATCTCCCTTATCTACTGATCCACCCCCCTTCTCTCTCCCTTCAGAAAAGTACAAGCCTCTAAGAAACAGTCAAACATGACAAAACAAAACACAATAAAACAGAGCAAACTTCCTCACATCAAGCCTGGAAAAAGTCAACCCAACTGTAGTAAAAAAAAAAAAAAATCCCAAGAGCTGGCAAAAGAGTCAAAGATATGCACCTGCTCCCACAATTAGCAGTCACACACAAAAAAAATCTAACAGTCACAACATATATTCAGAAGACCTAGTGGAGACTCTTGCATGCCTGATATATCACAATATATCTGAAATCCTGCTGCACATTAATACCACTGAAGTTGTTTTTTTTGTTGTTGTTGTTGGGTTTTTTTTTGCAATTTTAATCTTTTTTATTGGATATTTTATTTATTTACATTTCAGGTGGTCATCTCCTTTCCCCATTTCCCCTCCCTAAAACCCCCTATCCCATTCTTCCTCCTCCTTTTTGCTTTTATACCATTTTAATTACATGCATGTATTAAGGTCAGTTCTAGGTTGAGGGTCTAGCAATACAATAGATGCAAATTTGGCATAATTCTAACACCTCTCTGTATGTTTTAGTGATACATAGTGAGCTTATTAATTTCAAGAATGCTGCCCTGCTGAGTGTTGATGTGGTAGATATTATAGATAAAATTGCTCATGGTCTGAGGTCAGTATTTCTATTTTGATCAAGCTTAAAGAATGGCATTTATAGCTCGATCATATTAGCCCTTTTTTTGTCATGGGAATACTTTTATTCCTACCAGTTGTGCTAAGTTTGTCTTTAACAACATCAACATGTTGGCAGCCAAAGTACATGACTTGATCCTGAAAATGGATCTCCAGACAGAGTTATTAAATTAACAGGCTGGCAAGCCAAGGACAAGTAAGACTCTGCACAGAGCCTTACCAACCTAAGACATAAGTGCATTGCTTTGGATAATGCATATTCCATGACAGGTAAGGAAGGCATTTTTGTCAGAACTACCTAAGACAGGCTCAGTCTTGTTAATGAAATCAAAAAAGGCAGAGAGGCAGAGAGCCATTGGGACTGCTTGGCAAGAATCTGACATGGGCTAAGGACAAGGACATGAACTGCTTGGCAGGAATATGACATTGGCTAAGGACAAGGAAGTAGGCTTCAGACAGGAATCTGACATTAGGCTAGAACAAAGAAGTAATTTCAGACAGGGATCTAAATTTTAGGTTAGAACAAGGGAGTGGGCTTCAGACATGAAAATGACTTTGAACGGACACAAGGAAGTAGGCTCAGATGTTTTGGTCATCCTAATAAGCCCTTAGAAACAGTGATCACAGGAAGTGTTCATGTAATTTGGTTTAACACCTTGTTTGTTCGCTTGTTGCTTGAATTTACAATTTTTATCAGGTTGCATCAGACAGCAGGTTCAATTTAGAAATATTCTACTGGCAGCTACTCAGGACTTGAAAAGCTATCATTTATTTTTCAATTATGCTACTAACAATAAAGGTCACTTCTGGAGAAAGTGGGAAATGCCCTTGAATGCATGGGTAGAGTAGACAGTTTCCTGAATGGAACACCAATGGTTCAAGCTTTTAGAACAAAAATTCATAATTCAAACTTCATGAAACTGAAAAGCTTCTGTGAAGCAAAGGACACTTTCAATAGGACAAAATGGCTACATACAGAATGGGAAAGGATCACTACCAACTCTACAACTGACAAAGAGTTAATATCCAAAATTTATAAAGAACTCAAGAAGTTAAACACTAACAACACAAATAACTGAATTATAAAATGGGGCACAGAAATATATAAAGACTTCTCAAAAGGGGAATTTCAAATGTCTGAGAAGCACTTAAAGGAATAATCAAAGCCCTTCGTCGTCAAAGGAATGCATATCAAAACAACTCTGAGATTGCCTCTTGTACCTATCAGAATAAGATAAAAAGTTAAAAAAAACTCAAGTGGTAGCATATGTTGGTGAGGATGTGGAATAAGAGGAACACTCCTCCATTGTTGGTGCAAATGAAAAATTGTTCAATCATTCTGGAAATCAATTTGGTAGATTCTCAAAAAACTGGGAGTCATTCTACCTCAAGACCCAGTTATACTACTTCTAGGCATATATGCAAAAGATGCTCTACCATAACATAAAGACACTTGCTCAACTATGTTCCAAGCCACTTTACTTTTTATATCCAGAAGCTGGAAACAGCATAGATATCTCTCAACTGAAAAATGATAAGGAAAATGTGGTACATTTATACAATAGAATACTATTCAGGTATTTAAAAGAGTTTTTAATTAAAATGAGTTTTGCAACAAGTAAAACAAATAGGTGTATCTTTAGCATATCATTCTGAGTGTGTAACCTAGTCCCAAAACAACATGCATTGTATGTACTCACTTATAAGTGAATATTACCCATAAAATACAGGATACCCATGCTACATTTCACAGCTCTAACAAAGCTAAATAATAAGGAAGACAAAAGCAAGGATTCTTGTATCTCATTTAGAAGGATTAATAAAATACTCATAAGAGGAAGATGGAGGAAGACAACTGGGTGGAAGAGAGGCAGAGAAGGAGAATGAGTGTGCTGATGATCAGGCGTTGGAAAGAATAGGAGGGATGGACAGATGGCATTGAGGATGAGTGAATATCTGCAACTAATGAGGATAGGGAGGTAGGGGGCATCTCCAGAATGAGACAGATACCTGGGGTAAAGGTGGTGCCCAAGAATCAATGGGGAGAGTCCTGCAATGTGACTCACAGCATTGGGTGGAGGGAAACTGAAAAGGCTACTTCCTGTATCCAGACAGGAACTCTGATGGAGCAATAGGTACACCAACCCACCCACAAAACTTTTGACTCCCAAATCCATCCTGTCTACAAGAAATTCAGGGACAGGGGATGGATCAGAGACTGAGGGAATGGCTAACCAAAAATAACTGGCCCAAATTGTGACCAATCCCATGGGAAAGCACCAATCACTGACACTATTAATGACACTCTGTTATACTTTCAGAGAGGAGTCTAGTCTGGCTGCCCTCTGAGATGTACCAGCCAGAAGATAGACAGATGCAAACACCCACTGCTAAACAGATTATGGAGCTTGGGGACTCTAAGAGAAGAATAGGAGAAAAGATTGCAGCCCCTAAGAGAAAAGGAACTTCTCAGAAAGGACAGCAGAATCAACTAACCTGGACCTTTGGTCTCTCAAAGACTGAACCACTAACCAAAAGACACACGTAGGCCTCCCCAAACATACATGAGTACCAAATTGGAGTGAGGCTTATCATAATAGCTGTTGCTTGTTTGTGGAATATGTTCTTTTAGCTGGGCTTCCTGGTCTGGCCTCAGAGGGAGAGGATGCTCTTAGCCTCAGAGAGACTTGATATGTTGGGAAGGGGGAGTGATAATCATGGGGCCCCCAACTTGATCAGAGGAGAAGTAGAAGAGGTATAGATTGTAGGAGGGGATGACTAGGAGGGGTACATTGAGCGTGATGTAAAGTAAATAAGTAACAAAAATAATAATAATAAATAAAAATAAAGTAGTTGGAATATGTGAAAGCTAGTTTGTTAAACTATATGCCAAGAAATGATCCCTAACTTTAGAAGGATAATTATATGGTAATATTTCTGAAAGATTGCATCTGATGACGTACCACAGATACAGTGTATTGGTCCAGTAAATTAAACGGATAATATATTAAAGATAAAAGAATATGCATAAACAGTTTTTAAGTCCTATAATTTCCTTCTAAATATATTTCTAAAGTTCTGTATCACTTTCTGAAAAGAAAGGACTAGAACTGGAATATAGCTACTTATCTACATCCATTGCAATGACATACGTTATTTGACAGTGAAATATGATGAGGTATAATATTTTACTGTCCCCAAAAATTCAAGTTCTTCTGTCCTTTAATACTTTAAACTCAAAAATATTTGAGACAAGTAATAATTGCAGTAATATTTTGTTCAGTGAAAGAACTAAATAATCTTAACCAATTTGTAAAGAATGTGTAACAAAGAAATACATTTTGTAAAATTGATGGCCACTTAAAGCAAGTAATGTTCAGTTTTATTGCAAAGTACAGGGAATTATCATCATCATTCTAAATATTATAGTGTGAATTATAAATACTATAGCATATAGCTTGGTTATGTACAGCAACCAGTGAAAACTTTTAAATTAAATGCATAGAAACTAGTTCTGTATGGCAAAGCTCTAAAATATTATAAAATATTTTATCAGTAACTCATGAGACAAAATGCCGTTCCACAATTTGATATTATTCCACAAAAGATATTTAGTAGACATGATTAATATATTTTTACTTGTTTCAATTATAACCATTTTCTAGAAATTCATAATTTTCCCCCTTTAACATATAATTCTTTTACTATTCAGAGAAAACAACATATAGGCTGATTTCCATTCTAAGATTTACTTCCATAAATATATTTTGCTTATCAACTGTGCTATTATGCTCCTAATAATCATAGAAAAATGCAACTAATAAGCTAACTTTAAATAGGCAAATAACAAACTCAGTGGTATAGACATAGTATATAGTAAAATATATCTTTAATTTGGAAGTAGTTTATTATCATTTATGAAATAAATGAACACTAATCAGTGAAATAAATTCAACAACATTATATTTCATTAATACAAATTTATATTAAAAAGAAAATAAATTAATGATCAGGATTATATATCTCAAATAGAGTCACATAAAATTTTTGCCTTGTTTTGCAATATTGAACTCTCATTGATCAGGAGAAATGAAAACATTTCTTTGAACATGACTTATTTTGTGCCTTATAGTTTTGTAATCCTGAATAGAAAAAGAAACTATAATTTTAGACTGTGTTTATCACACAGAAAATTTTCAATGTTCTTATCAAGAGTATACATCACTGACACATTGGTACATCAGTTGACAAGGACACAATATTTAAAAACATCAGGACTTACAAATATCATCAGCGGCACTCTCAGGACGATAAAGTTTTACTCTAATGTCCAGGGTGTCACATGCTTTTGACTGACAGAACAACTCTAAGCCTCATCACTGATGAAAATTTTGTGTTTATACTCTGCTTCACATCCTCATAGATCATTCTCATTTATGTCTGATCTTGAATTAATATATCATGTCCTCAGCATTCCATATGACTCTGCATAATATTTTGTGAATTTAATCAATACAATGATATGACCCTGTTCCCAATAATTATTCATTCTCCGATATTCTTAAGGGTATTTTTTTTTTGAAAAATAAAACAGTACTTGAGAATTTTAAGGCATTTCACAATTCTTCATCTCCTCTGAGAATATTCTTTCACTTACTCTACAGTTTCCAGCATCCTGCTCAACTTTGAATTTCTTTCATTGGTATACTATTAGAAAACAAAATAACTATGTCTCAGATTATAAAGTCCACCAAGCTCTAGATGAACATATAATAATGTCTTATATTGAGGATTCTTCATAACCAAAAGTTTACAGCACAATTTGTGACAATTTCCTTAACATATTCCAGGATACACTGCTATAATTACACAATTTTATATTTTAAATACAACAATACACTCACTAATAAAAGTATCATGATCAAATAGAAAAGTCAGAGTATGGTTTGTGCACATCCACATAATATACACTTTTCTGTATTTAGCATACTTTGGAAAAGATAAATAAATGTAGAATAGATATCATAGCTATCGATAAGACAGGGGAATGAGATATGACAATTTGAAATCAGTAAATCATCTCAGAGGTGGGAATTTACCAAGATTGTGAAATACTTGAAATGGCTGATACTTGAGTTTATAACCTAGAACTCTGTTCTGTCATTAACATAGAAAAAAATATAGCTGTGCCTATGATGTAGAACAGAAAGAAAAGGGAAGCACAAAATTCTCATAATGAACAAATATTTTGTTCTCATCCTCAACTTCATCTGCAAAAATCATGCAGCAGAATAATAAAATAATGACATGTAGATTATTTGCACAAAACCCAAAGTATCTTTTAAATTTCTTTAGCCATAGTTTAGGCTGGATGCACCGTTGTTCTCTGGTGAGGAATTCAGCATTCTTTTTTTAAAAGATAAATTACTGATAGAACACAGAAACATTGTTTACTTCAGCATCTGTAAAATGAATAAGTTCTGTGTTTGAGGATGTGTTTGTAGGGGAAAGCATAACACCTAGAAATGGGAAGTGTCACTAAAAATGAATGCCTCTCTAGGACCATGGTAAAAAAAAATCTCCTTCAGGTTTTTATCTGAAAAATGTGAATCTGGAAGGATATACTCCTATAGAAACAGTTAAATCATTACCCGTAAGACCGAAAACTTATTTAGATCCTAGGTAGTGAAGGAGAACAAAACAGATCAAAGACTGAGAGAAAGGTGGTCTAAATCTTAGCAGCTACAGTACCTATGTGTCAGGATAATTAATCAAAAGTAAATAAATGAAGGAAGCACTTACTGCTTGTCTAGATTTTCACTAAAGTGATCATTCTTCACATGTCCACGTTTAGCATAAATAGAAAAAAAACAGTCAACTTCCTTATCTCCATCCTTGTTTTTCTTGTCTTTTATCCTCAAAAAGCACTTGGAATCATTAAAAGTGCAGAAAAACAAGGAAGAATTCAAGACCAAGAAGACAAAAATCAAGGAGAACATGTCTATCATGTTGCCCAAGGTATGAACCTGAGCAGAAGTTTAACATGAAACATCAGGTGGAATGCCATGTATGAATTTTGCATGTATGTACCCACTTGTCTCTCTTTTTATCACTGTACTTATATCTAGGGTGCACATTGATGACTGTCACCACTTTTCTTTTCAGCTGGTTTTTCTCCTCTGGAGGATTTGTAAGCATTATCTGGCCTGGGGCTCTGCATCTGAGTAAGAGCTGATAATTTTGTTTGCCATCATTCTCCTGTTTCTCTCATGAATCCACCTATGTCAGTGGACATTGAAATCCCAGACATGACTCTGTTTTGCACAATATTCTGAAATGCCTAGTTTACCATATACTACTTCTCTGAACTCCATTTGAAATAGATGACTTGGCTTACTTCATTCAAAAGTGAGTGTAAGGTGGAAGTGAGAAACAGCAAATATATTTTCTTAAAGTCTTACAGATAATACTTACATGGTTGCTCAATACATACAGTAGTAACCTCCCATATTTGACATCCAGAAATAAGAGAACATGAACTTTATGCCTCACACACATGAAAGTACCTGCTAACAGCACAGAAATATCTAAATTTTGTATATTGAATAAATATGAATCTGAATCCTTCTGAAAACAAATCCATCAGTATATCAGTATTATCATGGACACTCATGTGCTTATTAATGTTCACTAAAATAGCGAAGAGTTAGTTTTCTGATCAGCTACTTCATCATACCATTGGTTTTCTCCACTTTAAAAAAATTTATTGGATATTTTATTTATTTATATTTCAGATGTTATCTCCTTTCCCCATTTTCCTCCCTTCCAGAAACCCCCTATCTTATTCCCCCTCCTCCTGCTTCTATGAGGGTGTGCATATGCCCCCACCCATCCACCTACTGCCACCTCCCTACCCTCGAATTCCCCCACATGGGGGCATCCAGCCTTCACAGGACCAAGGACTTCCTTTCCCACCTATGCTCAACAAGGCCATCCTCCACTACATATACAGCTGGAGCCATGGGTCCTTTCATATGTGTTCTCAGGCTGGCAGTTTAGACTCTGGAAGCTCTGGTTGTTCTCTCTAACTCCTCCATTGGGGACCCTGTGATCAGTTCAATGGTTAGCTGTGAGCATCCAACTCTGTATATGTCAGGCTCTGGCAGAGCCTCTCAGGACAATATGAAACTTATAAAGACCCACAAGTTTGCATATGATGTGTCAACATTTTCATTAATTTCGAGGAAGTCTTTATTTCTTTCTTTATTTCTTCCCTGACCAAGTTCTCATTGAGTAGAGACTTGTTCAGTTTCCACCTGTATGTTGCTTTTGCTGTTATTGAAGATCAGCCTAAGGCCATAGTGATCTGATAAGATGCATGGAATTATTTCAATCTTCTTGTGTCAGTTGAGGGTTATTTTATGGCCAATTATATGCTCAGTTTTGGAGAAAGTACCATGAGGTGCTGAGAAGAAGGTGTATTCTTTTGTTTTAGGGTGATATGTTCTATAGATATCTGATAAATTCATTTGGTAACCTCTATTATTTTCACTGTTTCTCTGTTTAGTTTCTGTTTCAGTGACCTGTCCAATTATGAGAGTGGGATGTTGAAGTCTCTCACTATTATTGTATGGGGTTCAATGTATATTTTGAGCTTTAGTAAAGTTTCTTTTCTGAATGTGAGTGCCCTTACATTTGCGGCATAGATGTTCAGAATTGAGACTTTCTCTTAGTGGATTTTCCCTTTGATGACATGAAGTGTCCTTCCTCATCACACTTGATAATTTTTGGTTTAAAGTCTATTTTATTGAATATTAGGTTGGCGATTCCAACTTGTTTCCTGGGACCATTTGCTTGGAAGATCTTTTTCTATCCTTTTACTCTGAGATCGTGTCTGTCTTTGTTATTGAGGTGTGGTTTTTTTTTTTTTTGTATGCAGCAAAATGCCAGATCTTGTTTGCATATCAAGTCTATTAGCTTATGTCTTTTTATAGGTGAGTTGAGTCCATTAATATTGAGAGACATTAAAGACAGATGACTGTTGGACCCTGATATGTTTGATTTTGTAGGTGGCTTTATGTGCTTCTGGTTCTCTCCTTTTGACTTTGTTGTGAGATGCTTAATATCTTGTCTTTTCTTTGGTGTAGGTACCTTCCTTGTGTTGGAGTTTTCCTTCTAGGATCCTCTGTAGTGCTGGATTGGTAGATACATACTGTTTGAAATTGATTTTGTCCTGGAATATTCTGTTTTCTCCAATCTATGTTGATTGAGAGTTTCGCTGTTTATAGTAGCCAGGGCTGGCATTTGAGTTCTCTTAGAGTCTGGATGACCTAGCAGCCTTGTTTGTGATAACCAGAAGCTGGAAACAGCCCAGATGTCCCACAGAAGAAGAACGGATACAGAGAATGTGGTTCATTTACATAATGGAATACTACTCAGCTATTAAGAATGAGGACATTCTGAGTTTTGCAGGCAAATGGATAGAACTATAAAATATCATCCTGAATGAGGGAACTCAGACCGAAAAGGACATGCATGGTATGTACTCACTAAGTGGATATTAGCCAAAAAAAAAAAAAAAAGAATACCCAGTATACAATCCACAAAACTCAAGAATGTTTAAAAAGCTGCTGAATATGCAAGATACAGCCCACAGAACTCAAAAAGGTCAACAAGCTGAAGGACCCAAGTGAGAGGCCTCAGTCCCACTTGGGAGGGAGAAGAAAGCAAGCAACTACAAATGGGGAGGGAGAGACTGGGAGGGAGAGGGGATGGGAGAGTGGAGAGTGGAACATGATCTGGTATTGGTTGGGGAAAAGGACGGAAATTCCTGAGGGCCAGCAGAAAGAATGGAAACATGCAGCCTCGGGAGTTAGGAGGTTGGGAGGACTCTCCAGAATGTACCAGAGACCTGCGAAGTGAAAGACTGTCAGGACTCAAAGATTGCAATTTTAGATGAAATGCCATACACTGGGGAGAGGGAAATTGTAGAGTCTACCTCCACCAGAAAGACAGGGCATCAAGTGTGGGATGGGGTTGCCATCCCACAGTCAAAAACTCTGACCCATAATTGTTTCTTTCTGAAAGAACTGTAGGGATGAGAAGATGGAGAGGAACCTGAGGAAAAGAAGATTCAGTGACATGCTCAAAGTTGGATCCAGCTCAAGTGAAAGACCTGACACTATTACTGAGGCTATGAAAAGCTCACAAAAAAGGACCTAATATGACTGTCTTCCGAAAGACCCAACAAACTGCTGAAAGAGTCACATGCAGATATTAGTACCCCAGAAATGATCAGAAGCTGCTGACCCATGTGGCTGAATTAGGGGAAATCTGAAAGAAGCTGAGGAGGAGGAGGGTCACCCTGTAGGAGGGTCAGAAGTCTCAACATGGATCCCTGAAATCTCTCAGACACTGAACCACCAACTAGGCATCATACACCAGCTGATATGAGGCCCCCAATACACATATAGCCGGGGACTGCTGGGTCTGGGTTTAGTTAGAGAAGATGCACCTAACCCTCAAGAGGCTGGAGGCCTCAGGTAGTTTAGAGATCTGGTGGGGTGGGAGTTGGGGTGTGGGGACATCTTCGTGGAGACAGGGGGGCATAGAGAAGTTATGGGTTGTGGAGGAGTCAGAGGGTGGACTGTGAGGGGAATAAAATCTGAAGTTTAAAATAAATAGATAGATAGATAGATAGATAGATAAATAGATAGATAGATAGATAAACAAATGCCATGAACTCTTACCTAGGCAAAATATGTGCTCACTACTGTGATCTACTTCTTTTTTTTTTTAAGAAAAAATTGATTTTATTACTTACAAAATAAAAACAAATTAGGAAAAATATTTCCCTTTGCAAGACAAAATAACTACAATCTTTGGAAAATATATAACACTCCCCGATAATTGTTACAATACATAGCCTTGTATATCACTTGAACACTGTTTAAAAATCACACTCTGAAAAGGTTAGTATGAGAAATATTGTCTCCAATATCAACCACATATCCTGACCTTCAAGCACATCAAACATAGTTGAAATAAAATGTATTTATAAAGGGGTTTATCTTCCACAGTCCCAGAAACTCTTCTATTGTATAAGTTAGGCTCCAGGAGTAGAACTTTTTTTTTTTTTTTTTTTTTTTTTTTTGGCCATTTCTCCAAAGTTCTCCAAAGTAAGGCTCTTCCGTCAACTGAACTTGTGTTTTTGATTTAATAATGTGCATGTGATAAGGCCTACTTTAGAGGGCCGTTTTGTATGCTGGTTCTGATGGGAGAGAATGTATTTTATAATAACTGTAGAAAAATATAGTGTATTAAAATATCAAACTAGCATTTTGTTAGACACTCCATGGAGACCATATGAAGAGTATTCTATAGTAAATGTTGCTGAAAATAAATATCTGTGACAATGAAAAACATAACAAAACAAAACAAAATGTTGGAGGTGTTTGCATCATGTATCAACAGAATCTACCAGAAATATATAGAAAATTAACCTCAAAAGTATCAGGAAAAGTGTGTACCAATCATTTTCCACCAATAAGACCCATCAGTTTTTTAGCCTGTGAAGTACCTGCATTCCTTCTTTCTTCCATTTGCAGCAGCATGGGTCATCCTGGAGCGTATTATACCAAGTGAAATATACCTGGAACATCACTTGCTTAAACATAATAAGTCTTAAGAAGTAAATAGCAAATAAAATCACCCTCAATTTTTCCAACTTAAAGTAAATAGATAATCAATGATTAAATGGAGAAAAAGTCACAAAAGACTTATAAATTAAATCTTGAAAATAGATTAAAGTAGAAAATAAAGACAGCTTAGAAAATAGATCAAGTCAAAATGTACCATATGACTATTATTAGATTCAACGTCTTCATCACTAAAGGATATTTAATCATAAAAAAAACATCTACACTAATAATTTTCAAATGAAAATAAAATATATTTTGACCAAAGGCTTTTATATCAAGAAATGAAAAGAAAAAACACAAATTAAGCTTCAATTTAGTATGATACAAAGTAAATATTTGAGCAGAAACACAAAGGTGGAGTGTTTAAAATGCAAACCAATAAATTAAACATGAAGCATTGGAAAATTATCAGTTATATGAATACAATTGTGAAAAACATTAAACTGATGTCACAGCAACAAGACTTCAGAGAGCAGGGGAGCTTCTCCCAAAGATGAGCCCCTAAGCAGCTACAGAGTGGTCAGTCCTGAGATCATGTGCATAAAAACAATCCCGCAACATAAACAGACTCTTTGGTTATATTTATATATTTGTACATATACATACATATACAATAATATAGGTAACAATAATAGTCAAAGGAAAAAGGATATCAATTTGATAGTAGGAAAATATGGTAGATGCTGAGAGGAGGTTACAAAGAAGCAGCTATAAGGATAAAAGAAAGGAATAATGATGTAACAAGATTTTTAGCTAAAATTTATCAGAAATATAAACAAATTTGATGCCACCAAAATAAAAGGATCTAAGACTAATAGCTGTATGACTGCAAGTCCAATAATAAGATTTTAGTTGATTTCCAAAATTGAACAACTTAGGTAGAAAAAAATTTTCCACAGCAGGAAATTAGAGCACATGAGTGACAAGTAAGAAGCTAGGTAACCCAACCAAGAGAAAAAAATTAGTTGACATTATATAGGTTCTTAGATTAGGAAATGGTCCTTCAACATATGCATTGACAATGGTTAGACTTTTACTACAATATGTGACTAACTTATGTTATACAGAGAAAGCTTCTTATAACTGGGAAAAAATAAAAATAAAAACAAATTAAAATATTTTGGTCTTCCTAGGGCTATTTGGATTCCTGTGTAAATTGCTATCCTCCACTGCTCAGAGTATCAAAATGACCAGTGAATCCTACTGATACTCTGGTGACATACCTCAATCTAGTGTTGCCTGAGAAAATGGACAGCTCAAACCCACAGGTTGATGGACAACACCAGAGGTGAAGATCATTATCCAAAAAACAGTTGGTAGAACTCTTGTAATTGACCTTTATCAGGCTACTCATCTAGGATCTACAAAACATTCTGAGTTGCTCAGACCAAGGTCTGGTATACCTAGTCTGGACAGCCTGACATGAGATGTCTCAGCCAGATACCAGGTTTGTGAATCCAAAACAGAGAGCCCTTACCGAGGTAGGGGTCTAAATGAAAAGCCAACAGCTCAGAGAACTCTGGGAAAAATGACTCCACTGAGATTCAACTTGGCAGGGAAGCATGTGATATTTGCAAGTTTTTATAGACATGTTTTCCAAATGAATAGAAATCTTTTCACATGGACTGAAACTGCTCAAATAGTAGTTTGAAAGCTCCTCAAGTGCTGGTTTCCTAATTTGACTAGCCTATAGCAATGGGGTTTGACAATGACCTGGATTTTATAGCCCAAACCTCTCAATTAATATCTAATGATTTAGGCATAAATTAAAAACTTCACTGTGTATCAAATCCACAGAATTCTTGACAAAGTATAATTTTTATTAGATTCCAGTAAAGGGTAGATAAACTTCATTCCTTTCGGTACCCTGGTTTGTTGTGAGTCCCTGGTTCCACCTCTCTTCAACAATGGTGTATGAGCACCACCAATTCACTGGCTCAAAGAAGAGAAAGCATAATAGGCAGCTGGAGTTTTGCTTCCAGTTCCTCTCTGGGTGTCCAGAAGTCACAAGTATACTGGCCCTGAGAGGAAATCAGGAAAGGGAAGCTATGGTTGACATTTCCCCACCAGGGAATCTGCACGCAGGTAGGCATGGAAAAGTGGAGCCCTAGACTAGCAGGATCCTTTCTGATTAGGAGAGAGTGCCTAGTACCTAAGTGAGTGGCTAGTACTTGAGGGCTGGGAAAGGCCTTCTTTGGGAGTCTTAATGGCAAAGCTCATTTAGGTAATGGAATTCCCTGTGGTAACATTTAATGAAGCAGCTCTCAGAGATAACACTTACTTGTAAATAAATGAGATACCTCATTAGCATGGAGAAGAACTTCATGTGCCATGCTACATGACTGATTGCCTACGGTTCTTTCACGGTCCGAGTTATATGCTCTAGAGGAGGCATTGGAGACTGTGAGGGGGCAGGGCAGCTCCACTCTCACATCTCAGATCACTGACATACCAGGGGTTTAAGCATGCCCTACTTAACCAGTCCCTTTTCCCCATCTAGTATCACACTCTCATGTTCCCTACAGAGAATTTACTTTTTTGAGTCTTAGTATACATTCTGCCCAGGTAAACCTATATAATAAAAAGAAAAGAAAATACATTTTAACATGGATCCTAGACTACAAAAAAAGGAACACAAACTGTTTCATCCCATTCCTTGTTAGATCAGTCGTAACTACCACAAGAGCGATAACATATTACCTTTTCTCATGGGAGATAAAAACTTTAAGAAACTAAGTAGATAATTCTGAATTAAAACAACAGTAAAATTCCCAATTCCCTTATTGAAATGCTCATACAAAATTGGAGAGTCTTAGACTTACTTCCCATAAAAAGGAGTACTATGTATTGTTTTGAAAGAAACCTGCTGTTTTATGTTAATCAATCAGAAATATTAAAAAAAATATTGCCAAGGGTAGAACAAACCTGAAAAGAGAGAGAGAGAGAGAGAGAGAGAGAGAGAGAGAGAGAGAGAGAAACAGAGAGAGAGAAACAGAGAGAGAGAGGAACAGAGAGAGAGAAACAGAGAGAGAGAAACAGAGAGAGAGAAAAAGAGAGAGAGAGAAACAGAGAGAGAGAAACAGAGAGAGAGAGAAACAGAGAGAGAAACAGAGAGAGAGAAACAGAGAGAGAGAAACAGAGAGAGAGAGAGAAACAGAGAGAGAGAGAAACAGAGAGAGATAGAGAGAGAGAAACAGAGAGAGAGAGAGAGAGAGAGAGAGAGAGAGAGAGAAACAGAGAGAGAGAGAGAGAGTTATAACTGAGATATGGTACCAGTCTCTGTTATCTTAGTCCACTTGGTTAACTACAGTACTGTCAGTACTGGCTGGGGCTTTAATTCTCATTCTGATTGAACTAATATCAGGGATCTGGGCTCTGTATCTTAAACTATATGGCAAAGTATGTCTTGATTCAGCAAAATTAATGGTCCTTAGGATCAACTACACCTCTTTAGAGCATTATAAGTCCATCACTTGACTTATTGCCTTAAGATAAATGTTAAATGTAATGGGAGCTTCTTAGAAGTTAGTAGGTTCCCAGTCATTAGCACAACTGTCTTTATGGTGAAAATACCATTCATTTCACAAAACTCAGCAAGTAGACAGCAACATTGACAGCACCATCTGTCTAAAAGAAAGCAAAAATCCTAATCCATCAAAGTGAATACTTCTCAAAAGTCTCTAAATGTACTAACATTGCTTTTGACATCTGTAGTTCTGCTTCTGGCTTTATTGTTATTGTAAACTAAAGTACATCCATCAGGCATATGGCAATCTTCTTAAAAGTTCACCCTGAGAAAGGTTCATGACTACACTGGGATCATAAACACACAATGTAGTTGTTGCCTGACTAATAAAGGATTTTTATTGGCTTAAACTCCTTTTCAAGTAGCCGTCTTTGGTCATTATCACATAACATCATGAAACTTGAGGGACCAGGGTGAAGTATTATGGATTAAAGTTATGTTCTTTGATTTCAAATCAACAAGGGGTTGACAAAAAACGTATAGTAATAAAATGTAGTTTCTGTTTTTTTACCTTTGTGAGAATGAGAAATGGGGGATTGTTGGCATGCTGAGGTAAAGCAGTTTGTGCTGTTGTGAAAATGCTTGGTCCATAGGGAGGGAGTGGTACTGTTAGGAGATGTGACCTTACTGGAGGAAGTGTGTCACTGTGGGGGTGGGTTTTGAAGGTTTTCTCCTATGCTCAGGATCCAGTCATTGTGGAAGAGAGCTTTCTTCAAGCTGCCTGTGTATGCCATTCTCTCCTGGATGCCTTCAGATAAAGATGAAGAACTCTCAGATCATCTTCTAGAACCATGTCAGCCTGCATGCTTCTTGCTATAATGATAATGGACTAAACCTCTGAAACTGTAAGCAAGCCCCAATTAAGTGTTCACCTTTATAAAAGATGCCTTGGTCATGATGTCTCTTCATAACAATGGAAACCCTAACTAAGACAGAAGTTGGTACTAGGAATCTGAGTATTGATGTGACAGTACTGACCATGCTTTTGTTTGGAGGAATATGGATTTTGGAACTCTGAATTTGAAAAGCCATGGAATGCTTTAAATGGGACTTAATGGGCCATCATATTGGGGATATAAAAAACATTGGTGCTGAAGGTAATTTAAACACTAAAGATTGTTCTTATGAGGTTTTGGTAAAAAATATTTTGCCTTTTGCCCTTTAACAAAGAGTTTGCTTGAGGTTAAGGTAAAGGGGATTATATTAACTGCTTTGAAAAAGGGAGTCTCAAAAAAAAAAAATCTCAGCATAGACTTTGTCCTCTGCTCTTCTCTCATGAAGCACATTTTGATCCAGCATAGCAAGCTTAGACAGGAAAAATATACATAATGTGTCATTTGAAGAGTAAAGGAGCACCATGAACTTGAATGAAGCTAAATTATGTGTTTTAAGGACATTAAATGAAATGAAGGAAGTAGTGACCTTGCGGTAAGATTCTACCCAACTAAACTTACGCATTTGCAGTTATATCATGTTATGTGTTATTATAACCTGGTTATTGTTTTCATTTGAACTTAAGATGTTATGTGTCAATTTGATATAGGATGGATTGTAATGGCTATTCTTAGTTTTAAACTTGACTAAGACCTATAATAAAAAGCTTAGGTCAGGCATTGTGGTACATGCCTTTAATCCTACCATTCAGGAGACAAAGCCATAAAGATCTCTGAGTTCAATATCAATTTACAGAGCAAGTTCCAGGACAGCCAAGATTAGACAGTGAAGGAGTTAGAAACAGAAAGTTTTTGATAATGTGATAGAACAAGGAAGCCATGTTCCAGCTCCAGCAAGCAGCAGTACTTGACAGCTTTAGTCATGTTGTTCTGGCTTCATAGTCAAGAGGGACTACCGGTACAATTGATGCTGGGTAACTGGAGCTAATAAATTAGTAGCGGTTAAGAAGAGAACAGCACCACCGAGGCGAAATCTTGTGTGAAGTGTTTACTGAGAGCACAAAGAAGCTGTGTTCTGGAGATAACTAGGGTTGTACCTTTTGCTGTTGTTGGACTTAGTAATGTGCAAGAATCACCCAGGGATTCAAAGGCAGGCAAAAAAGTCAGAGAAGATCCTCTGCTCCTGCTCTTAGGGAAAGCCAAGCTGCACATCTTTTACATGTGTATAGATAGCCTATGTCTCTGGTTTGTGTTTCAGACTCTGTGAGCCCATATGGACCCCAGATAGTTGATTATGTAGGTTTTCTGTGGCATCCTAGACCTTTTACTCTCCTTCAACTCTTCTTCCACTTCTTCTACAGGATTCCTCAAGCTTTGCCTCATGTTTGACTGTGAGTTTCTGCATCTGGTTCCATCAACTGCTATGTGAATTCTCTAAGATGACAGTTATGCTAGGCTCCTGTCTGCAACTATAGCAGAATGTCATTAACAGTGTCAAGGCTGGGTTCTCTTTCATAGCATGAGTCTCAAGTTGTGTCAGTCATTGATTAGCAATTCCTTTAATTTCTACACCAACTGTATCGTTGTACATCTGCTTGGCAATACAAATTGTGGGTATAAGAATCTGTGCCTGGGTTGATGTCCCCATCCCTCCATTGGGAGTCTTGCCTGTACAGGAGGTAGCTGTTTTAAGTTCCTTATCTCCTACTCCTTGGAGTCTTAGCTAGGGTCACCATCATAGATTCCCAGGAGCTTCAATTTTTCTAGGTTTTTAGCTCATCCCAGAGATACTGCTTCTCTGATTCCAGTTTTCTCTCCCAATTTTGTCTCTCTCAGTCTTCCCCACAAATGATTCATGGCCAAGGGCAATACAGGAGGAATGACAAATGGTATTAGAACTCATAGAATGTTGCCACCAGTTAGCATAACCACAATGGCTATACCTTGGTGTGGAACACCCTGAGGACCATGTGTCCTGAGAACTTCTTGCTGCACTGCACTGCTTGGTTCACTCACATCCCTCTTAATCTAAGAATTGTACAAAAAATCATAGGGGCTTCCAGAACCTCACTGGGCCATATATCAGGGACTCACAATAATAATACTTGATCTCTTTCAGGCATTGTTGCTTGAATAGATTAATGTTTCAATCACCACCCTAGGAAAAAAACTTAGGAATGGAGATTGTCGCTAATGATCCTCACCCTAAAAAGCATTTGAAAAATGAAAATGTTAGTAAAGCTTGGTTCAGATGTTTTTAACACTGGCTCTGATGTAGAAAGTCTTAGGGAAAAATTTGAAGTTTAGAAATACACACACATATTAGTTAAGCTAGGACTTTTTAGGGTCAGGGAACAAGAGTAATGGCAGCACTGACTGACAAGACTATCTCTGATAATTTGGTAGCAAAACCTACTTAGATACATTATCATAAGTTAGCTATGGAGGACCATGAGACTCAAGATGAGGTTGTTACTTTATACAGGATGCTCCCAAAACCCATCTCCACCCAACCTAAAAGGGGGGACTTCTGCCCCTAGACCAAGCAGAGAGAGGCCACCCAAAACCACCTCTGACAGGCAATCTGAATTCTTGCTTAGGCTGCGAGGTTAAGCACTGCAAGGGAATATAAATAAAAGATAAAAATATCTATCTGGGTTCCCTGAGGGACAAGCCTGACTGCATAGGGGTTGATGTCAAAAGTATCCCCTCTCCAGGAAAAAGACATCGGGACAGGTATGGCTCTCATGCCTCACTGGACAACGACAGGGGGAGCCATTACAAGGTCCCCTTTAAATACTGGAGGTCAGGCCTGTATCCCCGCCTTCGCAAGTTTAGAATTGCCACAGCCGTTCTATACTTAGAGAAGGGAGAAGATGTCAGGGGCAGCCCTGCTTACACACTGAAGTCCTAAAATCAGCCACAGGCCTAAAATCAGCGATAGGCCTGTCATACATGTATACTAACACCAAGTCTTGGGTCTCAGTGGAAAAACATTGAAACAGATGGCTATAATCTAATGTCAGCAGGCAGCTTTTGTGGAAATTTACCAGCCTGAGTAGTCATAGACCTTGTAAATAGGTAGCCTTGGCAGACAATACCAACTTAGATAAGAACAAGCGAGTCATAGGCAGGGTCATAGTGACTTGTCCCCTGAACCTTCACCCAGCCGATACTCGGTTCTGAAGATATCTGTATTCCCCCTGAACACCCACACTCCAGTGTCATTCCCTTCCCCACATCCTGCCTTTCTGTGTTTATAACCCCGGTGTGAATTAATTACGATTTGAGAAAAAAATTTAAAAAGGGGAAAAAAAAGACTATTTCTGAGACTGGAGTGATGATGACTGATTTCTTATACCCATTTTTTTACAATCAGCTTCTTATACGACTTAATAAGAATTACTGATAAATAGATTTGAATTCTGAGGAGTAAAAGTAGATATTACTGTTTTTTACTTTATGTAAAAGTTTAGATTTGTGATTGTTTTAAGATTCTTATATGATTACATCAAAGAATAAATAAAATAATTAATCCTTTCTGTCTAACTGCAAATTACTGTCTTCCAGTAAGAGAAACTGGCTGAGAAAACTATTCATGTGTGTGTATATCTATATCTACACACATACACACACACATAATATATATATATATGTTATATATATATTTTTATATAATATATAGATATATATATATATGTTAAAGAATTGTTTACTTCCCTTGTCTTTTGGTCTTATAGTGTCTGATTTTGTATATTTTAGGTTTTGCGTACGCATCTCTGTGTGCATCTGTGAGTCTCCTGCTTTTTCTGCTTTTGTTTTTGTTTTCTGCTTTCTTTGTTTTATTCTTGAGATATATAAATTATCTTGTTTCTCTCTTATAATAAGAGAAAAAAGGCATAGAAATGGATGGGTATGAAGGTGGAATAGAATTTGAAAGAAGAAGGAACAAAACTCTCATCAGAATATATTGTATGGTGGAAAGAAATATATTTCTTGGGGATTGAGGGAGAACTCATCAGTTATGACCACTTGCTCTTCCTGCAGAGAGCCAGAATTTCATTCACATCACCAACATGGTGGCTCACAATCATCTACCACTGTAGTTACAAGGAATCTGATACTCTCATAACCCTTGTGAACACCAGGCATTCAGTTGGTACACATATATAAATATAAACAAAATATTTGTATACAAATAGTATCTTAAAGATAAAATAAATGTTCTCTCTCTAAAGCTGAAAGCTCATGGCAAATCTCTTGCTGACCATGTTGGTGACCTCGGGCACCACCAAGACCAACAAAACTTTGCCACAGATATGGGGAAGGACCCTCATACCCGTAAAGGGAATGCCCCAGACCCAGTTCCCTTATGGAGCCGAGGACTGATATGCCTGTCCAATACCACAGAAGGCACAGCTAACCGGCTACCACAAATATCAATGAAAAAAATAGATACCCTCACAAAGCCAGGCCCAACCATAAATACGATGAATAACAATTTACATCCAGGGAAGAGAAATCTCCCTGAGAATCCCCTTCTTTTTTCTTTCCAGGTAAAAATGAATCACCCGTGATACCGGCTGTTAGAAGTTCTAATCCAGATGGGCCAGAAGCCAGGATCCTCACTCTTACCCTCAACCCCTACCTTTTCCCACCTGCACAAGGTCCCCTGAAGCTTGGCAACTGCAAGATCCTGCTTGGCAACTGCAGATAGACTCAAAGCAGTGTACCATATCATCTGAAGAATAGCAGGGATACCATAACTCAAGCAGTGTACCATATCTTCTGAAGAATAGCAGGTTGCAGTCCTCCTCGCCCCCACTAATAACTAGGACCTGCCGGTCGGGTCAAGTGCACCCAGACATGGGCTCGAGGCTCGGACCCCTCTGGACGGACCCTCATTGAGAGGATGTGCGCACGACATCAAGATTGAGCGAGACAGAGATCGTCGCCAGCGACCTGTCATCCACAGAACCAGGTTGATGCTGCCATCAAGAAGACGGTTGAAGTTCATTACCATCAGCCAAAAATTGAAGAGGATCCAGAAGTGACTCCGCAGGAGACTGACACAGCTGCCAGCTCCCCTGCCTCCCCCTACAGTCGACCGCTAGACTTCCACGCCTTCCAGAAGGGTTCCTGGTATGCCTGGCTTTGCCCTCGCTTCTCTCGCTAGAGAGCTTGGCCTCTTGATCACCACAACAAAAATTGGCTTTTTCCTAAACCAAGGCCGCCCTTGATATGGCCGCTAACATTGGGGAGCCTTCCTTTATGACAATATTACACCCCAAACTGACAAATGGTTGGTAGCTTGAACATTTACAAGAGACTAGGATGGCTGTGAGTTAGCCCAATGACGGGATTATTGTAGGTCCACTTCCCAGGGGCCCACCCAATGCAGCCGAAAAGGAGTGCGTGGTGCTGGGAGTGGGTACAGCCTACATGGCCTAAGACAGGGCTCTCACCCTCCTTTCACCCACATCAGAGTCCCTTGACGTTGCCCATCGTCGACAGCCTAAAACCTTAGACCATCGATGTGACTCGTCTCACATCAGTGTTTTGGGGTTGTGAACTTGTCTAAGACCCCCCATAATTAGACATCCAAATTCAAAATTCACATAGTTGGGATTTATCATAAGATGCCTTCTCTAACTAAACAGAGAAGGGGGAGATGCCAGAAGCCAGGACCCTCGCCCTTACCCTCACCTCCTACCTTTCCCCACCTGCACAATGTCCTCTGAAGCTTGGCAACTGCAAGATCCTGCTTAGCAACTGCAGATAGACTCAAAGCAGAGTACCATATCATCTTAAGAATAGCAGGGAGACCATAACTCAAGCAGTGTACTATATCTTCTGAAGAACAACAGGTAGATCATAATTCAAGGCAGTGTACCGTATAGACCATGACATGTTTCAAGGCACAGGCCAAGAAGATTTTGTACTTTTCCACCACCTGGACCCTCTTACCCCCTCCCCTTGTAAAACATGCTATAAAAAAGCATTTCATGTTCAAAAAAAAAGAAATTAAAAAAAAATTAATAAAAAAAGATAAAATAAATGTATGCCTGGACATAAATTTGGTAGCTGTATCTAGAAACTGACAGTATCTGTAAGTGCATGCAAACAACCTATTCAAGATCTCGTCAGAGGAAATCCCAGTGTAAAGTAGTGATAAGAGCAGACTGGCATATTCTCAGCTTAGGAACTCTTGTAATTGATGGCTTCTGGAAGAAGCAAAGTAGATTTAGGAGTGAGACTCCAGAGAAATTATCTGTTTTCCTATAAACTATGCACTTACAGAAAACTGTAAGTGATCTCTTGGGTTTTAAAAGTAGAAGACAGGAGCACCTGAGATGGGAGGGAACAGAGGTGGTGGGAAAGGAGAGTAGCTGAAGGGGAAGAAATGTGATATGGTTTTCATTGAAACAAAGAGTATGAATTTACTCCTAGAAATTATTAGAACATGTAATCTGCTGTTAAAGCTCTATGAAATAATAAATTTACCCTATCATTTTCTCTATCTCATTAGTTAGTTTGGCTAATAAACAGAATTTCAAATACAATGTATTATGAAATAAACTTATTTTCCACTAAAATGAATTAAATGGGCTTGGGAGATGCCTTGGTTGATAAGTAAATGCTTTCTGTATGATTATAATAATGTGGATTTGGACTTGTAAAACTATAAAAGATGAGTAAGCTGACATATCTGTTGCCCAATTAAGAAGAAGGAGGAGGAGAAGGAAGAAGAAGAAGAAGAAGAAGAAGAGGAAGAGGAAGAGGAAGAAGAAGAAGAAGAAGAAGAGAAGAAGAAGAAGAAGAAGAAGAAGAAGAAGAAGAAGAAGAAGAGGAGGAGAAGGAGGTAGCTGATTCCTGAAGCATGATATTCAAGCTTTTCAAATATCAAATATTTGCATTTCAGGTCGAATGTGAGATCCTGACTCACAACAAAAAGCGGTGAGCCATAGAGTTAGACACCTAACACTGACTACTGTGATTTATAACTTCATGTGCAGGAAAACATTTTCACATACACACACACACACACATAGACACACACACACATGCACACATACATACACACAAATGTATGCATACATTACACACAGGCAAACATGAAATTAAATAAGACACATGAGATGAAGAGATATTTCTACATGGCTTGCAAGTATGATCTTCACTCAAAACACAACAAAGTATTCGGGACACACAAAAAAGAACAAGACATAATTATGTCCATATTTTATTGTACAGAGTATTTTTGAAAAGTATATATACAGGACTTTTTAGTATGGCTTGAAATCAAATGCTGTGATACTTGAAGCATTATTCATTTTCTTCAGAATTATTTGAGTTGTTGTAGACTATGATAGTTAATCTTATAGCCAACATGATGAGATTTTGAATCACCTAAAAGAAAAGAGACAAACCTCTGGTTGTGAGGTTCTTTATAGAAATGTCTAGCCAAATTGAGACCACACACACTTAGTGCATGTGGCTTCAGGATATGACCCAGAGACTAGATGGAATTAAAGGGGACTATGATAGGATCTTCAGCATTCACCTCTCTGCTGCCTAAAATGAGGCTATCCTAGCAGGGAATTCCATTCTCCCCCATTTCTGTGCCCACCTGTAGCAAACCTGTAGATCCTGACCCATACAGGTAAACTTCCCTTCCCGTAACCATTTTCCTGCTTGCTGGGTCCTCTGGAGAAAGCAGAAGTACCCTGAGCAGCTTGCAGTCCCAGAGGCACCTCTATTCCCCTGTCACCCATCTGTCAAACTTCATCAGTACTTCTGAGCCTGAACCATGCACCTAAACTTCCCTTCCCCAACCCATCTTTCCTGCTTGCTGAATCCTCTGGAGCAAGCCAAGCAACCCTGAGCAGTCTGCTAGCCCAGGGGACTTATAACTCTCCAACTCTCCTCCCACCTTCATCAGACCTGTGGAACCTGAATCACAGTTAATCATACCTTCCCCAACACATCTTCCCTGCTTGCATAGTCATCTGGGCACTCCAAACTGCCCTGAGCAGCCTGCTTTTCCTGGGGATTTCCATTTGCCCACCACTTCTCTTCCCACCATCACTGGAACTGCAGCTACTGAAATAAACATACTTGCAGGTCCAAACCAGACAGCACAAGGATACATATCAGAGGCCTGCTATACCAGCACCATTTAGGTTAACCTCCATTCCAATACAACTACAACAGGAACATCCAGGGATCAAACCCATCCAGATGGCTAAAGGCCTTGAAAGAGCACAATCAAGAAAACCTGGGGCAATATGACACTTTCAGAGCATAGCTTCCTTACAGCAGCAAGTCCTAGATATCCTAACACAATCTAAACACAAGAAAATGACCTTAAATCCAATCTCCTAAAGATGATAGAGCCTTTAATAAGGAAGCAAAAAAAAAATCCCTTAATGGAATACAGGAAAGTACAAACAGGTAGAAGTCTTTAAAGAGATAACAAATACATCTGTTAGAGACATACACGAAGATATAATCAAACAGGTGAAGAAAACCAATAAAATGATGCAAGACTTGAAAGTGGAAATAGAAACAACAGATAGAACACAAACTGAGGGAATCTTAGAGATGGAAAAACCTAACGAAGAGAACAGAAACATAAGATACATCATCAACAGAGTTCAAGTGATGGAAGAGAGACTTTCAGGCATTGAGAATATGATAGAAGAAGTTTGTATATCAGTCAAAGAAGACATTGAATCTAAAAATTCAGAATGTAAAACACTCAGGAAATATTGGAAATAGTGAAAAGACATAACCTAAGAATAGTAAGAATAGAAGGTGAAAAGACCAAGTTTCATGAACCAAGTTTCATGAAAAGATCAAGTTTCATGTATTTTCAGCAAAATCATAGAGAAAAACTTTTCCAACCTAAAGCAAGGGATGTCTTATAAAAATACAGGAAGCTTACAGAACACCAATTAAACGGAACAAGTAAAGAAAATCCACCTTTCACATAATAATCAAAAAACAAATTCTGTAGAATAAAGGATGTATATTAAAAGCAGCATGGGAAAAAATGGCAGGTAACATACAAAGGCAGAACAATCAGAGTTGTACCTGAATGTTCAGCAACAGGCCCAAAGTGGGATTTAGCTCAAGGGGAGGCCCTAAGGCCAGACACTATGACTGAAGCTATGGAGCACTCACAAAAAGGGACCTATTATGACTGTGTCCCAGAAAGATCCAACAAGCACCTGAAAGAGTCAGATGCAGATATTTGCACCCAACCAATGGACAGAAGCTGCTGACCACTGTGATTGAATTAGAGAAAATGCTGAAAGAAGATTCACATAACTCTCAAGAGACTGGAGGCCCCAGGGTTTTTTGAGGTCTGGTGAGGTGGGGTTAGAGTGGGGACAGTCTCCTGGAGACAGGGGCCAAAAAGGAGGTATTGGATGTAGAACAGTCAGAGGGGGGACCTGGAGGGGAATAAAATCTGAAGTTAAAAATAAAAAAATAAACAATTAATTTTTTAAAATCTAACATTAACAAACAAACAAACAAACAAACAAACAAACAACAACAACAACAAAGAAAAACCAAAACTGCAGCGATCTCATACTAGTGTTGGGTATTAACAGCATACCAGGAAGCTCTAGAAGCATTAGAAAAAAAGAATCACACACAAAATAAGTAGATGGCAAAAAAATTATCAACTTGATATTGAAATAAATATAGTAGAAACAAATAAAACAACACAAGGAATCAATGTATTAGCTATGGTTTTATTGTTGTGAAGAGACACCATGACAATTTAATTGGGATGGATTACAATTCAGAGGAATAGTTCATTATCCTTATGGTGGAATGCATGGTGTCATGCAGGCAGACATAGTCCTGGAGACGTGGCTGAGGGTAGTACAACTGGATCCACAGGCAGCAGGAAGTGACAATGTCACAATTCCCAGGCTTGAGCTTCTCAGACCTCAAAGCCCATTCCATAGTTTACAACTCCTTCAATGATGCAACCTCTACTCCAACAAAGAATTATGTCCTAATGAAGGCTATAGAAACCATTTTCATTTAAACTACCACAGCATATATACCTTGTTTTGGTTGTTGTTGATGATGATTGTTTTTAGTTTTTTGGTTTTTTAAAAATGTGTGTGCCTTTTCTTGGGATCTTTTTCATTTGTTTGCTTTGTGCTATTCTGATTCACTAGCTTTTGTTATATCTTCTTATACTTTATTTGATTTCATTTTATTAACCATTAGAGGTCTGTTTGTTTTAGAATGAGAGTTAAGAAGGAGATTGATCTGGATGGAAGGACAAATGAAAGGAAACAAGTAGGAGTAGAGAGAGTGGTAACTATAATTAGGAAATATGTGAAAAAATCTATTTAATAAAGGGTAGAAAATTTTGTGGTATATGTGTTAGTGTGTGTAAACTTAATGTGTGCTTGTGAATTAGTATGTAAATTTCTGTTATCAGTTCTTTTTCTCTAGTGTACCATGATGAATACATGTTCCTTTTATACTCAAATATGGAAAAAATTGAGATGTAACTTTCCTCACAGCCTTCTTTATCTGTTTGTTTCTAAGACTATAGATGATAGGGTTTAAGAATGGTGGAATCATAGTATAAAATATAGAAATAATCATTTCATGAACTACTTCAAAGGTTTCTACTGGAGGCCTTAGATACACATAGGCAGCAGTAATAAGAAAGAGTGACACCACAACAATGTGAGGGACACAGGTGGAAAAGGCCTTTCCTCTCTCACCTTTGATGGGAATCTTCAATACAGTTGATAATATGCGAGTATATGATATGGCAATAAAGACAAAGCAACTACCACCTAGTCCAATGTCAGACAGAAGTATTAAGAGTTTGTTGTTAAAGGTGTCAGAGCAAGAAAGCCTTAGCAAAGAGGGCAGATCACAGAAGAACTGAGGGATCACATTATAGTGACAGAAAGACAACTGGAAAGCTTTGAAAGTGTGCACACTTGCAAGGACAACAGAGCTAAGTAGGGAAGCTAGTGTCATCCGAACACAGAACTGGTGGTTCATAATCACATGGTAGAGAAGAGGCTTGCAGATGGCCACATAGCGGTCCTGGGCCATGATGGCGAGAAAAAGAGTCTCTACACATGCACAAAATAAGAACAAAAAGATCTGTGCTGCACACCCAGCCACAGAAATATTCCTGTAGTCAGTGAGAGAGTTGATACAGGAACTGGGGACAGTGATGGAAATGTAGCACATGTCTAAGATGGACAGATTCCTGAGGAAGAAGTACATGGGTGTCTTCAGGGTCTGGTCAACTGTAGTAGTAATGATGATGATAAGATTCCCTAAGAGGCTGCCCAGGTACACCAGCAGGAACAGGACACTGAGCAGGAGCCTGAGCTCCCACGTCTCAGCAAAAACCTCCAGGAAGAACTCAGTCACTAGAGTGGAATTGACCATAGTCTCAAAGTGCAGTTTTTCTGAAAACAAACAAACAAATAAGCAAATAAAACAGAGAATAACCTAAAATAATTGACAGATTACTAACATTTACCTTAAAACATTTTTCCTTAAATTGGGCTTTATGTGTAAAATATAAATTATGTTAAATCATGTTTACTTGGCATGCATACCACTTTTAACCATGCTTTGATTGTAGTACACATAGTTGTGCCTGTCTGTCTAATTTTATAGTATGATGATAAGCACTTATAATTAGTCCCCATAATAATAACTTTCTCATAAGCCTAT
Source organism: Grammomys surdaster (assembly GCF_004785775.1). Taxonomy (NCBI): domain Eukaryota; kingdom Metazoa; phylum Chordata; class Mammalia; order Rodentia; family Muridae; genus Grammomys; species Grammomys surdaster. The sequence goes on from NW_021604687.1 coordinate 1,571,610, forward strand.
TATCTTAATAACTATTAAGTTGATTAACATGTGGTATTGTTCTCTTCCAGATAAACTATTTGTATCAATTAAGAAAACCCAATGAAATTTAACATGTGGAAAGTTTTTAAAAATGTGGTTATATATTTATAATAAATTTTTATTTGCATATGATATACAGTCATACTCTAAGATTATTTTTATATATACATTCACACGTATATATGTAATGAGTGATGAGAAAAAAAGAGAGTGACAGTGAGAGTCATGGACATAATGAGAATGATTGAGAAAGAGAGGAAGATGAACATGGAAGAAGGTGGAGTTGAAAATAATCTCATTCAGTTTTTAAAATACCTGAAACTTTCATAAGAGGCCATTTGCCTGGAAACTCTGGCCCAGTTAATCCTAACATGCTTGAGGTACCCTTTTTCTTCATGGAGAAGCGTCGTGTTTCCTGAAAATCACCAATGCCTTAGATATCTTAATCTCAATTCCTTAAAACCAACTCTTTGGTTTATAAACAGCATTTATATATATGTCCTTAGTTACACTGTGATATATTCTGGCTAGCTGGTGTCTTGAACAAAGTCATTTTCTACCTAGATCTCAATATACTGCAATGCATGACACCTTTTTCTGTTCTTAGAAGTTGGTATCTAAGCTTGACTGATGTTAATGTACACTATGGAATGTCAGACCATATTCTCCCATAGTGATTACATACTCTCATATTCCCTGAATAATGCCCAACATACATCAGTTCTAAAACTTATAGTCAATATAGGGGTGTTAATGTGCAGAATTGTAAGTGTGTGAAATTAAAAGCAAGCACCATCAGCATTTAATAAAATAATATAACAAGTTTTCTCAAATATTCATGGAAACAACTGAAGATAATACCTAAATAGAAAACATTAATTTGAAACAAAATAGATTAAGAAGAGCTGAACAAAGGAGCTATTAAATAGGAAGCAAGTAACAAAGTGATGGAAAGTGGTCAGGTAGCCACAGTTGGTTTTTATTATTTCTTGAGTCAGATTTATTAAATGTCTTATTTTGGAAGCTTCAAAATTATGAGGGCATGAAATGAAGAAAAGTTAAAGAAAATATTACTTAGGGACTTTATCTAGTGAACATTACTTACTTATAAACCTTATTTGTAAAATTTATTTAGATGCAAAGATGACATTAAACTGTTATATCAAATTCCAAAGAGAAAACAATGTTCTTCCGAACATTAGTATGGAATACACTGAGTAGTTCAGCATATCTGTAATATATTTGACAGATGTTCTTCAAGAGTACAGAACCAGAGTAAAGTGAGCAGTAAAATTAAATGTAAACCATAATTAATTTGTGTGACATGTAACAAGTTTCTGGCTGAATTTTTTATTTGAAAGAAGTAATTGGGAATCAGATAAGGAAACAGCACCCATTGAAATTTTTTATTATGGCTTTAGTATGCTGCTGAAAAGGAAGACTGGTCAACTATAAAGTTCAATGATAGCAATATCAGAAAAAATTATACAACATCATTGTGTGTGTGTGTGTGTGTGTGTGTGTGTATTTGGTGAAGTAAAGATAGTATTGTGTTGAAATGCCACAGATGATTGAGCCCCTAGAATTTTGCAAGTTATTTCTTATATGCACATTGAAAACTGTCAATATCTATGCAGAGATTTAAAAATTCTTACTATTTATATACTTTAAATATAAGAACAATATCAAAGTTAAAGGATAATATAGTAAGCAGAATGAATGCACAAAGTAGTACTGCATGAGGCCTCTTCAAGTTTGTATGACCTCACATCTACAAATAAACAATTCAACTGCAGCTGAGGTATGTGTTCAATAGAACCTGGAGTAGATTCATTAGATTATCCTGTTTTGGCCATCTCTCACGATTGTTCCAAGGTAGATCAGAACTTATGTTAAATTGTCATAATTCGAGACAAAGTTCACTACCAAATAAAAAGGCACTGTAAGGGACAAATTACAATTACAGACATCTATGCTTTCAGCTTCAGAGTATCTCAATGTAAAAGCAAACTGAAATATTTGAAATAAATGCAATAGGAAAATTAAAAAGATTTTAATATTCAGCCTTCAATGTGACCAATAGCTCACATTGAAAATCAATGTTAAAAATAGGAGAGATCACCATGTATCAGACAGATCTAGCAGAAATATATGGAAAATTTACCTCAAAAGTACCAAGAGAAGTGTGTACCAAGTATTATCCAGCAATAAGATTCTTTAATTACATATAACTAATGGGCATATTTCTGCCAATCAAAAATTAGCAGAAGCACTGATAGTCCTGAGGAATATTATGTGGAGTGAAGCAATGAGTACATCACATGTAAGTCTTAATAAGTTAAAAGAAAAAAAGTAGCCCCAAATCCTATTTTTTCAACTTCAAAATGAACCAGAGATCAATGATAAAAAAGGAAAAAAATCATGATTATCTACAAATTGCATCTTTAAAATATATTAAAGTAGAAATCAAAGGAAAATTAAAAAATATATCAACCCACTCACCTAAAAAAATTTAACTCGGAATGAATCCTGTCTAAAGGTAAGGCATGGACAAAGAGTGGAGCAGAGACTGAAGTAAAGGCCATCCAGAGACTGCCCAACCTAGGGATCCATCCGATCTGCAGACACCAAAACCCGTCTCTATTGCTGATGCCAAGAAACATTTGCTGATAGGAGCGTGGTATAGCTATCCCCTGAGAAGCTCTATCAGAGCCTGACCAATAAGGATATGGAAGCTCACAGTCAAACATCGGACTGAGCATGGGGACCTCAACGGAATAGTTAGGGGAAGGACTGGAGGAGATGAAGGAGACTGCAACTCCATAGAACGATCAACTAACTGGACCCCTCAAAGCTCCCAGGGACTAAACCGTCAACCAAAGACTACACATGGAGGGACCCATGAGTCCAGCTTCTTATGTAGAAGAAGATTGTCTTATCTGGCATCGATTAGAGGGAAGACTCTTGGCTCTGTGGAGGCTCAATAGCCTAGCATAGGGAGATGCTAGGGGAGTGAGGTTGGACTGGATGGGTGGAAGGGGGAGCACCCTTAGAGAGGCAGTGGGGAGTGGGGGATGGGATAAGGGTTTTGTGGAGGAGAAACCAGGAACAGGGACAAAATTTGGACTGTAAATAATTAAAATAACCGATAAAAAGACAATCTCTTTTAAAAAATACATATCAAGTCAACGAGGTACAGTATAACAATTATTGTAGTCCTCAAATAATTGTTCATAAAGATTAATATTCCCAATTAAATAGTATTCAAATAAAAATAGTAAATATTTTGACTAAAACTTTTTGTATCAAGAAGTGAAAAGCAAAATCACATATTAAACACCAAATTAGCAAGATATGAAAAACTACTAGAGAAGAAACACAAGATGCAGTTTAGAAAAAAATTGTGAAGCCAATAAACTAATATAAAACAATAGAAAAGATGTCATATGAATAAAATTATGAAAAGAGATGTTAAAATGATATCACAGCAAGTAATGATTATTGCTAACAGGACAGTTAGTTACTCTAAAAGATGAGCCCCCCTCATTAGTTACTCTGTACAAAGAGGTCAGTCCTAAGACCAGATACACAGAAACAAAGAAACAAACAAAATACATGGACTCTTCAGTTGCATTTATACAATGTGCATATTTATACATATAACAAAAATAATCAAAGAAAAAGAGAACATCATTTTGGTAGTATGGTAATATGCTGTTGTGTGGAGGGAGAGAAAATAGAAATAGCAAGAGAGGCAAAAAGAAAGGGAGTGATAATGTAATAATATTTTAATTAATAATTAATTGGAGGAATAACCAAAATTGAAGCCACAGAAATGAAAGGAGTAAATTTCATGGAAAAACTATGTAAAATTAAGGCACTTGCACATTACTTTATTGGGCTTCTGTTTGGTTGTGGTTGTTGATTGTTTTCTTATTTTTATTTTTAAGATTATACTTACATTTCTCCCTTATTTTTCTCCCTCCATGTCCTCCCATAAGTGCTTCCCTGCTCTTATTTGAGTCCATGACCTCTTTTTTTTCTAGTTGTTATTGTATGCTTAAATATTTTTGTATATACAAAATATTCCTGAATAACCTTGTTCATTCTATATGTTTCCAGGTGTTGCTTTTCAGAGATGAATATTTGATACTAGACAGTGAATTTGAAATTTCTACTAAGTCCTTTAAAAACTAGTAAGCATTAATAGAATTTAAAAATTATAGCTTATGATTTTCAAAATTAAATATCCATTTTGAAAATGAGCTGGTGCTATTTTGCTTCCTCTCAAAATATGTAGATACATTTATTGCTTCTGAGGTATTGAATGTGTATCCCAAAGCTGAATATTAATATTTGCATTTTTTTATTACTGGTATACAAATACATATTCATTTAATAACATCTCTTTATTCAAACAATAAAATATTTTAAAAATATTCAAGAGTACTGAGTTAACATCATTTGTGTCAATAAATGATGAAGAAACACTCATTACACAGGACATGTATCCCTTTTTGAATAAACATGTCAAGTTCTTTATAAGCCCAGGCGAAAGAATCCTCTGGGAGAAGTATATTATACTAACATTTCCTATCATGAAGTAGAGACACATTAATAACCAGAAAATTTTCTATCTCTAATTGTAAATTTTATATTCTGTGAGATATGATCATAAGATTCAACTCATTTTTAAGGTTGATCACTTAGTTGTTATGAATAATAAATATATTTAAACTTTATGACTGATTTTATGAATATATCTCATTTGTTATTTCAATTTTAAACTATTGAAAGATTTTAGTCTTGGTTTTCTGCTGAAAGCATCTACAATTGAAATAGAATTACAAAGTCAATTTCAATAAGAATGAATATCCTCTCTATGAGGTGTTTTTTAGAATTATTCTATAGCCTTGAAACATTAAGCATAAATTATCTCTTTAAAAAGTGAACTGTAAATGATGTCAATATATTAAAAACATATTTGTAGTAAAATAAAATTATCAAAACACTGCAAGGAAAGTCTTCAAAATTCAGTCAGAGAAAATTCTTTACAAACATTGATAGAGAAAATAGATAGGCTCATGTGTTATGCAGAACTGAATTCAGATTTCAGCACCAGCATGGTGGTTTACATCTGCCAATAAACTCAGCTCTAGGAGATCCAACACTCTCTTCTAACCTCTCTAAGAACATTTTATGCTAGTTGTATGCACATGTCCATGCAGGAAAAACCATCCATACACACCTATTTATAAATAAATATTCATATATATTGATTGATATGTAACACCTGTTAATAAAAATAGATAAAAAATGTTGAAAAAGAGAAAGAGAAATTTAGGAGGAATTTGAGGGAGGAAAAAAGAGAGAAATAATAATTATATTATAATTTCAATAAATAAACCAATAAAATAATAACTCTTTTAAATTGTTTTTAAGTTTGCAAGATCTTTTCACTAGATACATATGCATGATCTCTATTTGTAATACATGCACAAAAATATTATTATTATTAAATATAACCTAAATGTCAAATATAATATCAATATATCATATGTTAGATAATATGTTTTTATCCTTATATCTTTTTCTCAAATATGCTTACATAGAGCTGTGCACATATTTTAAATATTGAACACATGAATAGATGTTGAAAGCATAATGTATTAGTTAGGTGGCATTGATACACAATGATCAGCTTTTTTGTTTTATGTATGACAGCTTAGTCTACCAACATCAGAATGTTGCAGTCACACTTGAAATTAATCTTCTGTAAAACAGCAAGATCTTTCTGTGATTGATTTTCTCTTCAAGTAATGTATGCTTTGTCACACATTTTCTTAATGAAATTAGTGTTTCTCAGGTGAAAAGAATGCAATTTTCTTAAATATTCAGTACTTGTAATTGGAATTTCTTATTCATTCTAATCCTTTCAAACTGATTGAAGCAAAGAATTACTGGGGCATTCCACTACAAATAAGACTGGAAGGTCAGGGTAACATCCATGATCACAGAACACTTACCACAGCATTGCGCAACATATAAAAATTGAAAATGAATTAAAAAATTTTGAGAATGAAACTTTCCGGATCAAAGACTTACAGTTGTTCACCCTATAATGACTAAAAATACAAATCTTGTCTGTAAAAATTTACTGGTCTTTTATCTTGAATGTGGACGTCCTCCTGAGTACAAAAACTCTGAGAACATAGCCCTTAATTGGACAAAATTCCCGGAGGGAATTTAGGTAGGTAATTATTTCCAGAGAACTGGTAAAAACAAGCCTAATTAAAATTCAGGAAGAAACACAAGCTGGAGGACCAGAAAAAGTGTCACCTGAGTCACCTGAAAGTATTGGAATGATGATGGAGGTAGTGAAACACTACTGGAAGCACACGGATAACCTCTCATCCAATGATGATAACCAATCATCTCAAGTAGGTGTCTGCACCTGCAGAAAGCTCAGTACAATATTCTGTGTGATTTTAACATTTCACACCAAGCAGATAGTCAATCTCTCTCTATGTCTCCATTCTCTCTTCCCATTCCACAGTCATCTTCAAAATGATATGCTAAGCTATGAGACACTAAAAGAACACAATAATAATCATAGTCTTTAACAAGCCCCCCTCATATTAAATTTGATTCCTGAGCATTGAAAAAAGGACTATTAACTATTATAACAGGGAGACCAGTAGCAACATGTGGTATTTAAACTTCCATTCATATTCAAATGACACTTTTGAGTTTCATATACTTGTAAAAAGTATACTTAAGTCTTTAAATTCCTTTTCTTAGGTTGTTTGGTTTTTTTTTTTTTTTTTTTTTTAGGTTTTTCGAGACAGGGTTTCTCTGTATAGCCTTGGCTGTCCTGGAACTCACTCTGTAGACCAGGCTGGCCTCGAACTAAGAAAAGGGCGGGGCGGTGGTTTTTACAGACTTAAAAAAAGAATGCTGGGCAGTGGTGGCACACGCCTTTAATCCCAGCACTTGGGAGGCAGAGGCAGGCGGATTTCTGAGTTTGAGGCCAGCCTGGCCTACAGAGTGAGTTCCAGGACAGCCAGGGCTACACAGAGAAACCCTGTCTTGAAAAACCAAAAAAAAAAAAAAGAATGATGTCAAAGGGTGACTCAAATATTTTTTAAAAATACAAAATACTTCAAAATGCTGTGGCTTCCTACCGATAAAATCTGAAGAGGCAAGAATATTGGATTTGACATCCTCATTTATGTTTAAGTATTAAAAGTTGAAGTAGATCTTGCAACAGCATTTGAGTCTGAAGTACAGTCTGAACAACTATGAAAAACACACACAGGTGGCAGAGTTTTAGAAGGAAAGTTGCCAGAAAGTAAAACCATACTTATCAAAGGTTATACATTATACACATTCTAATTTAATCAAAATGACAGTAATGGCACTGAGAATGTGACTATAAGATTCCCTGCTCCAAACAACTTATTCTAGCAAATATCATCTCAGGTTTTAAGACACACCGAGGCCACATTTTTTCAGTGGTAGGTGAGGTCAGATTATATCTCAAATTGGCAGATATAACCACTTGAGGTTGACATTGCTAGCATGCAAAAATGTCAGTTTTGGACAGTAGAAGATTACGCCAAGGCTCAAGAAAGTCAACAAATTCAGACAATGAGTCTCAGGATTGCATTCTTTCCTGGTAGCCCTGGGAGTACTCTGCAGGAAGCTGTGAATATAAAGCAAAAGTTACAGTGGAGACTCTAGGACCCTGGACATGACAAGACCATGAGATATATGCCTAGGAAATCTTTAGCTACAGTGTGAAGCCAGCCCAGAGAGGACATCTTTGCTGCAAGTAGAAACTATGGAACAGTGGAACTACCCAAGCATCATGAATTTCAAAGAATGCCAGTGAAATGCTTTAGATATACAAATAGAGCTGAAGGGTAAGGTATTTGTCTTCTTGGTGTGTTGAATTTTCTTTAGTTTGATCTTTCAATGTTTTCTTTCTATTTCCCCTTTTGTAATGGGAATGGTTATTCTGAACTTTGACATATAGGAAATACGTGAATTTACAGTTAATTTTACAGTTATTCATATTTAAGGGTGTTTTGAGATTCAGAAGAGACATTACTGGCTTTGGAAAATGTTACAATTATTAAGATTGGGGGAACCTTGTAGATGTATCCAATATATTTTGTATTGAGATGAACATCGTAACAATACCACAGACATTATCTTATAAGACCATAAAACTACAAGCTGACTGCCCCTCCCCAAATCAAAGGATACAGTTGGACTATTTCTCATATTGTCAACAAATATTTTCAAGGTGTAGGCAGAAATCAACTACTCAGAAGAGACATGACAAGCAGTTCCTATAATTGTTCAACTAGCCCATTCTGCCACCCAAATCTAGACTAAACATTACTCAAAGATCTTGGAAACAAAACTGCAAATTTCAGTCCATATTACCTGTTTTGGACAGATAGGCATCTTAGTGCCATAACACTCATGTGGCCATATTCCTCACCTGTCTGTAAAGAATCTTAGAACTTAGTTTCCCATGAGTCTGATTCTCCAGGTAAATCACATATAGACGGTCTTGATCATAAGCTACACATTTTACAATTTATCTTTGGAGAGGTGAGTCAACCTATCTTTGCTTTTAAATGGACAAACACAGAGGCCATATATATGGCAACCTACCTGGATCATGTTGCCCAAAATATTTAAAAATCTTACAACTCTGTTTGATGAGACACTAAATTCTGACCTCCTGATGTTACATCATAGATTTCTCAGAACCATACGATTATAAAACAAAAATGATCTCCTCCTAATCTCTAAACCTAAAATAAATATTATAAACGGGCCATTAAGGGGATATTGAAATAGTTACAGAGTGTTGACAACCACACGTCAGCTAAGAAAATATGAATCTATACGTCAGAGGATATAAATTTTGGGTACTATATGATTGGAGGAAAAAGAGCCTATATCAGAGTAGGATTTCTGCTGTCCATCAGATATCAATGCAAAGGATTGAGAGTTGATTATTCTCGCCTCTGGACGCCAAGTTTTGCAGGAATAGCAAAGCCTATCTCTATACACTAGGTCAAAAGATACATATATCTCCTAATCTGGACTGGGAATAAACAAAGCATATTTGAGGCTATAAAAAACTCCCCCTGAACACCCACGCTCCGGTGTTATCCCCCTCCCCACATCCTGCCTTTTTGTGTTTATAACCCCTGTGTGAATAAGTAAAAATTATGATCTGATTTAAAAAATAAATAAAAATATATAAAAAAGATGTCATTAGAATGTTGGCAGTAATTTGTATATCATAATAATTTATTTTTGGTGTCACGTATTTTGTAATTTTAAATTAAGTATATATAACACATTATTCAAAACATTTCTCCACAGGGTACACTTAATATCACTCTTTTTATTGATTCGTTTATAAATAATAAATACATATTGGTAAATGTTAAAAAAAACAGTTCTGACTTTGGTTATTGTTCTAGCACTTAGGATATTTAAAAACCTTTTCACCTATTTTCCATAAAACAAACAGTATTACAAAAGTGGTTATAGTTCAAATTTTAAGGCTGTGAAAATATCCTGTAACATATCTGTACACAAAACTGGGTCCTAGAAAACAAAGAAGCTATGTTACCTGTATGATGCCAGTCTAATGCTGACATGATCCAGTACCAGACACTACTCCTGGACCACCCAATAGCGTGGTTTTAGAAACCCACTGCCATCAAGCCTGCTAATCTCTTCCCTGATGATGATTCACAGTTGCTTATTCATGACACTCAAGAGATGAAAAGATGAAAACAGATATGTAGATCTTCATTAGTTACTTTAACTGAAAGAACTTGTGCTGAAGGCAGGTACCTCTCAACAGAGGATAAATAATTGGCTGATCTTTTCAAGATTCTTAGGTCGGGAAAGGGTCAATGACCACTTATCTGGATAGGCTTTTGCTTCTCAGTATGTCCAAATTATGATCTATTAAAAAAAGAGAATTCCTTACCACTCGGAAAAATTAAAGTAGAAATAAACCCCAAAATTTTCATCCTCTTAAGGTTGTTTAGCTTCCTATAAATTGCTATCCTCCAATGACCAGAATATGAAAAAGATGACTCCTTTGCAGTATGTAGTAACTGAGCCATTGACCTGGCTATTAGTCAAATGGACCTAATTAATACTATTATGGTACACCTTGATCTGATGTTGCTGGAGAAAATGGACAGCACAAGCCCACAGGTTGATGGACAACACTAGAGACTAAGGTCATTATCCAACAAACAATTTTTATGACTCTTGTAATTGGCCTACTCAACTGGGATCTACAAAATGTTCTGAGTTGCTCAGAACAAGGTATATCATAACTAGACGAGAGTCTGACATACGATAACTCATCCAGATGCTAGGTTGTGAACAAGTGAATCACAACAGAGATCCCTTACCCTGGTAAGAGTTTGAGTGAAAGGTCAACACCACAGAGACCTCAGAAAAAATGACTTCACTGAGATTCAGTTGCTAGGGAAGGATAAGATATTTGCTAGTTTTTATAGACACATTTTCCACATGTGTAGAAGCATTTCCCATGTGGTTAGAAACTGCTCAAATAGTAGCTGAAAAGCTTCTCAAGAACTCCTTATTTGAGCTCTCTATAGCAGTAGGGCTCGACAATGACCTGGCTTTCACAGCTCAAACCTCTCAGGTAATAGCTAGTGGTTTAGGCATAGATTAAAGACCTCATTGTGAATACAATCCTCAGAATTCTAGACAAAGCAAAACTCTTATTAAAGAGTCCAGTAAATGGTAGATAAACTTTCTTCCTCTTTGTTTTTTGCCTGTTGCCCCTCCATATAGGGAAGGATTTAGTCCTTATAAATGTATGTTCTGAAAACTTTCCCCATTGCTCGCTCAGGTGAGAGACATGCAGTTGGCAAACCTCCCTAACCATCCCGTTCTCAAGTCAATTCATGTCCTCTACTTCTGCATAAAGATTATTCCTTGAACTATGCAAGAGACACAGCCAACTTCTATGTCCAACATCTGTTTCCTCTTGTCCAAGCCCAGGGATAATATCTGGATCAAGTGTTTTCAACAAAAAGGACACTAGAACCAATTCGCAAAGGACTCTTCTATGGCCAAGATCATAGCTGGCATTACACCATGGATTCATGACACCCACATCAAGAGAACAGAAGGCATGGATGGCAGTGCCAAATTGACTATCCTCCAGAGCCATAAAAATTAAAGTGTCAATGGGCCTGAAACATTCTACTTCCTGTACCTCTGCCTTCTTCTGCTTCTTGTGTTTTGACTTATGGATATAAATATAGATACAATTATGATCCACACCCAAAACCTCAGTCATGGAACACATACAGGGGAGATAGTAGATAACATGACTACAGACTAGCAACCCATATTGCATCTTGAATTTGGATCATCGCCAGCCACAAATTATTCAGGATTGTTGGTTATGCTTAGCGCCCTGGTTCCCATTGTACATTAGGATAAGAACTAACTAGACTGTTAACCTGTTGACTGACAAAATTCATTGTGTCTAAGAGCATCTTAAATTTAACAGTATCGAGGACTTAAAGGATGCTAAACATTGTCTACTTTCCAAAACCTTTACCCAGGCACCTCCCCTTATTCTAATGCCTGATTCTTTGACTTGTGATTTAACTCATCTGCAATTATAACATGGACCCTAAGATTATATGTATTAATGGTTTGACAAAATGTGGTTCGATCAATGTTTTCTAAATGGAGATATGCCTTTTATCAGCCTAAGTACATATTCTGCCCAGGTGAAACTATATAATAAAAAAAGAAAAATACATTTTCACATAGATCCTAGATTATAAAAAAAGGAGGGACACTAACTGTTTTCATCTAATTCCTGGTTGGATCAGTCATAGCCACTGCAACAGTCATAAATATATCAGCTTTTCTCATGGAAGATAAAACTTTAAGAAATTAAGTAGTCAGGTTTTTCAGGACCAAGAAGTATCAAAAATTTTCATTTTTGAAACATTTAAGTTATGACTAAACAATAATAGGATATAGATTTCTTTGGGTATATGCCCAAGGATGCTATAATGGGATCGAGGTAGATCTATTCTGAATTTCCTGAGAAACCACTAGACTGATTTTCCAAGTTTTCACTCCCACCTGCAATGGATGAGTGTTCCTCTTTCCCCCTTTTGTGTCAGTGTCAGATGGCATTTGTTTTCTTCAGTTTAGCCATTCTGACTTGTAAAAATGAAATCCCCAGAGACATATTTTGTTATCCCACACGGCAGGAGTTATAGGCCAATTTGAACTATTAACATTTTTTCAAATTGATGAGAAGTGGACAAGTACCTGCCATACCCACAAACAAAAAAAGCAAAACAAAATAAGGAACTACATTGTAAACAACTGTCCAAAGCTTATGGTGTGCAGTGTGCAGAGAATGAGAAAACCATAAGGAACAGATGGAGGTTTCCAACTCCACATTTCCTATCTCAGCATGTCAGAAGCATTTCACGTAATGGCATATACTTTTCCAGAAAGTGTTTAAGTAGAAATGCATCTAAGGAGGAGAATAACATTCACAAATGACAAAGGATGTTGGCATACCCCAAATTGTTTTTTTCTCATTTGCAGGATTTTACCAATATTTACTTAAGGTTAAGGATGTAATTATTTTTATTTAACTGTAATTTTTTTCCTTCCTTCCTTCCTTCCTTCCTTCCTTCCTTCCTTCCT
>NW_021604687.1:1584411-1801056 GCF_004785775.1 Grammomys surdaster
TCTCTCTCTCTCTCTCTCTCTCTCTCTCTCTCTCTCTCTCTCTCTCTTTCTTTCTTCCTTTCTTTCTTTCTCCCTTTCTCTTTTAACTACCTCATTGATCTGCTAGGTCAATGATTGCTTGATTTTTATATCTAAATCAGGAAAGTCAATCCTTTTTCTGGTAGTAACTGTGCAGGTGTAGTGAATAATAGAGTTTTCTTGGAAATCTTATATTATCAACTTCTGAGGACCCTTTGTGGAGAGATTACTGAAGGCTAAGTGCTACATTGTTGCTAGTTCACACAAATTCTTTGATATATCATGTCTAATTTTTGTTTTTCTGAAAGAATGATTTTAAGGTTTAGGGATATTTGCTTAAATTAAATCTATCCTTTGCTTTTTCTATAAAATAAGAATGTAGTAGAATACTTTATGAATATGATCATTATCCAAGGCACGTAGAGAGATGAGGCATTGGTGATCAGAGTCAGTGCTGATTGTAGATGATGGGGGAGGGGGTAGCATTAGAAGGGTTCAAGGGAGTCCTTCTGATAGCAAGCAATGGGCGCTGCTGCTAATAGCAGTCAGTGGTTAGAGAAATCTCTCAGCAGGCTTTCCTCTGAGGAAACAAAGTTTGATTCATTGGGTTTGGAACTCCATGTGTACAGTGAGAAACTCAGAACTCATTTAACTTTTAGGGGCTAGTGAGAAAGAAAAGGAAAAATATCATACATACACACACACAAACACACTTACACTGAATGGATGAAACAAAGCAGGCTCCAATAACCTCAGAATACAAATACATACATACATACATACATACATACATGCATACATACGACCGACAGACAGAGATAATACATATATATACATTCACACATTGAATGGATGGAGCCAAACTCCAGCAAGCAGGCTCCAAGCATTTCATATATACCAGATATAAACATATTCATATGTAAACATATATACATATACACTCGTATATACATATACACATATACATATATACATATGTACATAGGTACATGAATGCACAGGTATACATATACACATGTGACAGGTAAATCTACACATGTACACATATACACATATGCATATATGCACACATATACACACATATATGCACACATACACACAGATATACATATATACACATGTATTCATATATAAACAGGTACACGAGTACATGGTTATACAGGCACACATATACACATGTATACATGTACACAGGTAAACCTGTGCACATATACACATATATACACATATGCCCATATACGTACATACACATATACACACAGTAGGTGGATAAAATAAGGTCCAACACATTTAATTTTTTCTTCCATAGCTTATATATCCCAGCAAAATCTTTTAAACAACATAAATTATAATGTAATTATATTCTATTTTTCTTCTAGTGAATGATTATGGAAAAACTGTATGTTCTCTAATACTTTCACATGAAAAAACATTATATAGTATAGGTAAAGAAAATAAATTATTCCCTGTTGATATTTGGTCTATTGCTATGGATTGTAATGCTAAATTCTATACCTGAAGGTCTAGTCCTACGAGTTTACAAACTTTTGTTGGTCAAAGAACCTTGTTCCTTGATTTAAAACTATTGGTTAAATAATATTGTTGATTGCCAATTACTGGAGGGATTAGAGGTAAGAGAGTTAGGAGTGAACTGGCTGCATAAATAGAAGAGAGAGGAAGAGGGAGGAAACCATCATGTGGAGAGAGGAACAATGAACCCATAGCCATGAGAAACAGCAAGTATCTGGGGTACACCACTGAAGAGGTAGTCTGGCCTGCAGTTAGAAGAGTAGATTGTGGGTTACCCACAGTAATTGTCAAGGCTAAATAAAATAAACATATTCTGTGTCTCTATTTGTGAACTAGTCAGGGATAAGCATAAGTTATTTGTACTACAATTCCAAAGAACCCATGTACACTCATAACTAAGCAACAAATTATAGAATAACAAAATATGAGCCAGCAAGATAGATTTCTCAGCCAACTTCTACTGGCAGGAAGCAATTTATTGTTACACAGAAAGAATTAATTATTTTGCTATTTGTCTTATAGAGCAATCCTATAAGATTGCTAAAAATCACAAATCTAAAGTTTTATATAAAAAGCAATCTATCATATCTAATTTAAATTTTCAGAATGCATATATATATCCATCAGCAATTTTTATTAAACCAAATCAGGAAGCTGGGGGCAAAAGTGGATACAAGAAATCAATCATCACTAGTCCAGCTTCTGTGAGACTCAGTTCAGCCAAAGTTGCTACTGTTCTTGTTCCTAACTTCAAAAATTTCCAGCTTAACTATTAAGAGCATGCTTTCCTGAACTTCAGATTGTTTCCTAAGATTTTGTACATCAGAGTCAGTATCAAAAACATCTTAACCTATCTTCACTAACAATTGCCTGCAGCCTGAGTTTATGGAGACAGTTTCACAATTGAAGTTATCTCCTTTCAGATGACTCTAGCCTGTGTCAAACTGGCATACACTAGCCAGAGTAATTATTAAAATAATACAAGAGAGTCTTTATTCAACTTGATTGCAAACCTGTATATGGTCACAGAAAAATAGATTGACCCCAACTCTCAATTCCCATTGTGCTCAAATCCTAGAGCCTGGTGGAAATATAAAGGCAGCAGTGAATCTCTGTAAGTCTTTTCTCTTGATTTTAATCAGGGATCTTTTTGGGTTAAGAAGTTATGTGGGTATATATGGGGTTATTGGTGAGAGTAAATATATTTGACACATAATAAACTAAAGAAAACAAAATTCAGTGCATTTGTAGAAGTCCTTGATGATCAATTTTGAAGTCAGAAAGAAACGCATCTCTCATGAATAAAGTCCAGGTCTGTCTCTTAAGCATTATAAATAAATAAATAAATAAATAAATAAATAAATAAATAAATAAATAAATGTATTCTTTATATCAGTAGCAAAGGAACATATTCAGGAAAAATGAGAACACATTAGTCAGCAGCTCACTTGTCCTTGATTTTCATATATCCAGCTTCCTTATGACTGATTGAGTACCACTTTTCTCCTTAGTAAGACACTAGGTTTCGTACTTGGGCCCTTCCTGCTTTTTTTCTCTACTTGCCAGCCCCTTGATTCTCAGAGTTTCCTCTGTGAAATATTCAGTGCTCTATTGTTTGACAAAATCATCTGCATGCCACTGTTTAATATCACTTCACATCTCTAATAGTGTCCACCTGTATTTTTAAAGAATTTCTTTTTAAATTTAGCATTGCATGGTCTTTTATGGACTCTCAACACACTTCCAGAGCTTTGATATTCTTGTTGACAATTCTGTTGGAAGACTCCAGACGTAAGTTTTCATATTGTTTTTGCAACATGGATACATGTGTGATCATCTGTGCATGCCTAGATCAGTTGTATATGAGTTCTGATTTCCTAAGTTACATGGTCCCTGTCAGAGATCAGACAACCTTAATCATATCCACAGTAAAGACCATGCTATGGATCTTACTATGAAATAAGGTGTATTTTATGATCTCACATTTAAATATCACCTCAGTGTGGCCCAGGTTCGAGGAGCAACAGTATTTGAACTTGTCAATTCTATAGTGTTTTCCTTTGCCAAAGTTATGCTGTAGCTCTGAAGAAGCATGTGGAAATTATCTACAACATTTCAATGAAGCATCCACAAGAGTTAATGGCTTATATGTTATTCTTTGGTATGTTGTAATTTACTTTTCAAAATCACTCCTGTGTTTCTAGTGATTCCTCATTGTTATTTCTATTATGCCAGACAAGCTTTTTGTTCTTGTTGTTGAAGATACGTTTTAATTATACACTCACAACCATATAAATAGTTCCTAAAATAATAATTATAATGATAATTATGACTTTCTATATTTTTGCCACAACTTTAGCTGTGCAGAATCCATTAGAAACCATGGGGTTTTGTTTCTTTTACTAAAATGGGCTTGCATATCTCTCAGTGGCTAGTAGTAAACTTCTGGCCTGGAGAGTGCTGGGACTACAGGTATTGCCAACTTACCTATCTACGTTACACATCATGTTCTTAAAGCTTTTGATAATTTGAATTTCCATTCCAGATTCACTGTTTTATGCAATCAATAATTTTACAGATCTTATCCAAGTTCTACTAAAGACTTCAATATTCAGAAAAAATACATTCCCTATATATGAATGTATGTATGTATATATGTATATATATATATTATATAACTAAATTATATTAAATTACATTTTTGTCATGGACATAGCCTTGGAAAAAATTTATTTCTTCTGTCTTCTTCCTAATGCATTCTGTTCAGAGTTGCATGTCACAAAGAGATTTTGTCACTGACATGAATCACGACTAGATGGCAGTGCCTCCCTGTCAATGGGATACTACGTATGTTTTGACTCAAATATATTTTGGTTTCTCTTGTTGATTTTTCATGCTCTGTGCATCATACTCCATCAAATTATTCATCCTTAGAGTCTACTTCTCCACTTCTGATTGAAGTCATTGTGTCTACACACATACCAGCCTTTCCACCTCCAGCAAAAAATTCAGTTTAGCAAGAGTAACAAGCAATATGAAGTCATTATTTTTAGAAACTCCGAACAAACGGAATTAATTCTGTGTACAACCAAGACCGCAAGCAGAACCTGACGTGTTACAATATTGAACCTGTTTCATTTTTAAAACTAAATTCTGGCAAACTGATTCAAAGTTTATGAAATGGAGCTATCAACTTATATATTCTCCAGGGATGCTCTAAAGTTAAAACATATTATAAAAGTATTCACATGAGTAAGGGGATACATCACGTTATTATCGTTAAAAGTAATATAAACTTAATGAGTAAAATAATGCTACTTATTGAAATGGTATTTTTTTTTACCAAGTATATCATGGCACAATTAGACTACTAATTAAGTAATTCATTATTAAGGTACATAGGGCTTGATGGTTGATTTTTAATTACATTAATTCACTTGATTTACAATTTCAATCTCCTTCCTTACCCTAACCTTTCCATTGGGAATCTGAAATCTAAATGAGTGTTTGCTCCATGATACTTGAATGCTGAAAATAAATATATATTAAAGATGATATATGTGATAAATTTTAGCAGAAAGATTAGACCTTATCATTTGTTAAATATTTTAATTATCATAACCTTAGTAGACATTTATAGATTTTTCAAATCTCAATGTTAATTTTCCATATAGATTCTTAGGATATCAAAGGTGAAAACATCTTCACAGCAATAAAAACCCAGGCCTATTAAAATCTCATTTCTGCATGCATTAAGGTTAGTATCACATTTTTGAACCAATATGCTGGTGTTTCATAACTCATGTTTATACTCCTCTTTGCTCTTTTAAAAACTCATGGCTTCATTTTTCACTAATTGGTTTTTCAACATTCCTAAATATATAGTACAATCTGTTCAATTTGTATGTTAATGATATTCATTTTTATTATTAAATTATTTTATTTATAGACGCTCTGAATATTGACTTTCTTCCTGGTCCCCCTCCCCAAATTCTTCAACCTATTCCCCCTCACCTTTGTTTCTGAGAGGATGCTAACCCTGACAATCCCCAACTCACCCCCCAGGTCCCCCTACCCTGGAACATCAAGTTTCTTTAGGATTAAGTGCATTCCTCTGAATTAAAGCAGTCCTCTGCTATGTATGTGCCTGGCGTCACAGACCAACCCATGTATGCTATTTGGTTGATGGCTTAGACTACGGGAGTTCTGAGGTGTCCAGGTTAGTTGACAACTGTTGTTCTTTCTAAGGGGTTTCAATCCCTTTCAACTCCTTCAGTACTTCCCCTAACTCTTTCACAGGGGTGCTGACCTCAGTCCAATGGTTGGCTATAAGTTTCTGCAGTTTCAGTTTCAGTCAGCTGCTGGTAGAATCCATCAGAGGACAGACACATAACAAGCATAACAAGGCATCAGTAATAGTGTAAGGGTTTGGTCCTGTGCATGGAATAGATCATGAATTGTGCCACCATTGGATGGACTTGCTTTCAGTTTCTGCTCCATATTTGTCCCTGCATTTCATTTAGACAGGAACAATTTTGAAGATGAGCAGGTGACACACAATGCCTCAACTGAAGGCCATGTCTACCTACTAGAGGTGATCTCTCCAGGTTCCTTTTCTCTATTGTTGGGCATTTCTAACCAAGCTAGATCAGGGAGTCAACGGGGTCTCAAGGGAGGAAGTAAGGATTAAAGAAAGAAAAGACAATTAGACAACATTGTAGCCTGATCCCAAACAATGGTTAAGCTGAAGTGAGTTTATTTTTTCAGTCTGTTTTTATTAAAAAAAATATGATATATGCAAAGAATAGGTTCAGTTTGAGGTCAAAGGCAAAGTAGTCAAGAAACAAAAAAGGCATAAACAAAGGTTCCGCAATTACTATCTTCAGAGACTTAACAAGATCCATCAAGGTACAAAGAACACACTCCTCAGCTGTATTCATCTTGAGCAAAAATCCTTGCTTTAGCCCAATGTCAATTCTTCTCTGAGTCTACTTCCTTGTCCTAGTCCCATG
Source organism: Grammomys surdaster (assembly GCF_004785775.1). Classification (NCBI taxonomy): domain Eukaryota; kingdom Metazoa; phylum Chordata; class Mammalia; order Rodentia; family Muridae; genus Grammomys; species Grammomys surdaster. The sequence continues at coordinate 1,590,972 of NW_021604687.1, forward strand.
TCAAATTCCTGCTGATATCCTTGATGCAGCACTAAGAGCTCTCCACATATTTCAGTATAGGTCATCATCCCCCCTGAGTCCTGAGAGCCTCTCTCATTCCTGGTCTCTGGGACTTTCTAGTGGTTCCCTCTTCCCTTCACCCCACAGTGTTGCATATTTCCATTCTTTCTCTTGGCCTTCTAGGCTTCTCTCCTGTCTCTCCCTATAGCTGATCTTGGCCCCCTTTCCTATGCCCCTCCACTCTCCCACCCAGGTCCTTCCTCTGCCTCCGATGATCATTTTGCTTACCTTCTTTTTTTAACTTAATTTTTTAAAAAATATTTGTTATTTTATTTGCTTACATTTCAAATGTTATAGCCCCTTCAGGTTTTCCCTCTGCAAACCCCATCTCATGCCCCTCCCCCTGCTTCTATGAGTGTGCTCCTCCACCCACTCATCAACTCCTGCTTCACTTCCCTTGTTTCCCCTTCTAAGTGGGATTGAAGTATCCATACTAGGACTTTCCTTCTTGTTAAGCTTCTTATGGTCTGTGAATTTTACCATGGGTGTCTTTTTGGCTAATATCCACTTATTTCTGAGTACATACTATACATGTCCTTTTTGGTCTAGTTTTACCTTACTCAGGGAGATATTTTCTAGTGCTATTTGCCTGAAAAGTTCATGATGTTCTTGTTTTTAATAGCCGAATAGTATACCAACTTATATTCTTAATTTGTGTGCTACAATAATTTAAAATGCATGAGGTTTATTTTTCTGTGAAATTTTAGTTTGTAAACAATGTTCACATCTTCAAAAATGTACAACTTTATTAATTTCATTTTTAGCCTCATTTTACTGAGAATTATAACTGGTCAACTGATGTATCTGGGGCAGACATTAATTGATATTTTAGGTAGGTCTTTTGTTAGGTGAGGAAAGGTTATTTTATAGTCCAATATCACTATAAAATTATTTTGGACTATGAGAAAATATTGTAATTTGATTATTTTTAATATTCAAACTATTTCAGTGATATATATAATCTCACTGTACATACAGAACTAGATCCTATAGAAATAGTTTTTTTTCATACAGATCATGTATTTTGCCATTCATCCAAGTCTAATTCACTATCCTCAGGATCATGCCCTTTTGACCTTATTCCAAAAGCCTACTTCATTTCACCAATGTCTCTTCTGATTTTTTTTATGTGCTTTTAAGGATTTGGGGCACACAAATTAGAGACAATATGTTTATGCCTCATATTGTGGGATATGATAACTTGTAGTTGCTTCTATTTTTTCTAGAAAACAGCATAATCTCATTCTTATTGGTAGCTGAATAAAATTTCATTGTGAATACATATCACTTTATTTTCCAGTAATTCATTGATCAATATCTAAGAGCAATAAGAAAAAAATTTCAAATTGTGTCATGATGCAGAAGACCTGTACAGGTTCTAGGAAAATAAAACTCGGATTGGGAAATGCAAAGTAGATAGAAAATACCACTTATAACCAAGGACATATTTGCAATTGATATCTTTTCAGAAAGGGAAAAACAGTTTTCTCTAATCAATAGGTGCTGGTTATATCAACTCTGTTAAAGGCCAGGTCCCAGGCACAGGAGTAGTTGGTTAACAGACTCCATTTGTTTTGTTGTTTTTTGTTGTTTGTTTTGATTTTAATTATCTTCATTGAAGACCCCATTCTAGGAGGCAAAGCCATACTACTAAAGGCCTAAAAAAAGTGAAAACAAAAACCAAGACCAAGTAAACAAATAAAAAACAAATGAGATCTCATACTAATATTAAAAATCAACAGTACACCAGAAAGCTCTAGAAACAAAGAAAAAATCATACACAAAAGGGCAAGACAGCAAGAAATAAACAAACTTTACATAAAGCAAATATACACAAGAAAAATACTATAAAGAATCAATGTGTCATAGTTAGGGTTTTATTTGTGTGAGGAGACACCATGACCACGGCAACTCTTATAAAAAAACATTTAATTAACTCTGAGGTATAGTTCAGACATTGAGCGCATTACCCTCATAGTAGGAAGCATGATATTCTGAAAGCAGACATGTTGCTGGAGAGTAACTGAGAGCTGTGCATCTGAATCCATAAGCAGCATGAAGTGACTGTGATACACTGTACATACTTGAGCTTCTGAGAACTTATGGCCAACCGCATACTTATACACATTCTCCAACATAGCCACACCTACTGCAACAAAGTCACACACCATAATAATGCCACTCCTTATTGGCCAATGGGGGACTTTTTTTTGAAGTTTTTTTGTATTGGATATTTTATTTATTTTCATTCCAAATGTTATTCCCTTTCCAGGTACCCCCCAGCCATGAAAACCCCTATCCCATCCCCCTTCACCCTGCTTCTATGAGGGTGTTCTCTCACCCACTCACTGCCCACACTCACATTTTCCTGCATTGAGTCTTCACAAGACCAAGGGCCCCTTCTTCCACTGATGCCAGACAAGGACATTCTCTGTTACATATGCAGCTGGAGACATGGGTTCCTCCATGTGTACTTTTTTGTTGGTGATTTAGCCCCTGGAAGCTTTGGGGGGTCTGGTTTGTCGATATTGTTCTTCCTATGGGATTGCAAACCCCTTCAGCTCCTCCAGCCCTTCCTCTAACCCTTCCATTGGGGATCCAGTACTCAGCTCAATGGCTGGCTGCAAGAATCTGCCTCTGTGTTTGTCAGGCTTTGGCAGAGCCTCTCAGGAGTCAGCAATATTAGGCTCCTGACAGCATGCACTTCTTCTCATCCACAATCATGTCTGCGTTTGGTGACTGTATATGGGATGAATCCTCAGGAAGTGCAGTTTCTAAATGGCCTTTTCTTTAGGCTCTACTCCACACTTTGTCTCAGTATTTCCTTCTGTGAGTATTTTGTTCCCCCTTATAAGAAGGACCAAAGTACCCACACTTTGGTGTTTATTCTTCTTGAGCTTCATGTGGTCTGTGAAATGTATCTTGGGTATTCTGAGCTTTTTGGGCTAATATCCACTTAGTGAGTGCGTACATCTGTGTTCTTTTGTGTTTGGGTTACATCACTCAGGATGATATTTTCTAGTTCCATCCTTTTGCCTAAGAATGTCATGAAATAATAGCTGAGTAGTACTCCATTGTATAAATATACCACATTTTCTGTATCCATTTCTCTATTGAAGGACATCTGGGTTTTTTTCCAGATTCTAGCTGTTATAAATAAGGACGCTATGAATATAGTGGAGCATATGTTCTTGTTATATGTTGGAGCATATTTGGGTATATGTCTAGGAATGGTATAGCTGGGTCCTCAGGTAGTACTATGTCCAATTTACTGAGCAACTTCCAGACTGATTTACAGAGTGGTTGCACCAGCTTGTAATCCCACCAACAATGGAGGAGTGTTCCTCTTTCTCCACATCCTCGCCAGCATCTATTGTCATTTGGGTTTTCGATCTTAGCCATTCTGATTGTTGTGAGATAGAATCTCAGGGTTGTTTTGATTTGCATTTCCCTAATGACTAAGGACACTGAACATTACTTTAGGTCCTTCTTGGCCATTCGATATTCCTCAGTTGAGAATTCATTGTTTAGCTCTGTACCCCATTATTTAATAGGCTTCTTTGATTCTCTGGAGTCTAACTTCTTGAGTTCTTTGTACATATTGGATACTAGCCCTCTAAAGGACGTAGGACTGGTAAAGATCTTTTCCAAATCTGTTGGTTGCTGTTTTGCCCTACTAACAATGTCCTTTGCCTTACAGAAGCTTTGCAATTTTATGAGGTTCCACTTGTTTATCATTGATCTTAGTGCATCAGCCATTGGTATGCTGTTCAGGAAAGTTTCCTCTTTGCCCATGTGTTTGAGAGTCTTCCCTACTTTCTCTTCTATTAGTTTAAGTGTATCAGGTTTTATGTGTAGGTACTTGATCCACTTGGCTTGAGCTTTGTACAAGGAGAAAAGAATGGATCGATTTGTATTCTTCTACATGTTGACCTCCAGTTGAATCAGCACCGTGTGTAGAAAATTCTGTCTTTTTTTTCACTGGATGGTTTTAGCTCCTTTCACAAAGATCAAGTGACCATAAGTGTGTGGATTCATTTCTGGGTCTTCAAGTCTATTCCATTGATCTTCCTGCCTGTCTTTGTACCAATACCATGCAGTTTTTATCATTATTGCTCTGTAGTACATTTTGAGGTCAGGAATGGTGATTCCTCCAGAAGTTCTTTTATTGTTGAGAATAGTTTGTGCTATCCTGGGTTTTTTGTTATTCCAAATGAATCTGCAAATTGCTCTTTCTATCTCTATGAAGAATTGAGCTGGAATTTTTATGGGAATTGCATTGAAACTGTAGATTGCATTGGGCAAGATGGTCATTTTTAGTATATTAATCCTGCCAATCCATGAGCATGGGAGATCTTTCCAACTTCTGTGATCTTCTTTGATTTCTTTCTTTATATACTTGAAATTCTTGTCATATAGATCTTTCACCTGCTTGGATAGAGTCACACCAAGGTACTTTATACTATTTGTGACTATTATGAAGGGTGTCCTTAAATTAAGGTTTAGTCGTCCCATTGTGTCCTGGATTTCCTGGATGTTTTGGGTAAGGAGCTTTTTGCATTTTGTTTTTTTCTTTGACTGTTGTGTCAATGTTTTTTTAATGGTATCTTCTGCACCTGAGATTCTCTGTCCTATCTCTTATATTCTTGTATTCTGATGCTTGCATCTATGACTCCTGATCTCTTTCCTAGGTTTTCTATCTCCAGGGTTGTCTCCATTTGTGATTTCTTTATTGTTTCTCTTTCCATTTTTAGATCCTGGATCGTTTTGTTCAATTCCTTCACCTGTTTGGTTATGTTTTCCTGAATTTGTGATGCCAAGTAGCCTTGGTTACTGTTGCTTATGCTCTTGTGGTACCTGCCCTTGCTGTCTCTGACTGGCGCCTCTCCCTCCTCTGATTCTGGTTGTGTCAGAACTCCTCAGAGTCCATCTGTGTCTGTGATCATGTGATTCTGGGATTCTGTAATCCTGAGATCCTGTTTGTCTCAGAGCTCGTGGGAGTTAAGCTGCCTCTGGGATCTTGATGTGTTTAAAATTCTGGTGTTACCAATCTCCTGAGGACTGTGATTCTGGGTGTGTTAGAGCACCTGGGATTCGAGCTTCCTCTGGGTGTCATGGGACTTAGCACGGAGCCGAAGTCCAAGGTCTGCTCAGGGCACAAGCTCAGAATGGCAGAAAACCATGCCACTGGCTGAGTGGAGTTCCTCTGTCCCTGGATCCCAGGGGTCCCAGGTACTCCCCATGTTGGACCAGATGTTGTATCCTCCTCAGCTGTGATCCTGGGCTTGAGCACCTGGGAGTTGAGCTTCCTCTGAGTGTTGTAGAAATGGGTTTGGAGCCAGTGCCCAAGGTCCATAAAGTTTTTTCTTCTTTTTTTTTCTTTTTTCGTTTCCTTTTTTTTAATTGGATATTTTATTTACATTTCAGATGGTATCCCCTTACCCCATTTCTCCCCTTCTCCTGAGCCCAGGAAGCCCCTATCCCATCCCCCTCCTACTGTTTCTATGAGGATTTGCCTACACACACCCACTCCCACCTCCTCACCCTCAAATTCCCCCACACTGGGCATCCAGTCTTCACAGGACCAAGGATCTCCTCTCCCACCTATCCCCAACAAGGCCATCCTCCCCTACATATATAGCTTAAGCCATGGGTCCCTCCGTATGTGCTCCCAGGTTGGTGGTTTAGACCCTGGGAGCTCTGGTTGGTTGATATTGTTGCTCTATACAGCTTATTTTAATTGTGATTTTCTCTTTCCTCAAATCTTCCCCACGTTCCCTAAAACACCATATTTATGGTCTGTCACAATCGTTCAAAAAATTAAAAAGGAAATCAAGTCAAAAGGTCAATAAGACAAAGAATATCATTTTAAAACAAACTAAATATAAAACCACACAGAATACAATATATTTGTTTTGTTTTTACCAAAGACACATTGGCATAGTCCATGTTGTAGATTGTGATTTATATACAAAATTACACTCTTTTGAGAAAATTGACCTTTGAAATTTTGCTATTCAGTTATTTATTCCAAATGTTTCATGATTGACTATCCAAATTTTGGTCTACCTCTCATTCTCCCTGCTTGGAATTTATCTTGTGTGAACTTAAACAAGTCTTGTGCATGTTTTCATAATCTCTGTGAATTTATATGTGTAACACCTCTGTTGAATCTGGAAGATATTGTTTCCTTAGAGTCTTTCACCACTCTATCTGTTAGAATCTTTCTTTCTTCTCATCTGCACTGTCCAACCTTGAGGTAAGGGAATTGATAAAGAAATTATTTTAGGAGTGTTACATAGTCTTTCCCACTCTATACATTTAGACACCATTTCAATAATTATAATAATTTCTTGCATGTGCAGTATAATAGGATTATATCTAATTTCTAATTCCAATTCAAATATTCCCATACATTTTCAATACAAATATCTCCTAATACTTTGGTTTTAGATGTTGACAATCAAGTATGACCATGTACATATTCATTGTTCATGTGTTTGTGGGTCCGTTGCTGAAGCATGAAACCACATCCTCAGAACAGATGGTTTATCCTCCCCTTGTTCCTTCCCACTGTCAATGGCTTGTTTGTTACAGTCAGACATTAAGAAGATTTTCCTAATCTTGGAGACTGGGTTGTTATTGTATGATATTTAATAAATCAATTAGTTCTTATTATTACTCAGCCATACCCCAATAACTGAGACAGAGTTGTATCAATTTATTTAATCAGGTATAGCACAATTACTGGATAATTACCTGTAAAAATTATTGTTACATTATAATTGCTATTTCCCAGCTGCATTTCCCAAGTTACTTTTTCTTGGGAGTCATCTGGACTGTTTCAGCTCCATCAATATTGTGCTCAGTGTGCATTTCTCTTGGCCTTGTGCTACTGGTCCAGTTGAATCAAGACCTCCTGTTCTCTCTAGTTCTTTTTTCTCTTCCCCAATGCAAAATACCTCCGTTTCTCTATTCTGGAATTAGGATTTTTATATGCTGAACTAATTCAACAGTCTTTTCTAAAATCTAGTGTTTTTTCTTATTACAAGTGTGTAATTTATTTTATTGATGTTTTAAAAATCAAAATCAACAAAATAACATTTAATTTACCCCAAGAGTTTTTTCTTTTTTTTCTCTTTCTGATCTATGAGCATCTCCCTTCAATTTTTGTTAAACCTCTTTATTATGTCTTTATTTGCAATATTGGAAATTATATCTATAACAGTTTTTATGCCATAGTGTCTTAAAATGGTTATAGTTTAGTGGATATATATGTTTGAACATCATCAATGTCAATCTGTAAAGACATCTCTAAGATAGTCATCTCAGACAAATGTGTAATCTCAGATCTTTTTCAGAACTCAAGGCAAAAACCCATTGGAATTCCGAATATGTATCAATAGTATGATGTATCAACATGTATATATCTTAATTCACTGATTTCTACAAAATAAAATATATAATGTATTATTTTATAGTGTTATAAGGCAGCAACAATAAGTAGGATCCGTATTAAAATTTAATACATTGAATCTCTAATAGGTTGCCATTCAAATTCAAGATAACTTTGTGGATTTCTTCCACTTAGAACTATTCTCTTTGACATTGTTTAAGGTTTCAGATACTATAATCTCTGTTCTATGGGCTCTAACCTGCATTCCATCTTTCAATCTTCTCCTTCTATAAATCTGCCTGATTATTTTTATCTCTCTTAAAATGGATATGTAAAATTGTAATCATTACTAAAAAATAATTTTTATGCTAAGTATAGCAATATTATAAGTAATTCAGGCATCTGTTATTCTGTCGTCTTTTAAATCTTTACACAGAAAATTTTTAACTTCTTTCTCCTTGCTTCATTGTTACCCTTTTATTTTTAAAGTAAATATTGTTTTCCATGAAATGTAATAGCCAGTTTCCTTATTTTGTTGTTTTTTAAATGCAAGTACAAGTGTATCAAGGATATAAACATAAAACTGGATACACTAAATTTCATAGAAGAGAAAGTGGGAAAAAAATCTTGAACACTGAGGAGACAATTTCCTGAACAGAACACCAAAGGCTCTGACACTAAGACCAACAACTGATGAATGAGACCTCATAAAACTTAAAAGATTCTGGAAGACAAAGGACACTGTCAATAGGGCAAACCAGCAGGCAGTTAAAGATTGGAAAGATCTTAACTAACCCAACATCCTACTGAGGACTAATATCCAAAATATATATAAAAAACCTCTAGGTGTTAAAGACTCACCCTAACAAAATAACCCCATTTAAAAAATGGAGTACAGAGATAAACAGAGAATTATGAACAGAGGAATCCCAAATGGCTAAGAAGCAATTAAGTCAATCCTTAGTCATCAGAGAAATGCAGACCAAAAGGACCCCGAGATTCCATCTTATACCAGTGAGAATGGCTAAGATCAAAAAATCAAGTGACAACACATGCTGGTGAGGATATGGAGAAAGGGAAACAGTCATCCATTGCTGGTGTGATTGCAAACTTGTACTACCACTCTGGAAATCAATCTATCAGTTCCTCAGAAAATTGGAAATAGTTCTACTGCAAAACCCAGTTATACTACTCCTGGGCCTATATCCAAAAGATACTCCACCATATCACTAGGATACATGTTCCCTTATGTTCATAACAGCCTTATTTGTAGTAACCAGAAGCTGGAAACAATCCAGATGTCTCTCAACTGAAGAATGGATACTGAAATTTTGGTTCCTTTACACAGTGGAATATTATTCATCTTTTAAAAACAAGGACATGAAGTTCATAGGCAAGTGAATGGGACTAAAAAAATATCCTGTGTGAAGTAACCCATACCCAAAAGATCATACATGGTATGTATTCACTGAGAAATGGGTGTCCTGGCTAGGAATTTTGTGTGTCAAGTTGACACAAGCTGGAGTTATCACAGAGAAAGGAGCCTCTCTTGAGGAAATGCCTCCATGAGATCCAACTGTAAGGAATTTTCTCAATTAGTGATGGGGAGGGAGGAGAGTACAGCCCATTGTGGTTGGTGCCATCCCTGGGATGGTGGTCCTAGATTCTATAAGAAAGCAACCTGAGCAAACCAGGGGAAGCAAGCCAGCAAGCAGCACCCTCCATAGCCTCTGCATTAGTTCCTGCTTCCAACTTCCTGTCCTGTGTGAGTTCCTGTCCTGACTTACTTTGGTGATGAACAGCAATGTGGAAGTCTAAGCTGAATAAACCCTTTCCTCCCCAACTTGCTTCTTGGTCATGATGTTTTGGACAGGGATACAAACCCTAAGGCAGTGGGTTTTAGTCTAAAAGCACAAAATACCCATGATATATCCCACAGTTCCAAAGAAGTTAAACAAGAGGGAAGGCCCAAGTGAGGAGGTTTGAATCACACTTAGAAGGGGTAAAAAAAAAAAAATGGCCGTATGTTGCAGAGGGATGGAAGAAAGTGAGTGGGAGAGAGGAGAGGGAATGGGAACAGTTATGGGGAGAGAATGGAGAGAGAGAGACACAGAAGGCTGAAAAAATGAATGAAAATCTGCAGCTTCTGGGTGGGGGGAGGATGGAGGAAATCTTTAGGAAGTTTAAGAGATCTGAGATGGAAGAAGCTCCCATATATTTTAAAAAATATGTGAATATTGAGAACAAAAGGATAAGAGGGCAAATATAATGGAGAGATAAAGCAGAACTCTTTGCCTTTTTCCACTTAGGATAATATATAAAATAGAACCTTTTTCCCTTTCTCAAATAAAATAGAAGTTTTCTTTGCACTTATTTTTTTAGATAGCTTTCATAGGAAACTTTTTTACAGTTAATAATAAACTCTTTAATAACTTATTCAAGTGGCCTCAGACTTGTAGGCATAAGTCAGAGCCCAGCAGTTTTTGCTGAGACAAAACAAAAGCTGTTTACTTAATCTTTTGGCTGTTTTTAGAATGAGGTGTTACGTGTCAAAAAACTGCAGTTTCTGGCTTCAGGGATCACAAAAGGCAGATCAGCTACAGTGACACAGCAATCTAGATAGACAAACTTCTATTATATAGTAACCCCAATGTAAAGAATAAAATTGTATGGCCAATTGTTTCTGTAAGGTCTGTAATCTATCTGATATACAAATTTGTTATGGCATTTTCCTGGTGTCCAGGCAATCTAGTATGAGCTCTTAAGTGATACATGGTTTTTAAATTGAACTGTATTTGTAAAATTTGAAAATTAGCAATATCTAAAAAGGAACAATTTTAAGCAATTATAAACCATAAGCTATATCCTGGTTATGAGTATCCCAATCAAAAGCTTAATTTTTGTATTTTAAATAGTGGCTACAGCACATAGTTCAATTATTTGTACTGAAGCAGGAGAACTCAAGAGAGTAAACTTGTAATCTAATTATATATATTGTCTTTTCATTAAATGAGCTGTCTATTAATACAGTAAACACACCTTTTATGGGCTATAAAAGCATATATAGGGGAAACACTGTAACAAATTGATTATGTATTAGGCCAAATATCAGTATTTTTAAATTATCAATTATATTATTGTTTGGAATAAGGAATATTTCCTTAAGTTCTTTCTTAAGATACCTTTGTGATCTTGAGCTACAATTTTGTATTAACACAGCAAAAGCTTCAAAACAGGATGTCAAAACTTCTTTTGGAAACAAAGAAATATAAATCCATATTAAGAATTCTTTTATCAAAGGACTGTTATAAAACAACCACCAACTAATCAATCTGTATAATATATCTATTTTTACAGTTTTTTTCTATTTTCTGTAAGATTATTTTTCTTTTATCAGTCAACTGTAGAAAGAAATTAGGGTTTGTATCTCTCTTGAGAACATTAAACAGGCTTAAACTCTTTTGTGGAGAGCATAAAATAAGATTTAGCTCATTAGCATCTCCTAGAAACTTTGAAAATAATTTAAAATAAGTAAACTATCTTTTCTTATTCAAACTCTCTATGTCACAATTTATTTAGCAATATAGCTGATGTCTCAAATATTAAAAAGATATTGTCTTTGGATGTTTTTTGGAGCAACAAGCACTCTCTAAAATGTTAAAGCTCGTTATATGAGAGCAAAACTCTTTTAAAACCCTTTTAGAGCGATCAGCTAATAAGCCAATTGTGTAACGGAAGAAGATGTTCATGTTTGATCCCAGGTAAAACTCTTACTAAAATCTCTTTTATACATCTGGTTTTTGAATGGCTCCAACTTTGAATCATCAGCTCTAATCCAGTTTTTGTAATCAAAGTTATAAATTTGTAATCATACCCCATAATATATAATCGGTACATATAGAGCATATTTATATTTTTAATCCCAATCAAGAATAAAAACAAATGCACATCTAAACGAATTTTTCTTACCTTTTTGGCAGTAGTTATAAGAGAAAAGCAACCTTTCACTTATCTAACTGGGAAGAACCAAAAAACCTGTTGGCCCCCTTCCAAGAGCCTCTTATGAAAACAGTTAACTCTTCTCAAGGTTCTTTGTGCCCCTCTCCCAGTCACAGAGCAGGGTAAATCATCAGTTTTTGCTGTGTAAATTGAGACTCCTTCCCAAGCAAATTTCAAACTAAATCAAGCAAGCAGTTTTAACCAGTTCGTCTTTTAAACACAGAAACATAGAACACAACAATCACACACAATGAGACAAAGTCATACAATTGACACACATGGACAATATTGGTATACCAATGACAGACAATAAACAGAGAAAGTAGAACTGAGAATCTCTCCCAGAGAGAGCCAGAGAGACTAGGGCGTCCCCCAGTCATCTCTTGCTTCTCAGGAGGGCTCTGTAATAAGCTTTTTGTTTTTCTTTTGCTAACATGCCAGAGAGTGGGCAACTTCTTTCACTTTTGCCCTTCCTCTCTCTCATTTTCAACGTTCAACTTCTTATCTCCTCCTTAGGAGGTATAACATTTTTTATCAATAGTCCTCTCTTGGGAGAACAACACTAATGAAAGCAAAGAATTTTTAAAGATCCGTTTTTCTTAACCCTAGTTTCCATGTTCTGAAGATAGGCTCCTGGAGCCGTGTCACATAGAGTGACTGCTTAGAAAATATTTGTCCCATGTCTTTTTCTTAACCCTAATTCTTTTTCTTAACCCTTTTTCTTAATCCTAACTTGTTTTCTTATTCCTAACTTATTTTCTTAGCCCTAATGCATTTTTCTTAACCTTAGTTCCTCCGGTTCTGAGTGATTCCTTCAGTCTTGTCATGAATAATGACTGCTTAGAAAATGCTTGTCCCATGTCTTTTTCTTAACCCTAACACTTTTTTCTTAATCCTGACTTTTTTTCTTAACCCTAACACACTCTCTCTCTCCCTCCCTCTCTCTCTCTCTCTCTCTCTCTCTCTCTCTCTCTCTCTCTCTCTCTCTCTCTCTCTCTGTCTCTTATAATCTAACTCTAATGCATTTTTCTTAACCCCAATTCCTTGTGCCTGGGGTGATTCACTCCTTGAGTGTCACGAGATGCCTGTGGGGGTGGGGTGGGGGTGGGGCCTTCCACCTTGAGGTCGACGTCACTCCGATCCTCCCAAGGATTGTCCCACAGCTGGGTGAACTGTGGTATCCTTCTAACTGGGAGTGCTCTCAAGCAACTGGGGGAGGGGGAAGTCCTCTTGGGTGCTCCTTTGGGGGAGTCACTCTAAAAAGTGCTCCGAGGGGATGCCTCCTTGCAGTCCAGGCAGCCACCCTCAATGCTCCCGAAAACCTGGTAGGCCTACCTTCTTTGGGGGAGTCGATGTACCCTCTTCTGTGATCTCCTCGAGCCCATGAACGCTGGGGGGGGCGGAACGTCTCGTCTTCAAGCCTTCCAACGTTGGGCGCCAAAATGTCCTGTCCAGCAGGACATTAAACAGGGGTCCGGGAAAGTCACCTGAAAGGGGGGGGAGCAGGCAAAGACACAAGGAAGTCATAACCTGTCTATAATCTGATCAGATCATAATTTTTACTTTTGCACACACAGGTTATATACACAAAAAGGCAGGATGTGGGGAAGGGGATGACGCAGAAGCGTAGGTGTTCAGGGGGAGTACAGATATCTTCCAGAACAGAGTGTCAGCTGGGTGAAGGTTCAGGGGACATATCACTATGACTCCGCCTATGATTCACTTGTCTTTATCTAAGTTGGTACTATCCACCAAGGTTACCCATCTACAAGGTCTATGAGCCAGCCTTGGCAGCCTTCCACCAAAGCTGTCTGTTTACAATAACTCCCAGCTATCTGTTTCAGTGTTTTTCCACAGAGACTCAAGACTTGGTGCGAGCAGGCATGTATGTCAGGCCTATTGCTGATTTTAGGCCTATGGCTGATTTTAGGCCTTTAGTGTATAAGCAGGGTGGCTCCCGACACTTTGTGAATAATTTCAGATGATAAAAAGTAATATCATCTTTGGCTCTTCTGTCTCTCTAATGGTTGCTTTTATTTTTGTTTGTTTCTTTAAGAAAGTTAGAAATAGAAAACCTGGCCTTGCAAAGATAAACATGTGCTCTAACACTGAGTAATCTCTCTAACTCTTTGACGACTGCTTTTCTCTATGATGAATTAGATTCTATAGTAAGTGTACTTTATAGAACATGCATATAGGGTGAAGACAAACAACCAATATATAGTAAGGTTTATTACTTTCATTATGGAAGGGATATTCTACAAAAAGTATGTCTGAGAACTGAAATCTAAAAGAATTGATAAATGTAAGAATAAATTGCAATAAAATATTAGAAAATGTATGGAGGTACATTCTATTTGCAGTTCATGTATTTAGTATGGACAGGACTTTGGATTTGGTCTCCACCACCAAACATACTAACAAAAACATAAGCTCTCATGAACCTATACATATATAAAATATCAACAAAAGCTACTTAATATGTAAGAGTTTTGTTTATACCAGATTATGAAAACAAAAGATTTTCTAGAGGTGGTGGAATGTGGTTAGCATATTATTAATTTTGTTCATTTGTGGTGCACTCTGCTCTCCTCTATTTCATAAAAGTGACAGAAGGTGTATACAAATCGACCCATGTGAAAAACAAATAATTTTAGTAGAGAAAGCAACATTATCAGAATTATCTCACACTTCAGTGAAATGTATGACTGTTTTGCATTGATGGAAATGTCTTTAGTAATAGTATGACTATGACTTCCAATGCATGACCTCATTGTGAGGTTTTTAAATTCAAAATGTTTATGATTAAAACATAGGGGCCAAGCCAAATATAAATTGTCTCCCGTGGAACATTAAAAATGTTGTCAGTCTTATTTTATCTATTAGGAACCATCTGGTGTTGAACTGCCTGCTAGCTATGCATTTGCTCTGGGCTTATCAGGGGACTTGTTAGTGTTACGCTATGACAATTAAAAGTTACAATTAAGTATTGGCAATTACAGGGACAGGAATTTTGCAGTTTGATCTCAAGAGAACATAGAAAAATAACCTCAGGATATGTACCTTAGCTGACCTGACCATAATGAGCTCCCCAGTTGATTGAAGTATAAGTTGGAAACATTGAAATCAAAGTAAAACTTTGGCAAAATGTTCCAGGTTTCTTCTGGGACTAGCTGTGATTTTCATGAACAACACAGGACTATTTAGTTGTTATTCAACACACTTCCTCTGTGCTTGGAAGTGTTTGGGGAGATGAAGGACAGTACTATCTAAAGTCATTATCTTGAAATACAGCTTTGCTATGAGTCCTTGACGGTGGAGTTGAACTCTTTTAATTATTTTGTTTATATTCCAACAGGACTTTCTGTGACTGACTATTCACTGTTAAAATAATGATATTTTCAAGGAAAATTTATTTTTCTTAGTATGCTGATAGTATGATTCCCTTAGCATGATTTCACAGACTGAAAGACATAGCTTTATACTCTAAACTTACACTTTTAGTATTTTAATTTTTTCACACTCAAACATTTATAGCAAAATTGTCACTGATTGCAGACATAATTAATTGTTTTATATTCTGTACAAAAAAAACTGCAGTATTTAACTTCTTCAATTCACAAGAAATTCTTTAATTACTTAAAGATTGCATATGCATTTTATTTATGTATCAATCCTAATAACTATGTATATGTTCTTTTATACAAAAACATAAACACACACACACACACAAACATATTGCTCTACTCCCCTATGCTAAAGATAATCATACATACAGAAGAATCTACATGCTAGATGGACCAATGTGAGCTATTTCACTTACATGCCCACCTCCCCTATCATGAAATAGAACGTACTCATTATTTTATAAAACATCTGGGATAAGCCAAGTTTCATTAGTTATCATCCTTTCCAACTTCTTTAATGAGAATCCTCTTATCGCAAGTCATTTCTATTTTTTTTCTAATTAGCAGGGCATTTTTCTAAGTATTTAAAGGTACATTTTCAAGGTACTGATGAAAATCAATAATATCCAAAATTATGTAGAATTAAACAACATAAAGAAATAAATCTTCTCAGAATTAATTAAGGATATCTGGAGAAACTGTACCATTGCAGAGGAATATGAAGCCAAAATAAATTAAGAATATATTCAAAAAGGTTAAGAAAAAGGAGAGATCAAATTGCTGGATTTAGAATTCACAAGTTTTGAAGACCCAGCACATGAACTGGAATAAACTCATTGGTGGGTACATCATTGCTGAGCAAGATTCTCTAGTAACTATTTTTAATTTTTGAAGTCTTAATTAAAGTTAAAAATATTTATGAAATATTTATACGTGCTGAATAATTTTCAACAGTAAAAATAAGCAAACATGGGATGCAGTAATCCAGTGGCTGAGCATATATTCAAAGGAAGTGAAATCAGAATATCTAAGATAAATTTCTATACATTATTGCAACATATTGACATCAATATATTCACATTGATACATGACTTCAGCCTAAATGTCCATCACATAATTGATAAATATATATGGCACATGATGGAATACTCCTAATCCATAATATTGAATGAAAGTATTATGAACTAATATATAACAAAGTATATAGTATAATCATATACATGAGCTATGAGGAAATCTGCATATATGGGAAGTGTATAAAGCTCATGGTGCATAAAGAACAAGATGAAATTATTTTTATGGGTTTTCAAAATATTTTCTGTGGGACTGTAATGGCCCAGAATAAATGGGGAAATGAAGGAAGGGTAGAGGAGAGCTTCAACCCAGGTATCTCAGATGAAGACAACATGCATTGTTTCTTTCTCCACTCCCAACCTGGCACCAGAAAGTTGAATATCCCACTATCAACCCTAGTAGGAATTTACTATTCTGACAGTGTTTAACCTTTTAAGGATGTTCACCCATCCATGTGCCTTCTATGTCCTGAATATCAAGATGAAGTACTTCCAACAACGATATCCTGGCCAATTGTTCACAGCCCCACAAACCTTGCCTCCTAGACACTGCCCATCTCTCCAGTGGCATAAATACCCACCCCCAATAAACAGTCAGTTCTCCAAGCTGTTTTGGGGGTGTCTGTTTTCTTTACCAGCACACTCACTGCCCCTGCATTGTACCCACCTGCTCTAGCTAAGCTTCCCACCCTCCGGCCTGGTGTTCAACAGGCCTAGGTATCCTGAAGGGAAGAACTGGACACAGAATGGCAATTTGATAAAGCAGTCTGTTTGTGAGGCATAATTCTCCTCTTTTGCAGTCTCCTAGCTACAGCTTTGTCTGGGATTAACATAGATGACTTCTTTATAGCAGTAATATTCATAATAGTATGTAGTTATTACATGGTGGAATTTGTAAACACATATTTTTGTAGAGTGACTAATTGAACAAAATAAGAAATGCATTATTTGCCTGGAAATACTTTGTAGTGAAAACTCTGAAAGTACTCACACTAAATCAGAGTCTCCTTCCTGCCTTTAAGCTGGGTCTATGCACTCTAGCAAGGAAAAGCTACTGTTACACAGTTCAGTAACATATTTATCTTTGTACCAGAATTGTTATTATGCACCCTTGGTTTAGGCTGGATTCACCATTTTGCACTGTGAAGTAGCTTTACAGTGCATTACTACAGCCAGAAGAACACACACATATATTTAAAAGTATATCGGATAGTTGTATACAAATAAGCAAGGTGTTTGTTGCAGCTCACTACATAGTATATTCACCAAATTACTGAAGAAAGTTGCTGCCTCCTGCAGCCAACTTATTCTTTTGGCTCCTCACTAACAAAAGTGCCTCATGATAAAAGTACATTTGATTTTTAGGGTACCATATTGTTGAAATTAGATAAGATGCGTTGAATAAATGAATGCATTTTATCAGTAACAGTTTTCCTCACGTTTACCAGTTAACACAGGTGGACACAGAACTTCCATTCTTTAGTCATTCCAGGCAGGTCTGAGTTTTATTTATTTTATTTATTTATTTATTTATTTATTTATTTTATTATTTATTTTATTTTATTTATTTATTTATTCAAACTTTTAGTACAGTTTTTTGAGTTTTGTGTGACTTGAATTTTTAATCTTTCTGTAAAATATGTAATAACTTAAATGCACATATTCTATGTGAATCTTTTCTTTAGATACCAGATTTGATATAAATGTTGTAACATAGGTGTGTTGATAGTGGATCCTGGATGGAACTGGCTTCTTACTGAGAAGAATATAATTCTGCATGAGGACTTTATCCATGCCTGTGTCATGCCCGTGTGCATACCCAATTAAACAATGGAAATAAAAGAAAAAATAAAACACAATTTCTCTTCTGAGAGTTTTAATAAAGAAAGACTAAAGCACGAGTAGCTAGTCATTTTGTTTTTTGATATATCTCTTGAATTTTCTAATTCTTTACCTATAAGAATGAATCTTTGGACCAAAGTCTCTTCAACTTCTTCTAACCACAATGACTACTTTATCCCAAGGATATTCATTGTTCTACTGTTTTAGAGATAAAAGGTTTTAGACTCTGCACTCAGTGGTATCATGTGGCATTTGTCATTACATTGTGCTTTATTTATTTTACTTGACATTATGTCCTCCAGGTTCATTCATTTTTTTTCTTTTTTCTTTCTTTTTTTATACAAATCAGCCTATTTATTGCAGGCTAGGCAAGTCTCAGACAGTGGAGCTTCTATTAGTCTTTCAGTTCCTTCAGTCTTCTGAAGGCAGACTTCACTGTGACTGCAGAAGTAGTGTTGTAGGTCTAGGCCCTGCTGGCCACTCTTTTCATGCTGGAGTCACAGTGCCAGATGCCAATGGCTTGTCTCTTCATCTTGGTCTTGTCAAAGAATGAACAAATACTTGGCGTGCTGGCAGATTTCAGTTTTCTTCGCCATTTTCTGGAGGGAGGCAACATAGTGGGTTCCATATGTCCTGACAATCCTGACCTTCTTAGTGCATTTAGCCATGTGATCGGAACCGAAGCCCAAGCCCAAAAAGGTCATTAATTTTCCTAGTAACAAGATTTATTTTGAGACATGATATAGCCACCTGTGATCACAGATGAACTGGATTCACCTGAAAGGGGGGCTGGAAATGAAAAAGGGGGGACAGAGAGGTGAGAAAAGCATGAAGTCAAGACAAAGTTTTCTGATTGAAGCTCAAAGTTTAATATTCAGCTCTTCTAATTTAAAGAGAAAGCCCCACCAAGCCCATTCTTGTTTCAGCAAGAGATGGGTAGGGAAACCCATCCTTTGTCACAGCAGAGCTGCCTCAAGGCAAGCTCAGTGGGCAGTCTATTCTTCTAAGTTCTTGTAGCAAGTTGTATGTGCAGCCAAGGTGGGTAATTCCATGTAGGTCCTATTATTTGGTCTATTGTGGTAAACAAGGTCTTTCAGGCCTGCTCAAGGCTGGGGATAGGGCACAATTCCCCCTTATTAGTTTTTTAAAGATGAGCAGTGCCAGCAGCTGGACGGGGCACAAGATTTCATCACATCTAGGGTAAAGAGGTGACCATGCTTGCCTTAGGTTGGTGACTATATTGCTCCTTATTACCCATCATGGAGAATATACATAGCATTATTGATATATGCCTCTGTCTTAGGTCTATAGGAGCTGAAGAACACTCTTACCCATCTTTGACTATCAGCCATCTATGGCATACTCTTTCCCATACAGACCAAAGCCACATTCAGACCCAAGGACCTGTGAGCATTCTCTCAATGGATTTCTTCATAGTGATGGATAATTGCCATGGTGAATAGCTGAGCTTGCTGAAAGTGATCATGTGTGAAGGCAACCAATCTGTTTAAAATACAAGGTTCAAAGGTGAAAAGCAACAAGATTATAATTAATGGTCCAAATAGTATAGAAAACAGAGTTGTAAGCAGGAATGTCCCAGGTATCTAATCCAGCTGCTAATTGGCAGGAATAAAACACAAAATCTGGCCACAAGGTATATAGGGTATGGCTTTAAGTATTGATAAAAAACCGTATACTCTCCAGTAAGAGTGGAGACTATACCCTGGGTTAAATCAGCTGGCTCATAGAGATTTTGAGCCACCTTCATCATTAGAATCATAATCATTAGGTTCAAGATCTGTATCTTCTTGATGGACCAATCTTTCAGGCACCCACTGGGCTCCATTTTTTTCTTTTTGTTAAAAAACACATAGAACCATGGTTCCAAATTAAAACAGGGTTGGGATCATTCCATGTATTAGTTAGGGGTTCTCTCCATTTGACCTTGGCAAATGAGCTGGAAGTGACTTGATGCCAGTGGTGATCCTCTAAGATTGGTATTTAGCATCAGTTTGTAAAAAATTTAAAACAAATAAAACAAAAGTAAGATGTGCTTTTGGTGACCTTGGAGGGTATAATTCTCCCTCTTTAGCTTTTAAAAGCCAATTTTTCAGAGTTTCTTGCAAAACCAGGGCAGAAGCTCCAGTAGCGGTTCCTCCCACACTCAGAGAGTTATAAAGATATTATTTTAAAGTTCCATAATATGCTTCACAATTTCTTGTCCTTGAGGATAAAAGGAATCTCAGTAATATGGGTAATATTAAATTGTCAACAAAACATCTCAAATATCTGACTGCAATAGCCAGTTCCATTATCTGTAATCTGATATGGAACACCAAGAATAGAAAAATAATGTAGGCAACAACTAATTACATTTTTAGTTGCTTCTCCTGTTAAAGCAGTTGCCACTAGACACCCTAAAAGGTGTCAAGTCACATGTACATACTATAATTTTCCAAAATCAAAAATGAGCAGTATTCATTTGTAAAAATTGATTACACATAAGTCCTTAAGGCTTAACATCATTATGAAAGAATTGAGGATACTGAGATCAAGTTTTTGCAATTTAATTTGTAAATTCTCTTGAAATACCAAATTAATGTCTCAAGCTATTGCTAGTTTGATGGTGTAAAGAATAAGATTGTTTGGCCAATTGTTCTTGTAAGGCCTATAATCTGTCTGGTATACAAATCTGCTGTGGTATTGCCATGGGGTCCAGACAATCCAATATGAGCTCTTACGTGTCTTATGAAGTTAAGGAGCAGTACATGTTTTTAAAATTAAGCTGTATTAGTATAAATAACTGTAAATTTTGAGAATTAGCAATATCTAAAAAAAGGAACAATTTCAAACAATTATAAACCATGAGCTATATACTGCCTATGAGTATACAAATTGAAGGCTTGATTTTTTTTTAGCATTTGAAACAATGGCTATAGCATGTAATTCAATTATCCGTGCTGAAGCAGGGTAAAACTCAAGAAAATAAACATGTGATCTAATTTCATATACTGCCTTCGCATTAGATGAATTGTCTATAAATACAGTAAACACATTTTCTATGGGATGCATGCGCAAATTTACAGGAAATACAAAAGCATGCATAGAGGAAAACTGTAACAACTTATCTTTTGGATAATGTTTATCGAATTTGCCTAAAATGTTTGCCATGCAATAGGCCAAATATCATTATTCTTCAATAATTTAATTGCTGTTTGGAATAAGGAATAAGCATTTCATCCAAAATACTTTCAGTATTCTATCTTACAATTCTGTATCAATATAGTAACAGCTTCATAATAGGATGTTCAAACTTTAATTGCAGATGAAGAAGGATAAATCCACATTAATGCTTTCATTTACCAAAGGATCACTGTGAGCACACGAGTAGCAATAACACAAACAGCCAACAATTGGTTATAGTCTATATAATGTATCTGCTGATAATTAACAGCTTACTCTACTTTCTACAAAGCTATTCCTCCTTCATCAGTTAATTGTCACAGAGGCTTAAGTCCTCTTGTTGTGAGCTTAAGGTGAGGTCTTAGCTAATTAATATCTCCTAACAACTTTTGAAAAATCATTAAAAGTAAACCTTTTTTTTTTCTTTTTTGCATGTATACCTGCAAGCCAGAAGAGGGCATCAGATCCCATTATAGATGGTTGTGACCCACCATGTGGTTACTGGGAATTGAACTCTAATATTTTTGGTTGTGAGTCTAGCCTTTAACAGCTGAGCCATCTCTCCAGCCCCAACTCTCTTTTCTTATTGTAGTTTTCTGTGCCACAATCTGTTTAGAATATAACTGAGGTCCCAAATATTGAAAAGATATTGCTGTTGAATCTTTTCTGGAGCAAGAAGCACTTCCCAAAATTTTAAAGCTTGTTGTATGAAAGCAAAGGCAGAAAAACTCCTTCAGAGAGATGAGCTAATAAAATATCATACAATGAATAATATACACTGAAAGAGTCACATTCTTAACTTATTGTATTAAGAAAACAACATCTTTTTGTAATATATAATGTAAGGCTATTAGCCATTCCTTGAGGCAAACCTTTCTAATGGTATCACTTCATGGTCTCTCAAAAATTACAAGCAAACTCACTGAATGTGAACCTGCTACCTTCACCAGGGTGTAAAGGCACAGCATAAAAACAATCTTATGCATTTCCTGAAATGGCAGCTGGAGTAGGCAAGTCAGGCAGTAATGCCCCACAAGTTTCATAAATCTTAAGTTTGAACAAACTTTGTTTTGGATTAATTGAATAACCAATACCATGTAGCTGAGTGAGAGTATCAGATAAAGGCCAAGTTGAAGGCCAATCTTGTCCTCTCTTACTCTAGAGCAATTCTTTTGTTAGCAGTCACAGCTACAACGCCATGGAGGGAAGCAGACATAATTTTAATTTCTCCAGCATAACCATTATCTATAACTCCTGGCCTATAAGCTGTCTGTATTGAATGTCTTTGGGTCTGAGGTTGACCCCCTGCCAAAAAAAAAAAAAAAAAAGAACAGGCAAGGCAATAAACATATTCTGAAAAACATGTTTTTTAGGGGCTGGTCCGGATGACTAAGACAAAAGGAATGCCACACATGCAAACTTCTGTTTAGATCACTCTGAGCATTGTCTTAACTCAAATGTAAATATTCTTAATCTGGGCCTATTTCCTGAGGCCTGGCCCAAAAATTATCCTTCCTCCAGGTCTGTACTGTGCCCATGCCTCAGCTTTTTTTTTTTAACACTTTTACTCAACTCTGCCTGAATAAACATGGGTGAGTCAAAAAATCCTAAGCTTACGATTGAACTCCCAAATGCAGCTAATGGAATACTGGCAGTTTAGCTATATTTTACAGTTTCTTTTGCAGTATTAGTGTATAACCATAATTTTTAGAAACAAAACCAATTCTTAACAATGCAAACAATCCATTTTCTCTAAAATCAACACCAAGTGCATTACTTTTCATCTTACCAAGTTTGGCTGTCAGTTCTTATATATGAATGCATGCTGGTGCAGCTTTTAATATATGTCGTTAAAGAGACATTGTTTTAAATATTTTATACATCTGGTTTGTGAATAACTCCAACCCTGTGTTATCAGTTTTAAGCCAAATTTCTGTTACCAAAGTTGCAAATTTTTAATCATATCCAATAACTTATAGGCCAATAATATATAACTAAGACATACAGAATGTATTTATACTTTTAAAACCAGTCAGAAACAAAAATGAAGTGGCTACATATCTTATATATTTAGAGTAAAGAAAATTTTCTTGCTTTTTCTAGCTGTAATTTCAAGAGAAAAGCACCTTGTCATAGATATTTTTCTAGGAAAAACAACTCTCAGCTTCTTTTTCATAGAAGCCAAAAACCTGCTGGGCCTTAAAAAACAGTTTATGCAGACAATCAGTTTCTGGAAAGGCTTCTCCAGCTCAGCTTGACTCCTAACTACAGGCGTAAAGTAACCTCTCAGCTTCTCCTGTGTACATTAAGACTGCCTTTAAAACAAAGTTAAACTAGATTAAGGGGTGGATACCTAGCAGTTTTAATCATTTTTTCTTTTGAATATGAAACACAGAACAACATCATTCAAACAAGGAAACAAGAAGAGACAATTGACACACGTGGAGAGATTGGCATGCTGAGGACAGACAATAGACAGAGAAAGCAGAACTTTCTCCAGTAGGAGCCAGAGAGAAAGCAGGACGTCTCCTGATTTTCTCCTGTTCCTAAGACAGCTCCGAAATAGCCTTTTCCTTCTTTTTTTTGCTGACACAGCCCAGAGAGAGGACAACTGCTTTTCTGAAACCCTTTCTCTATCTCATATTCAAGGTCTAATTTAGTTTCTTTTCTTACTTTCTTATTTTCTTTCTTTAGGCGGTATAGCGGTGGCTATTGATAGTTACTCCTCAGTGTCCTGCTTTCCTAATTTCCCAATTCTTTCTAGCCCTGCTCCCCTCACCTGAGTCAGCTTTTAGGCTGCAGATGAATGCCTGTTTAGAATTCTCCTGTCCCATGTTTTGCTGTCACTCTCTAGGTGAAGTCAGCATCAGGTCAACACCTATTCAGCCTAGACTGTATCCTCTTAAACACACCTCCTGCAAACACAGCCTCCAGAAAATAACTAGCATTAGCATCAATGCTGTTAATTGCTTACCAAGTGTGGGATACTCTTCTTCCATTTTCTGTGGAGCTCCACCTAAGACAGCATTTCTCAGTGGGTCCCCTGTTTTCAGGCTCCATATTGGGCACCACCTGTAGCCACCTGTGGCCATAGATGAACTGGATTCACCTGAAAGGGGGGCTGGAAATGAAAAAGGGGGGGCGGAGAGGCGAGACAAGCATGAAGCCAAGACAAAGTTTTCTGATTAAAGCTCAAAATTTAATATTCAGCTCTTCCTAATTTAAAGGGAAAGCCCCACCAAACCCATTCTTGTTTCAACCAGAGATGGCTAAGGGAAACTCATCCTTTGTCATAGCAGAGCTACCTCAAGGCAAGCTCAGTTGGCAGTCTATTCTTCTAATTTCCTGTAGCAGGTTGTATGTGCAGCCAAAGTGGGTAATTCCACCTAGGTCCTATTATTTGATCTATTGTTGTAAACAAAGTTTTTCAGGCCTACTCAAGGCTGGAGGTAGGGCACAAGATGATCTTATGTAGCCTAGAGTAACTTCAGACTTAGTATCTACCCAAAGTTGACCTTGCAATCCTGCCTTCTGCCTCTGTCTCCCAAGTGCTAAGTTTACAAATATGCTTTACTGTGCATGGCTGATTATTATTATGGGGGAATAGTATACCACTACATACCATATTTATTTATTCACACTAGGATGAACATTCAGGCATAAGTTATGTGTTAACTGCTGTGAACACACTGTAACAAATGTATGCAGATAGCTTTTAGACATGTTGATTTCACTTTATTTTATTTTTAAGTTTTATTTAATCGTTTTTTTATACTCCAAATTTTATCCTCCTCCTGGTCCACACACTGACTGTTCTACATCCCATACCTCCTCCCCCCAATCCCAATCTCCACCAGGATGCCCCTAATTCTTCCACCCTCCACCCCATCAGACTTCCCAACTCCCTGGGGCCTCCAGTCTCTTAATGGTTAGGTGTATCTTATCTTACTGAGCCCAGATTCAGCAGTCCTCTGCTGGATATGTGTTGAGGGCCTCATATCAGCTGGTATATGCTGCCTAGTTGATGGTCTAGTGTCTGAGAGATCTCAGGGGTCCAGGTTAATTGAGACCACTGGTCGTTCTACAGAGTAGCTCTCCTCCTCAGCTTCTTCAAACTTTTCCTTTATTCGACCACAGGGGACATCAGCTTCTGTCCATTTTGTGAGCACTCCATAGCCTCAGTAATAATGTCAAGCCTTGGTGCCTCCCCTTGAGCCAATTTGGGCCTGTCTCTGGATCTCCTTTTCCTCAGGCTCCTCTCCATTTTTTGTCCCTGCAATTCTTTCAGACAGGAAGAATTATGGGTCAGAGTTTTGACTGGGGGATGGAAATCCCATCAATCACTTGATGCTCTGTCTTCCTTTTTTAGGTGGGCTCTACAAGTTCTCTTTCCCCACTGTAGAACATTTCATCTAAGGTCCCTCCTTTTAAGTCCTGAAAGTCTCTCACCTCCCAGGTCTCTGCTACCCTCTGGAGGGTCCCCCTACCTCTTACTTCTTGAGGTTGCCTGTTTCCTTTCTTTCTGTTGGCTCTCTGGGCTTCAGTCTTTCCCTTCCCCTCCCCATCCAATATCTGATCACATTACCCTCTTTTCCTCCCTGTTCCCTTTCCCAGCCAGAACCCTTCCTCCCTCTCCCCTGTCCTGTGATTGCTTTCTTCTCCCTCACATGTAGGATTGAGGGGTCCTCAGTTGTGCCCTTTGGCTTGTTAATATTTTTGAGTACTTTAGACTGTATCTTGGGTATTCTGTCTGTACTTTTGGGGACTAATATCCACTAATTAATGAGAACATATCATGCATGTCCTTTTGGGTCTGAGTTACCTCACTCAGTTAATACTTCTTCAATATTATTACAAAAAGATTGACTTGAAATGATAATATTTATGATTGTTTCATAGTATGGGATTAAATAAAAAACCATTATTTTGTTGTTCATTAGTAAACTGTCTAGAATTTATTGTTTTGTAGTTTTATTTTATGCTTATATTTTAAAGGAAATGGACTGATTATACTTTGCATCATCTGAGTATTGAGGAATTTCAGAAGTGTCATGTCATATCAAACCTACAATTTAAATGAAATCTGTTATATTATACAGGTTTTATTAGTTTGTTTATATCATCTATCTTCAGTCAGTTTCAGAAGCTACCAATGATCATTTCTCAGTGTTATTCCATCATTAGACTGTATAACAGAAATATTACATGTTGTATTGTGTGTTTGTGCACATGTGTTCTATAGGGCTAGAACCTCTCACTGAAACTGAAGCTGAATGTTTTGGCTAATCTGATTGGATCTGCCTGTCCTTGAGTACTAATACTAATACTGGAGTGTAATGCAAATGTGGCCATGGTTGTATTCTATATCTGTGATGGGGATTTGAACACAAGTACTAATTCTTCCACAGGAAACATTCTTGACTACTGATCCATATTCCCAGCCTCTCACCCTGACATTCTTTTTTTCATTTTTTATTGGTTATTTTATTTATATCCATTTCAAATGTTATCTCACTTCCCAGTTTCCCCTCCACAAACTCCCTTTCCTTTCCTCCCTTTCCCCTGCCTCTATGAGGTTGCTACCCTACCTACCTACCCACTCCTATCTCAGCAACCTAGCATTCCCCTGTCCTGGGTCATCAAGCCTCCATAGGACCAAGGGGCTCCCCTCCCAGTGATGTCAGGTAAGGCAACCTTCTGCTACATATCCAACTGGAGCATTGGGTATCCCCTGTGTACTCTTTAGTTGGTAGTTCAGTCCCTGGGAGCTTTGGGTGGTCTGGTGATTGATATGTTGTTCTTCCTATGAGGTTGCAAATCTCTTCAGCTCATACAATCCTTGCCCTAACTTCCCTGTTGGGGGTCCCCATGCTCATTCCAATGTTTGACTGTGTACATCTACATATTTATTGGTCTGGGTCTGGCAGAGCCTCTCAGGGGACAGCTATACCATGCTCCTGTCAGTAAACACTTCTTGACATCAGCAATAGTGTCTGGGTTTGATGGAATGGAACCCTAGGTTGAACAGTTTCTGGATGACCTTTCCTTCAGTTTCTGTTCTACTCTTTGTTCTTATATTTCCTTTTGACAGGTGGAATTCTGGATTAATATTTCTGAGGTGAGGGATGGGGTCACCATGACATTTTTATATTTCAGTCTTAACTTATATATCAAATATATGGTTTTGTTTTCAGAATAAAAAAAAACACGTATTATTTTATAAAATTTATTATAATAGTTTAATGAATTGTTTGATAGCTTTCAAATTTTTCCAAATATTTATAGATCATCTATAAATCCAAAATCTGAATATTTCTTATGTGGAAAGTTCAATTATATACCTGCCTATATTGGCAAAAAAGTGTCTGGTGTTAACTAAAGAAAGCATATGAGTTTATGCCTTGAACGATTTGAAATGGCGCTTTTTATATTGCTTATATATTCTAATAGGATTAACATTGCTATATATGAACTCTATTCTGGATTGTTTCCCAAAATTTGTGACTTTTTAAAACAGAAAGTGGATTTTAGATACCACACTTACATGTGAAGGGTGTACTTATAAAAGAAAAGACATAAATTTGAGATTTTATAGGAGATGATTTTAATGGACTAAGGTTGTATTCCATTCTGAAACCATTAACTGTTGCAAGAGATATTAGAAAAAAAAAGGGACATCCGACTAGCTCTCGGCCTTGCCATGTTCCTGCTCTAAGCCCATTTGTCTTGGCAAGCTCTCCAGCAGGACTGGAGTTCCCAAGCTGGTCTCACAGGGTTGCTCTCTCTAGCTTGTTCCTGTAGCAACCGGTCGCTATGTTTCCAGCTCCAGTTTGCTCATCTCTGGAGCCACTAGTTCCTTCACAGCTATAACCACCTGGTTATCAGAGGATCCATTTACAAGTAACCCAGTAAAGTAAAACTCTGAAGCTTAAAGATTAACCAATGAATTTATGTATTAGCAAATACTCAACACACAGGATGACCAGACAATTAGAATTATTATCCCAATTACCTAACCTTGATATGATTAACTACCTGAGACTGCTAGAGACACAAAGGTGACAACCGCAGCCATCTTGCCTCCCCTCCTGCTCTCCTCTCTCTCCCTCTGTCCCATACTTTTCTGTTTCACCTCCCCTTCAACTGCTCAATCACTGGCTCTAGCCTTTATTTTACAAATTAAGGTGTACAGAAGGTTCACAGGAAGTCACCTGTATATAATTCACTCCTCCTCTGCAACCCCTCCTGAAAAAGCAGAATTAGCATCAAAATACAAGACCTGGGCTATCCACAACAACTAACCTTTTAAAAATGCAAATACTTTCCTAATTCCTGACTGCATTTCCTTGTTTCTGAAGCTGTATACTATTGGGTTCAATGTAGGAGTTACTAGAGTATATAGTGCAGCTACAATCTTGTCTTTCTCAAAGGTATAGCTGGATGCAGGTCTGATATAGGTGTAGATTACGGGAGAATAATAAAGGGCCACCACCATGAGGTGGGATGAGCATGTAGAGAAGGCCTTCTTCTTGCCTTCTGTTGTGCGAATGCGGAGAATAGCAGCAATAATAAATCCATAGGAAATGCAGGTTAGCGTGAAGTCTCCCACAGCCAGGGTGATATCAGCAACGTACACCATCACCTCATTGACTCTTACAGGACTACAGGACAAAGCAAGCAGTGGGGGTATTTCACAGAAGAAGTGATCAATGATATTTGGCCCACAGAATGTCAGCCTCAGAATGAGACCAGTGTGTACCCAGGAATTGGTTACTGCAATAGCCATGACAATGCTAAGCAAGGCTGCACATGTATAGTGGTTCATAATAGTACTATACCGAAGTGGGAAGCAAATGGCCACATAGCGGTCATAGGCCATGGTAGTGAAGAGCACCATCTCAGCCCCCAAGGACCACGTGAAAAAGAAGAGCTGACACATGCAGCCCCCATATGAAATTGAGTTTTGTGATGTTAACATTGTTCTTAACATTTTTGGGATGATGCTTGTAGTGCAGATTATGTCCACCACAGCCAGGGCCAGAAGTAGAATATACATGGGCGTGTGCAAGGTGGTGTTATAGATTATGGCAACAACAATTAGCATATTACCAAGAAGAGCCACAAGGTAGATAAAAAGGAAAACAATGAAAAGTATTCCCTGAAGTTCAGACTTTTCAGTAAGTCCCAGAATTATAAACTCATTAACAATGCTGAAATTCATTATACATGAGTGGTCAAATGGAAAATTTCTCTCAGTGTAAACAATGGAGAATTAAAGAGACTGTTTCAAGTGATATTTTGGGGTTTATGATGTTTCACTATTTATGAGGTGCAATTATGTAGCATAAGTTTCTCTATGATGGGATACTGATTTCCAGGCAATATCCTCTATTCTCCAGATTCCATTTTCTGATTTCTTTTCTTCCATGGATAACTTAAATAAACTGAAGGCAGGAGCAGGTTTAAAAATAGGAGAAAAACACATGTTATCAAATATTCTAATATTACCATTTTACTTGCAACTAGTCTGAATATAATTTTCATTAACACTATCTACCAATATAGAAATGTGATACAAAAACACATATTCTAATAATTTGGTTGAATAAATAATGTTGTTTAGGTGTCATTCTTTGACAAATATATAAGTAAAACTATTTGGAAACATAAAAGCCAGTGGGACTAGCTATAATGAGGATGACTTAGAGGAATACAATCAGCGCACTATCTTGATTTGTATATTCTTGAAATTCCTGAAAGATAGACTTATTACACTCCAAACACTCAAAAACTATTAGAATGTCTGTTTTGGTATAGTTTTTCAGGTTGTTAGTAAATTGAATAAAATGTGTAAAATAAAATTGTTGCCATTAAATTCAAGATAATCACACTGTTATATAACCTAGTTAAGAAATATATATATAATCTCATACAACTTCCATGAGCTCATAGTCTCCTACTATTGAATTTGAATAAATTGATAACACTGTGCTATTTAGAATTAATCAGTCTTTCTTCAGGGTAGTCAAAGAAGGGATCAGGATAAAAAATAGAATCAGTGCTCTATATTTCTTCTTTTCAAAATATCTTTACCATTCTTGTATTAAATCTTTATTTACTTTGATAGACTTGCTTTTTATGCACTGCTAATAAAGGATGTCGATTCAAGGATTTCAAGATCATTGAGACAAAGTAAGACTAAGCGTTGCAGGAATTGTAAGTTTGTTAATAAAATTGTATCAGCGGTTCATATATTTTCAAATACTTTATTTTATTTATCATGTTTAAATAAAGGCAAAATGGTGAATAACTATTTGTGGATTTTCAAACTTGATCTGTAGGCTTAATTCCCTTATGTGATTAACTGATTTAGGTCTCTGATATGATCTTCTGCAACTGTTGAGAATGGAAGGAACAAATATACCTTTTGTTGAATCTGTAATCCACTTTAAAATCCTGAAAAATTATAATTTAATTAGATTTAATTGTAATAAATTTAATTTAATTATATAATTAGAATTTAAAACCTTCAAAGTGAGTGAAGCAACTGCAAGTGGAACACTAGTCCAAACAATAAAACAAAGTCTTTGAGTTTTTTCTTAAAATATATATATATATATATATATATATATATGCATTCTGTTATTGAAATAATATAAGTTAATGCATATTATAATTGAAAATATATTTTAAAAAAACTAAAGAAAAAAAAGAGTAGTCCAGACTTAGTCAAGCAGATGCTCAAAAAATATTTTTCCTACAATAAAAAAGGATTGCTTCAAATTTTCTTGAAAATTATAATTAGCATAAATGAAATTATCATTATTACTAATCCATGAAACTATTGCTTACTAGTTTTCCACTAGCCATGTTTCAGTCATGTGGAGAGAAATGAGAATTTTAGTAACAAAATAAGATATAAAATTTTAAAGAATCTGCAAATTTATAAGGAAATGAGCAATTGTGCCTCTTTTTACCACATCCAAGTTAAACTAAGGCTGAACCGCCAGGATATTTATGGTTCTTGCCTCTCCTCCCTCCCCCGTAACACTTCATTTACTCTACAGGAGCCCTGGCTTTCTTTGATATGTCCTATTGCCATGCAAAAGATAACCCAAAGGGCTCAACTAGGAATCACCTATGGATTTGAGAGTTAAAGGGTACCTCTCAATATAAAAATAGTTTTATATTTTTTATATATTTTAATATATTTTAATTATAATTAAGAAAACATATTTTTTATAAAATGGCATATGTTGTGAACAGAAACTTTACAAAAAACGAATTATGAATGTTGAGCACATATGTGGAAAACTGCCTTACATTTCTGATCATCAGATATAAATAGAAATTAAAGCTGCGGTGATATAAATAAATGTAACATGGTATATTGCAAAGCTATGACTAAATAGAGTGATAACTAGGTTTAGTAAACATGAGGAAAAAGTGAACACTTCTGTACCTTTTGTTAAAATATAAATTACTGATAAGGTTTCAAGAATAACCTGAGGATCTCAAAGATATAGTAAAAATGGAATTACTGATATTTTATTCTCCTGACATTTCTTCTTCTGGGGATACATTCACTGATATTGAATCAGAATGTCTAAAATATACTTGTTACTTTTATGCTCATTTTAGCAATATCCACAGTAGAAACTCCATGGAGTCAACCATATGCCCATCAATGAATTAATGAATAAATGCAGTATGGAATATTACACAATGAAATACTGTGAAGTCTGAAAACAAATGAATATTGATTATAAAAATTTAAGCTAACCTGAAAGACATTGTATCTAGAGATATAACCGAGGTATAGAAAGAAAATATGAACTTAAAAATATGTATCTAGGCTTCGTCTTCTAAGTTTAGGATAGAGCTCCCAGGACATTTAACTTCTAATGTCCAGTCAAGGCACAAAGTTGTTAGCTATGTGCTGTGCTATTCTGTGTTCTCGTAAATTTGTCTTACTGTTTCTCTACTAAGAACACTTTTTAAATGTGGTTTGTTATTGTAGCACATTTTACAAAAGAAGCTATACTTTTACAGTTATAAACTGTACATACTCTATGAAGCTGTGCTCTGAGTTTATTTCTATGTGGAATTTCATACCCTGTCATGTCCTGTAAATAAAGATTAAGTTCCATTCTTCTTTTAAAAGAATATGTATCTCATAGAAATACAGAGAAAAGAAGTGTTGAGCATTCATAAATACTGTCTTCAATTCTCAGTATGTATTCACAGATTAAATAGAGATGTCAGGCATCACTTTTCTTTGATTATTAAATACTGACTGTGAAACATTAGTTCAATTCTGGGAACACATAGAAATGCAGTTAAGATTGTTTTTATTCAGAATTCTAATGCATGTCATTTTAAAAATCCATATTTTAATAAATGGATTTTGTAAATATTAATGACAAATAATAATTAATAATTCATGACAAATAATAATTTTGGTTTGCACATTTAGCAGATATTTTTCTCACAATATCTTTAAAAATAGTGAATAGGTACTATTATATAAAAAAGTAAGCAGGTTTTTGTGCAATAACTTATAACTCAGTCAATTCTACTTACAAGGAACAAGCAGTTTTGAACAAATTTTTAAATGTAACATTTTGTAGTAATTACCATACTTTAGTATTGAATTATATTGCAGTTTGTATAATAGATGGTTTAAAGTTAATTGAATTATAAAACAGCAATCAAATAATTTTATAAAATGAAAGATATATTGTTATAAAAATAATTGTGCATAGTAATAGCACATTTAATTTGATTTTAGAATCTCTAACCCCTTAGCCATGACGTCCTGGCTCAATCTTTCCTGAAATGTGTCTTTATGTTTACCAATGACACTGCTCTTCATACTTCTTCATGTCTTCTTCATACAGAATCCTTTTTCTTCCGGCTTTTTCTACTCCGAGGGCAGATAAATGTAGTATTTTCTTAACAAGCAAGCATATTTTGAAGATCATGAAACAAAGAGACTAGAAAAAATAAATGGTTAAAAAAAGACATTAAAATTAATAGGTAAGAACTGTGGAATATTAAATATGTTCAGGATATGGCAACTGGTTTCCTAAAGAGACAGTGACAGCTTACAGATACACAAGAGCATTTCTATGAAATATAAGAGGATTGAATGTGTGGATATTATAACATTCCAAGAAGTATTCTTGTGGGTAGTCAATAGGGACAAATCACACTTTTAAGGGAAGAAGTGATATGTAGTATTTCTTTATTCTTGACAAAGATCCCGAATACCAGCACAGAGGATTAATGCAGAGGAGACATTTATGTTATCCATCTTGCCTTGATAATAGGTTTACAAATTCTTTGTTTTAGAAATATATTAATTTAGCTAACCATATCAAGATTTATCTTTCATCATTAATTGATCTACCAGAAAATATAAAGTCATGCAATATCTATAATCACTCACAGAGATGACTTAGACAGGCTCGTTTTTTAATGATTACTGAGGAAGTAGCAGCAAGCTCTTCCCAGATGGGTGATTTTAAAATCTATGGGCATTTATTTAACACACTAGAACACAGACTATTAAAACAACAGCTGATTTCATAGTGATACATTTTTGTTTATCTCACCAAGATATCTGTTTAATTATAGGGTGATATCAAGATTCACAATATTATTGCCCTTATTTAATAAGATAATAATTTGATAATTAAGAATTTGTGATATTGATAGCATTAACAAACATGCTCATATCATACAGTCACCATAATGACATGGGTATCTGGATCCATGACATCTAATGACAACATGTGATCTATGCAAAAAAGTTAAGTTATTCACAATCCTGCATAATTTCTGCCATCTCTTTCTTCAGAGACAGTCAGCATCACTGCCATTAAGAGGGACATAGCCACATTTACAGAGTGCTGCCCACTTAACATGCTACAAACATAAAATATCAGTCTTTGAGCTTTCATGAGAATCTGATGGAGGAAATTATCCCATATCCTCCTATTCCTGAGTGATTTCTGTCAGACACCTTCATTCTAGACAATTCTCTAGTAAACACCTGTTGAAATAAAAGTGCCCAACCGTTGCTTTAAAAATGACATTTTCATTAGCTTAGCTTCTGTAGTTTTGAGTTACTAACACAGAGACTGTTGATGATTCATTGTTATAGGTTTTAAAGTGATCCTGGTAAAATAAGAACTAAAGATCTTGACTAGACAGGAAAGATGTGACTTATAAAAAAATAAAATGTGGTAATCTTCACATGCTGATAAAGACCTATCATCTCAGAGCTCAGAAAGATAAGGCAGGGAGATTGTAACAAATCTGAGGCCAGCCCAGCCAGAATAATATATTTTATGTAAGTCTGTTCTACAGAGTTTGACACATAGTCCCCCAAGCAAAAGGATAAAATATGCTCAATGTGACAATACCTACATACATGTCTTGCCTTTACCTAAATTTTCATCACCTAGGTCATCCTAAAATTACCTTAGCTTGGATACTGAAGGACCTCTGTACATAAGACACTTTAGGCTCAAATTTTGGAACAGTTGAACACCATAGGAGATCCAGGTTGTTATCCCTGTTTGTAAATTTCAACAATACACAACACTTGAAAAGCATTTTCTTCTATTTTTTAAAAAGAAAAAAATTTGAATTTATGATTAACCTGTTCTTGTTTCAGTCTAGAGTCGGTTATATTTTTCATTATAGCAATTAGAATTTGTATCAAATAAGTGGACAAAGTTTTTGCACAAACCGTTTTTTAAAAGATATTTTACTAATAAAAATTTAAGCTCACTTTAATGAGTTATTGCAGAGCAGCTTTCCAACCATTCACATGATTTATAGTGAATTCATCAATGGGTGTTCTTTTGAACGCCAGTCTCATGCCATTATCTATTTGTTTGTTTTTGATTTTGAGGATTGTATCCCTGCATATTGACCAACATTCCCAGCTTGTTTCATGCAAATTTTACATGAGAAGAGGAAAGTCATACTGCCAATAAAAGCAAATTTATTTTAAAAATCTTTGTTTGAATTAAATTACAATCTACAGATGGTTTTCTTTTATGCCATGGTTGAATTAATAAGTAAATGCATTATTTAGCTCATAAATATCCCTATTTGTGCCACAATTTCATAGATAGAACTTTTACAAATACTCACTTCAGTGCTTGGCTGGAATGGTTAGGTAGAGGTTTATATTAAATTAACAGAAAAAAAACAAACAAACGAACCCAGTAACCACTCTAAGTTCTGTATCTATGTGTCTTGTATCTTTTCTATGCTTTCTTGAGTATCAGTTCCTGCATATTTAGGTTCATCAAGTCTTCTAGTCATCATTCAAATTCAGGGTGCCCCAGAGACAGTGTCTTGAGCCACTTGCTTAGTGCTATAGTAAAATGGATCTCAAAGGGACAATTAAAAGATTTCTAAACTATATTAATAATCACAAAGTGGAATGACTTTGGTTTTTATCTCACAAGAATATAGAGTAGTGGCCTAAATAATGAGAGACATTGCAGCTACCAGTGATGCAAGGGGCTAATGGGTGTACACATTCAATGTAATGTTTTACAAGAAGACAGAGTTTGCAAGATCATCTGCTTTCAAATTATGCTACAAAGCTATAATAAATATATATATATGTGTGCGTGTGTGTGTGTGTGGCAGAAGACTGACACATAGACATATTTAGAAAAACAGGGGGCTAAGAAATCATGTTATATGTTTATAGCTAAATTATAAAAGTCAAAAGAATTGGGCATTTCTGATGTTAGAAGTTGTACCAATAAAGTCTAATCAACATGATTGCCAAAACATAAGCTGAACAAAGACAACTTCAGTGAACAAACTAAAGTGGACAGGGGAAATACTAATAGACCTCAACCCTACACAAAGAACTACAGGCCAGTAAGGAATATTTAGTGAGGACAAATAATCTTCCCTAGGGAAGAACATACAAATTGGTTATTCAGGACCAATGATCAACCCTAAAGAGAGACATACAAGGAACATTCTAGTTGTACTTATGTACAAGGAAGTTGTACATATGTACTTAGATTTATACATATATTCATACATAAACATGTACATGCATAAACATATATGCAGATTTCAATGAATGAAAACTAGAACATGAATTTATTTTTATTGGAATTTTTATTAGATATTTTATTAATTTACAGTATAAATGTTATTCCTCTTCCTGGTTACCCTTTCACAAACCCTCTATCCCATCCCCTCTCCCCCTGCTTCTATGAGGTGTTCCACCACCCACCCCTGCCTCACAGACCTAGCATTCGCCTATACTGGAGCATCTAGCCTCCAGAGGCCCAAGGGCCTCCTCTCCCATTGATGCCAGATAAGGCAATCCTCTGCTACATATGTAGCTGGAGCCATGGGTCTCTCCATGAGTACTCTTTGGTTGGTAGTTTAGTCCCTGGTAGCTCTGGGGGCTCTGGTTGGTTGACATTGCTGTTTTTCCTATGGGGCTGCAAACTCCTTCAGCTCCTTCAGTCTTTCCCTGGACTCTTTCGCTGGGGTCCCAGTGCTCAGTCCAATGGTTTACTATGAGCATCTGCATCTGTATTGGTCAGGCCATGGCAGAGAGTCTCAGGAGACAGCTCAGGCTCCTGTCAGCAAGCACGCTTTGGCATGAATTTAAAAGAGAACAAAGTATCATTCAAATATAAGTGCATGATAAATAAATACATAAAGCCAATCTACCAATGATCTATCATCTGTCTATGTATCTATCATCTATTATCTGTCTGTCCTTCCATATCTATCTATGTATCTATCAATCTATGTATCTATCATCTGTAATTCATAAATAAATGATGCAAAAACATACAATGAAGGAAATATTTTTATTTCTCAAAACGTGGATCAAACCCATTGGTCTGTTGGAATCTAATGGAATTAAATTTAAGACTTAGACATAAATCTACACAGCTATGGACAACAGATTTTTAATTAAAAAAAAAATCCAGAAGCATGCACTGAGAACAAGGCAGGATCTTGAGAATGTGGTGTTGTTTAAACTAGGTGGCTGGAGGCAGAAGACTCCAAATAAATCCATATATAGCGACCTGACAAAACTCAACTCCAAATGAACCAAAGACCTTAAAAAATAAATCCAGACACTAAACCTATAAAAGAGAAAATGGGGAATAGCCTTGAACCCATTTGTACAGGAAAAGACTTTTTGAAAAGACCACCATTAACACAGACAAAAAGACTAACATTAATGAACTCCATGAAACTGAGAAGCTTCTGTACAGCAAAAGACATACCACATAGGAAGAACAACAGTATCAACCAGTCCCCCACAAAGCTTTCAGGGACTAAACAACCAACCAAACAGTACACATGGAAGGACCCAGGGCTCCAGCTAGTTAGCATAGGATTGCCTTATCTGGCATCAGTGGTAAGGGAGCCCCTTGGTCCTGTGGAAGCTTGATGACCCAGGGTAGGGGAATGCTAGGGTATAGAGGCAAGTATGTGTGGGTGGGTCAGGGAGCACCCTCATAGAGGCGGGGGAGTGGGGGTGGATAGAGGTTTGTGGAGGAGAAATTGAGAAGTGGGATAACATTTGAAATGTAAATAAATAAAATAACCAATAAAAAATAAATAAAATACACTGTCTTTTAGACAAAGAGCCAACCTACAGAATGAGGAAAGACTTTCTACCAACTACAAATATAAGTGAAGGCTAATATTAAAAATATATAGAGAACCCCCAAAAAATAGACACGAAGAAAACAAAAAAATTCAATTAAAAATTTTATATTTTTCCTATTTCTGTACAGAAATAAAATTTAATTTTATTATTACAATCATATAAGTGAAGGTGTGTGCAAATGTAATGTATAGATATGTGCTTCTGTTCCCTCAGTATTTTAAAAATATGGCAAAGAAATATTAGCAATTTTATATTCAGATTATCTGGTTGTTTTTATTGTTACCTGTAAACTGTAACAGTATTACAAATAAGGTCAAACTATAGTCTTGAATTTAAAAACTCATCCTCTTTTCTTCTTGTAACTATAATCTGACAATATTCTTCAGCTAGCTGTTGAGGAATATGACTTCCTCTCCCACCCATGCTGAAATGTTGACTGGCTTAATCTTATGCAATTTTTGTGCAGTTAAAAAGGGTGGGAGGATAAGACAAAAAGAAAGGATCTTCTTTTTCTTTCTAATTTAAAATTAGATAATAAAGTGTTTATCTCTATGCAACCATTAACCTCAAAATAATTATATATATATGTATGTATATATATCATATAATAATATGTATATATATAATACATATAATATATGATATATAAACATTTATGGTTATCGGCCCTCAGATATAATTAGATTTTCATTGCTGAGATAGCTAAGTCTTTAATAATGTTTAACTGCCTTAACATCTTTAAATTATCATTGTATAAAGTGGTATCACGTGAAAAAATTGTTAGCAATATTAGCCTTTTCAATTATTAAGTCATGATGTTACCAACGCAGTGGGAAGACAGATTGGACCCCACAGCCAGAGCATGTCTCAAAAACCAACAAGAGAAACGGGAGTCACTTGCACATCTCTTCTGAAAGTAAATAAAGCCAAAGATTGTTTAAAAAAAAAAGAATACTTAATAGATGATGTCCTGGCAGTAAAGCTCTTCCAGCCTCTTGACATCCTGAGTGGTTTCTAAAAAAACAAATGGCTTATGGTGTTTCTTTCAGATAGAGACATATGACATTTTATTTTCTCTTTCTTATTGTAGATGCACTTACTGAAGCCTGTGTAGTAACACTAAAGATGGCACAGTACTAAAAGTCCCCTGAGACTGGAGAATGGATAAAGTACAAGAGAAATCATTACAGAGGCTCAAAAATATTAGAGTCCTCCCAGGGAATTATAACACAAGGCTGAAGAGATCTACCTCCAAAGGAAGCACTCATTTTCTAGAAAAAAGACTTAACTCAGAATTCTGTAAACTTATATCATGCATGACCTTGCACATTTATTTTTCTTGTTTTTGTTTTCATGTTTTCTTTCATTTATTTACTGTCATGCGAATGGTGGACTGAGAATTTTTCTGTACCCAGTTTGTACAAAACAATATATAAATCTATTTTTTTCATTAATTCCTGTTTTCTGTTGCATTTGTAGAGAAAAATCAACTGATTTTTATTTGTAAGAACACTAATTATTTTTCAATTTTAAAATATTGGTTGTTTGAATTCATTGCCTTCATAATAATCATAATCTCTCATTTTTCTATTGTAATGTCTATATAATATTATACAGAGAACTTCTTTTCAAGAATTTTGTAACTTTATATGCACCTGTTTATCTGCATTTTGGCAGAAATATTTTGGCTTCTTTTCAAATTCTTGTGAAATTAATGATATACTTTGTGTCTATCAGTTTCTAATTCATAAATATTTTAGTATATTTCATGAAAATTGTGTTTTGGAATAGATTTACATTTTGACTTATGTTTTACTTTTATTTAAACATTTCTAACACTTCAAATCTTATATCTCAGAAACACAATTTTATGAAAGTTTTCATGTAAGTGATAAAAATATATTACAAGAGTAGCATTCCGTGTATAAGTGATGGGGGCCCTATCCAATATGTCCATTCTATTCCAGAAGGTTCATATTCTCTTCCATTTCTTCCCCAGAATTTCTCTGACCTCCTTGTTACGAAGGGTATATATGAAGGGATTTAGAGCTGGAGTCACCACTGTATTGAGGACATGAACAGCTTTAGTCAGTTGCAAATCATCTTTGATGGATGTTCGAACGTGGAGGAAAATTGTAGACCCATACCAGATGAGTACCACAGTGAGGTGGGAAGAACAGGTGGAGAAAGCTTTTCTGCGGCCACTGGCTGAAGGGATCCTCAGGATGGTTCTGATGATGTAGGCATAAGAGATCAGAGTAATGAGACAGGAACTCAGGATAACCACAAAAGCAATCACAAAAGCCACTGTTTCCACTCCCCGTGTACTGGTACAGGCCAGAGCAATCCAGGGTGCAATGTCACAGAAGAAATGATTGATGGCATGGGTGCCACAGAAGGACAAAGTGCTAATGAGAGCTGCTGGCACAGAAATGGCCAGGAAACCACAAATCCAGGAGCTAAGAGCGAGCAGTGCTGAGAGCAGGCTGTTCATGATAGCCTGGTAATGTAGAGGAAAACAGATGGCCAGGTAGCGATCATAAGCCATGGCTGCCAAGAGAAAGTATTCTGTACAACCTAATGAGAAAACCAAGTACATCTGGAAAAGACACCCTAAAAATGATATGGTCTGGCTCTTCCCCACAAGAATAGCCAGAGCTTTGGGGACTGCAGCTGTAGTGTACCAGATCTCCAAGAATGATAGGTTGCTCAGAAAGAAATACATGGGGGTCTGTAACTGACGGGAAGTACTTACCAACAGCAAGATTGCCACATTACCACCAATAGTGAGGAGGTACATCACCAGAAAAAAGAGAAAAAGAGAAAACTGGAGGACCTGAGATCCAGGGAAGCCTAACAAAAAGAAGTCTTGGGTTACAGTCCTGTTCTCTGTGATCATGGTGCTGATTTTCAAACTAGAAACAAATTTTCCTCACTGAGGCTTATCGTCCAGAAGCAAAGTCCTAGAACGATGAAAAGAAATGAATCCATTGAAATTTGACATTTAGATCATGAAACATGATATCGTAGAAAACTAATGCAGAAAATCAGTATACAGAGATTTTCTAAGTATTCATTTACTAAGGCCGCCATGATATCTGCATCATAGTTTGCTTTTGTGGTTATCCTGAATTCTAAGATTTAAATCCTGCTTCTGCCTACCTGATACCATCCCAAGCCTACGAATGGCTAACTATTTCATGCACTATATTTTTAACTGCCATCTGTGTGGCACTTCAATGGAAAAAAAGAAACAGCTTCTAACTGTTGAGGAATTGGTCCAATTATTTATATTCTAATTGGAACCACACTTAACACTTTCTGAGTCTAAGTTAATTTTGTAATTAATATTCTTGGTGTACAAAAGTAATATTTATTTTTCCTGAGCTATGTTGTTCCAGATGATGATGATGATAAAGATATCCATAATAAAAATAATACAAATAGAATCACATAGGACAACTATGAAGCAACAGGTTCTTGTGTTGTTGACACCTGTAAATGAAAACATGTGAAAAGAAGAGAGTTGTTTGAAACTGTTTCTCAAAAATTACAAATTTAGGTTGTTTCATTTTCTGAAGCTATTGTGACTAGATGAGCAACAAACATGGCTAAGCAACAACTGTGAAGCTCAATCTTGCTTCTTTAGTTGGTTACTTTGTGTGTGAGGTACTCTTGATAATACAGGTGCCCCTGTCTTGCTCTTGGACATTTATCCTTTTCATGTCTAGTTGTATAGTTCTAGCCAGTGAATTTATGATGGGCAAAAGAAAAATTGTTTTAATTTCCCTATACTACAGTAGAAAACACATAATTAATTAGATCATTAATTATTCTATTGGAATAAAAATATTTTTAGATATTAACATTGACCAAGAAGAGAAAAATTTAAAAAATAAATCCTCAAATTGTTAAACTATGTGTCAACATGTGTATCTTGCAGATTTATTTGCACAATGGCTTCTAAAAGTAACAATCTTTTAGTTGTTGAAGCACTAAAGTCAAAAATTAATATGCTCTCTATTGTTCATTTGTTATTTTTAAAACAGTAATCAAGAAGCATTAAATTAATTTTATATTGACCACACCAGTGATGTCAAGTCTCAGAATGTGATACCCCAAAGATGGGTATTTTAAAATAAAGATAATGCAGGAAATTGCAGTATTGGGAGGGTCACTCCCTAAATTTCTTTTCTTCTGAAAACTTACACATGTTGAGAGTCCTGCTTTTCTCTACAGTGAAGAAACAGACCACAAAGTAAGCAAGTGAATTCTCAACATATACACTGCTAAATTCCTCTCTGCTTACCACCATCATATCTTGTTTGCTTCTCACCATACCTCATTATTAAGCCTAGGAATATTAATTCTGTTGACATTGAGTCATAATTTCTGAATGTTTCCATATCTGGAAAATTCAATATATTTGTTACACTTTCTCTTTTTAATCTATTCAATGAGAACTACAATGCTAGCTGAAAGCTGGTTTGTCAATCACTAGTTAATATCCAGAATCATCTTCATAAACCTATAAACATGTTTTTGTTCCTGTTGTAACCTGAATATTGGTTGGGTTGGGGGCCTGTGTTGAAGATTCTACAAGGTACCTGTTGTCTCATTAGAATATCTGTGTCTTTGGAAAGCAGAATATTACAGATACAGAGGCAATTATATTAGACAACTGATGCTCCCTTTTTATAGTTATACATTTCCCCCAACTTTGTTTGCCCTAACATTCTAGAAAGAGTTAGGATAAATCTTTTAAAAATGTTTGATGAGGTTCCCAGCATCTATCATCTCAGAGGCCCAGAATGTTATCAGGCAACATTTGAAGCCTATAACTAAGATGTCTCTATGTTGGCTTATCTAATGTTTATAGCAATGTATTTTAAAGATCCCCTGATTTGTGACTTTATTGCTTTGATCATTATTGTAAAAAATTCCAGAAATTATTATCACAATGGGACACAATATTGATTGTAAAGTAGAACTGTGTTCCTATAGCCTGGTCTTTCGCATTTTTGTTTAAAATAATATTTTATTTTATTTTATACCAGTTGGAGTGAGAGCTGTCTGTAAGGACATCATGATAGTTTGCAAACAATGACATTAAGAATCAGAGCTCAAAGAGGCTCTCAAAGTGGAAGTGTGACAATTACTCCTGGTGACTTGATTCTAGAGTCACAGCATTTTTAAACTGGTGCTCTCCGGGGCCATTCCAGAGGTGTCATTAACATCAGATTCTTAGGTTAAAAGAGGTGATGATTTAATATGCACAAGTATAAGTTACTGGTCAAAACAATTACCTTCTTAAATTTATGAATGCATGAAAGAAATATATTCAACATCATCCATTTTCAAATTGTATAATGTAATTTAAATGAATAAAAACTATTCTTCAAGTATAACATCTGTCATTTTATCATGAAACTTCCTTTTAAAATTTCACCTTGATTAAGCTACTGGATTCTTCTGGTATCATGAACTAATATTTGTTTGACTCAGGCATATTTTTCTTTTCCCCATATTTTTAAAAATCTCTCTATATTGCTCTAGAGTTGGATGGCTTTAGTACTAATTCTAAGATTACTTTCTGAGGTTCCCGGCATTCATCTAACCTAAACAAAGTTTGGCTTATCAGACTTCTCCAAGTATAGCAAACAAAAGGATATCGGAGCGTAATCAAATTTAGTAAACAAAGGATCAAACAAGATGAACATTATGCATAAAAATGCCATAATGGAACTCATTACTTTACATGCTAGTAGACATAAACATATATGATACTGACGTTTTATATTTAAGACCACATTACTCATTATATAAAGATTTCTGATTTCAAGTTTAGTCTGGGCTACCCAGTGATACTCATCTTAGAAATAAAAGGGGAGGGAAAGAAAACAAATATTTTAACTAAAATATCATTAAACTTTTAAAATTAGCTAACAAGTAAAAATGAATTAACTAGTCTATTTTATGAAACTTGATTATGTTTTGAAGAGTTTCTGAGTGTATATGATAGTTTATATTTCTTATGGATAGAATGTTCAAATTTTGAGTATATAAGATTTTATAAAAATATAAAAATTTTATAAAAATAGAAGTTTTTTTGTTTTGTTTTTTACCAAAGGTAACTAAGAATATGTGTGGTATTTCTGATTTCCAGATTTGAAGTATTGATCAAATGCTACAGCGGCTTTATCACATAACAAATTTAAGAATGTAAAATAAATAATTGTGGAAAGAAAACATTGAGAACAATATACTCCCTTTGCTTACCCAGTTGTTCTTTCTGCCATAAATGTCATAAAGGCCACAATGGTGTCTTCCAACCTCACCTTTCTCAAGTTGTTACTCCATGATGTTCTTTACATAAAGTACTACATTTTATTCTGCTCCCTCCCTCCCCTCCCTCTCTCTCTTTCACCTGTGTGTGTGTGTGTGTGTGTGTGTGTGTGTATGTGTGTATGAGTGTGTGTTCCTTCTTTCCTACGAAAATACTGATTATTGTATTGTATCATATGCTTTATTTGTTTTCACATTTATTACTGTTTAGTAAATTTAATCTTCTCTGGTCATTGAAACTCCCCTTACTTTATTTGTTTCTTTTTTATCTTTTTCTGGTTAAACTTCCAACTTGTCCTTTGACTTCTTCCTTACTTCCCCATAAAGAGTTTACTACTGAAAACAATTTGCAATTAAGTAACAGTATATATAGAGATGGAACCTTTGAGAGGAACTTAATTTTCTCTCTTGGGTCCTTAGGAATACTTCCAAAACTGTGGCCTCTGGATAAACGTTTCTAAATAGCAGGCTTCAAACTTTTTGACTTTCTGATGTACTGATCATTTGCAAAAAAATTTCTAAACTTAGGTAGTATTTAGTTTTTCTTCAGTAAACTTTTCAGATAAGAAAGTCATAGAAACATTTTTTTGCATGTGATTTTTAGGTTTTGATTGGTTTTGGTTTTGTGTGTGTGTGTGTGTGTGTGTGTGTGTGTGTTCTGAGAAAGAACATAAAGTTGAGTGGGTAGGGAGGGTGTATCTGTGAGGAGCTCAGAAGTTGGAACAGGAACAAATATGACGAAATTATATTATATGATTTTTTTTTTAGAAAAAAATCAAAGTAATGGTGACAGGATGTAGGTCAGTGGTGAAACATGATTTTGGATTGCTGTTAATTCCAATCAAATCCAAAATAACTC
Organism: Grammomys surdaster; assembly: GCF_004785775.1. Taxonomy (NCBI): domain Eukaryota; kingdom Metazoa; phylum Chordata; class Mammalia; order Rodentia; family Muridae; genus Grammomys; species Grammomys surdaster. Next base: position 1,635,826 of record NW_021604687.1, read on the forward strand.
AAATACCATGTAATGAAAATGACAAGAATTTATTGTAATCAAGCTGCTACTGATCTATCAGGACCACAGAACAGAATAGGAGCTGCGCTGTGACCCTGAAGAGATATAGTAAATCTTTTTAAAGGAGAAAATCATAACATGAAGGGAAGCCATATGGACTATGGTATTGTCTAATCATATTTTGACATAAGGGGTTTAACAAGGGAATTTCCATCCATCAGAGGAGGAGTAGGTTCCTAGGCCTGAGAACATGAGCTTAGTTTGACACTTCCAGAAAGACTGGAGGAGTTGTCCTTGAGATGTCTAGACTGAGACAACTGTTCCCTTACAGGTTATCCATGAGATAGATAGACTCAGACAACGTTTCCTTATTTTTCTTCTTTTATTTTACTTTTTATTAATTAGTTTACAACCCTAACACTGTTCCCACTCTTGATCATTACCCATTCCTCCCTCCCTCACAGAGTCCCCCACCATTCCCTTCTCCTTCTCCTCTGAATGGGTGGGACTTTCAGGGCATCTCCCCACTCTGGCACATCAAGTTTCAGCCTGATTATGCTCATCCTACCCACTGAGGCCAGACAAGTTAACCATAAAGACTGAGCTGCCTGACTGCGGCATATATGCCAGGGGCCTCGTTCCTGCCCATGTATGTCCTTTGGTTGGTGGCTCAAACTCTGAGAGCTTTCAGAGGTAGAGGTTTGTTGACTCTTTTGATCTTCCTGTGAGGTTCCCATCTACTTCAGGGGCTTTGATCCTTCTCCCATCTCTTCCAAAAGTGTCCCTGATGTTTGGATGTGGGTATGTACAAAAAGATGCTATAAACCTATTTCAGCTCATTGTTGGGTAGAGACTCTCAGAAGACAATCATGCTAGGCTCTGTCTGAAATGATAACAGAGTATTACTAATAATATGAGGAATTGGTGCTTCAATTTCCAGTTGGGCTGGTTACTGATTGACCTTTTTTTTTTTGTCTCTGCTTCATCCCTACACTTCTTTTATGCAAGATGAGTTTTTGGGTCCAAAGTTTTGTGGGTTGGTTAGTGTCCTTATCTCTCCCCTGGGGGTCCTGCATGGCTACAGGAAGTGCCATCTTCAGGTTCTATTTCTCTTCTTGTTAGGGGACACCAGCATTGACTCCTGGGAGCCTCCCTGTGGGCTCTGGGACTTCCTAGAGATTCTCCCCTCCCCCAAAGTCCCAGCAGCTGCAGATTTCCATTCATTCTTCTGGCCTCTTGGGCCTCTTTTCTGTCTCTCCACCTGATCTTGTCTTCCCATCCCTTTCCTGCTCCCTCCTCCACCTTTTTCCCTCCCTCTCTCTGCCTCCTATGATTATTTTGTTATTCTAAGTGTGATTCAAGCGTATTTGCACTGGCTCTCCTTACTGTTTAACTTCTTTGGGTCTGTGGGATGTGTCATGGGTATTCTGTACTTTATGGCTGATATCCACTTATAATTAAGTACATACGATGCATGGTTTTGGGGTCTGGGTTACCGCACTCAGGATGGTATTTTCTAGTTCCATCCCTTTGCTGGCAAAATTCATGATGTCTTTATTATCAATAGCTGAATAGTATTCCATTGTTAATGGCCATCATTTTCTGTATCCATTTTATGTGAAGGAAATCCAGATCATTTCCAGTTTCTGGCTATTATGAATAAAGCTGCTAATAACATAGTGGAGCATGTGTCCTTGAAGTATGGTGGAGCATCTTTTGGGTATATGTCCCGAAGTAGATTAAGCAGGTGTCTTAGTCAGGGTTTCTATTTCTGCACAAAATATCATGACCAAGAAGCAAATTGGGGGGGGAGAGGATTTATCCAGGTAACATTTCCACATTGCTGTTCATCACCAAGATCAAGTGTCCATAGCTATATGGGTTTATTTCTGTTTCTTCAGTTCTATTCCATGGATCAACCTGTCTGTTTCTGCACCAAAAGTATAAAGTTTTTATCATTATTGCTATAGAGTACAGCATGAGGTCAGGGATGGTGATTCTCCAGAAGCTCTATTATTGTTCAAGACTGTTTTTGGCTATTCTGGATTTTTTGTTTTTCCATATGAAGTTAAGAATTGCTCTGTCAAGGTCTGTAAAAAATGTGTTGGAATTTTGGTTGAGATTGCATAAGCTATTCAGTTATTGGGAAGCCTCTAGCTCCCCTAGTGCCTGAGACCTTAAATTTAGTTTCTCCCTATGAGTAAATGAAGTTTGAAAATGAAATGGTAGTTCTTAAAATAAGACTCTTTTGCTTTTCACAAGAGAATATTTTAGGACTATGATTAAATTTAACAGCAATACTCCCTTAGGAAAAATGATCAAATAAAGCAAGTTGAAATTAACAGATAAATTTACGATCTACAAATTGGAGTCACTGGTCAAAAGTATCAGTTATACTTTTTACCACCATTTTTTCTTAGGATATTCTATTACTGAAGAAAAATTCAACACTTAAAATTCTTAAAACTTTGTTACAAAACTGTACTGCTGTTAAAAATAAAATTATGAAACAATATATGTTTAGACTGCACAGGAAAATGTATCTGATGTTCCATGGGTGTGTGGAGAGGTATGGGGGAAGGGATGTCTCAGCTGGCCCATGCAGAGGCATCTCTTCCCCCTGAGGGACCAGTCACACATCGGTATAGCTGTAGAATAGAGTTTATTCAAGGCATCGGGAGGGGAGACAGGAGGGTAGGGGAGAAAGAGAGGGGACAGAGAGAGAGAGAGAGAGAAAGAGAGAGAGAGAGAGAGAGAGAGAGAGAGAACAGAGAGGTAGAGGAGTAGAAGCTGGCCATGACCACGTGGAGAGAGGGGAAAGGGGGAGGTGGGAGGGGACAGAGGGAAGCTAGAGGCAAGAGAGTAAGAGAGTAAGAGATTAAGAGAGTAAGAGAGTGAGAGAGGAGGGGGCAAGCAGCCTCTTTTATAGTGGGCAGGCCTACCTGGCTGTTGCCAGGTAACTGTAGGGAGGAGCATACCTGGCTATTGCCAGATAACTGTGGAGGTGGAGTTTAAACAGAATACTAACAGTATCTATATGCACAAAGTTATCTATTTAACAATAACAGTGTCCAAATCTTGATATAATTTTTTATATTTATTTAGAACAGTTTTTTCAGATTTGTTTTCTCATTTGAATTATGTCTCATTTGAATTATGTATATCAAAATAGAGAGGATGCAAACTTCATTTAGTTTGAGTGATATGATATGATTTTAAAAGATTTAATTTGTTGAATTATAATACGGAGTAATGCATAAGAAGATGTTCTACAAAACTTAGTATTTTATGTATAAAATATTTTATATGTAAAAAATAAGCATTTTCTCCATTTTTCTTAAATATAGAATGTCATAGTATTTGTGTGTTGAGATTAAACCTAAAGGACTCTAGTACTAAGCATCAATTTTATTAATAACCATATCCACACTCCTGCCTCTAATATTTTGTGATAATGCTAGTGATAATAATCTATACCTTAGGAGACATGCCTAGCCACTTATCATAAAAATCAAAGAGACAAACTAGTAAGGGTTGTGCACTGTCTTATAAAGCACCAGTTGCTCAGTATTACTGAGTATATATACTTTAAAGTAATTCTTATTTTCTCCAAGCTTGGGAGCATTGGTATTTAAGAAGAAGGGAACACAAAATCTCATGCCTAACTAAGATATTTGCGAGCAATACCTGCTAGGAACAGAAAAAACCAATTTTTTCCAATGAAGTATCATTGGATATTATAGCCATATTCACTAGGACAGGCGTTATGCCCAGGAAGCAGTTGGCTAACACAAAATGTGTTTTAGTTTGGCTTTGTTTTGTTTTGTTTTGTTTTGATTTGATTTGATTTATATGGGGTGGAAGAGGAGATGAGTTTTTGATTTTCTTTTGGTGTTCTATTTTTCATTGTTTTTTCTTTACTTTTTGTTTTAATTTTGCTTTTAGAAGGAACAGAGGGGATGAGAGAGAGGAATAACAATTCTGGTCATTTAATTAGATCAAGTTATTATAGGAGACAAACAATGACAGGTCTTTCTAAACATGGTCAAAGATAACAGTTAAATATTTAACTTTCTATTTCTCAATAATTCTTTATGTTTTATAAACTATCTTATGAAATGAAGCATTTATGCATATTACTCTTAGTCTTCTCACTGTAACCTTTTGGAATAACATAGTAGGAAGTAAGTAACATAATTGGAAGTAAGCAAATTCCTTGGATACTTACTGTACAGTACATAATTGCATAGGAAAGGAGACATTCTTATGCTTGGAGCCTAATTTTCTCTTGAAAGTGAAATAGCTCTCAGGAGAGATTACTGGAGGGATCTTTGAATTTCCCTGAAAGGCTGTGTATTTTCCATTGCCATGATGTTGAAAAATCTATAATTTGTTCTAATTCCATGGAAAGTGGGAAATTTAAATCTCAGTCTAGGTTTCCTATCTTTAAGTAAACAAATATAGTTGGGGAATGATGGTAAAATAATGTTGATTTAGAACGCATTTGGACAGGATTGCTTGAAATGTTTTATTCTATCATTCGAAAGTTCATTTCTAGCATTTGTTGAGCCATCAATGGTTTCATTTAACCATACAAGCTTTTAATCTCATTGATAAAAGGTGCATAATGGGGAGGGTTATTTTAGGCTTCAAAATATTTTTTCCTTCTGTTTGTGATAGGTAAAAAACACTTTTGTGGTTAGGCTGTAGTTGGCAATTGCTGATATTATAATTTTATGGCTATCATTTTAGACAAAATTCCACAGAAATAGATAGACTTGATGATTTAAGAAGCATAAAAAACGTTACTTTAGACAACAGAGTGACCAACTCTTCTTAACCGATACCTAAGCTTTTTCTATGTCATCAAAAAGGTCAGGCCAAGTAATCCTGTGCTATCTCTAAACTCCTTACAAAGAGGGAAAGTAGGAATCATTGTATTGCCTTCATGGCTTCCATTCCCAGACTAGACTTGAGAAAATGCTAACTAACTCTTCCTTCTTTAGAGAAAGCTAACACTAGGATCAGGAATTTCTTTAGGTAAGTTAGTGACTCAGAGGTGGAGAAAGTGATCTTGGTTTAAAAATAGACCTTTTAGATGAATTACTGACTCAGAGTTGAGTAAAGCATCTCTGATTCCTTTTATCCTTTATCTGTTGAGGTGACAACCGAATACCAAGTTTCTACTGATCATATTGGGGTGCACTGTATGTTTTCATGACAGTTTTTTTTCTACATTCCCATGAATACCAAGAGTTCCCAAAGAAATCAAATAAACAAATATTGAACAGGAAGAGTAAGGTATATGTTGATAATGGAGAGTAAATAAGCCTCTGAGGTACCATGTGCAGCCTCCATGTTGGAAGAGCCTGAACAACTGAGGAAGAAACAGAAGTGTGAAGAGTTGAGGAGTTCTTAAGTATGGAAATGGTACTGTAGAAAGACTATTTTCTGATTAATGATATTTTATTATTTTTTTAAAAAATTAATAATACAAAAGACAATATGTTTAGATCAAATTCATGTTCCAGCTCCCACTCTCCCACTTACTCCTAACTATACATATTTTGGATGTTTTTATACCCCATGAATCCAGATTGTACATACACACAAGGGTGTGGATCCATCCACTGTGATACTGTTGACCTACCAGGTGCCATGTGATTAAAGAAAACTGACTCTCTTCCTTGAATTCATCTACTGTTTACTCTTTCTCATACCAGACACAGAGTGGCTTCACAAGCACCTACATCTTCCATGAGAGATTATTGACGGGCTTAATCTTATACAGATCTTATGCAAGCCACCATAGGTGCTGTGATTTCATGAATACAACAGTCTTATAATGTTCAGATGATATTGTTTAGTTCAAATACAACAACAAGAGAGCAGCATTTCAAGTTGGGTATTTAGGTATTAGAATATCTCTCATTCTTCTGTTATTGGTCTTGTTAAATAGAGTATATTTAAAATTCACATATCTATGCCTAGTATACCATTTTCTCCATTCTTAATAGGAGGTACCTAAGAAGTAATTGGTCCTATCATAATGATGTAAATTGGGACAAAACCATCAATCAGGTAAATTTGATGAGCTATAACATACTGCTTAGATCGAAACAAGCAGATGTTTGATTGATAAGGGAAAGGAAATAAAATGGAAGCAAGAATTAACATTTGAGGTTCCTTAATTTTGGCAGGCATGAGATGATTTTATTCTTTCAGGAACATCAAATATTTTACAGTCGTATTCATATTTATTATTCAATAGTGAGAAATCAAGACGATGCAGAGCAATTCATGTTTTAAAATGTCTCTGGCACCAATTGTTATGATAATATTTATTTTTGTCTCTTAAGGGAGTCTTCTACAGGTTCACAGTTGTAAGTGATGTCCTTGGGCCCTTTAGAGGGATTTCATGGATATGCATCACTGAACTTATCACACGGATATGAACCAAGATATTTCTAATAATTTAATAGCCATAGGGTGAGGGTTTCAAGGCTAACTGGTAAGATCCCTTCCATCAATAAACCAGATGATCTGTGGGCCTTTCTTTGGAATTTTTATGGAGGCCACAGTTCCCAGAGCTCATCATTTTTCCCACCATCTTTGGGAGGGACATATAACCTTATTGTCATAATTCTATAGGTTTGCTGGGTGTAAGCTATATTTACTATGTATTGTGTCATCCAAAAGGTCTCAATGCCTGTCATGAGAACTTATATTAAAAACAGCCTTCCATGTAGTATTTCATATAGGGCTTGAGATTAGTATTGAATTCTAATTTGCAATGGGACAGTGAGCAATATCTTTAGCCACTGTTCATAGGTATCTTTGCAAAGTTTGACTAGATCTACATTAATGTTATTTCATCTGTCACTCTTGCCTAAGGATTGTGACCTCCAAGTAGAGTATCATTCCAGAACTGTATATACAGACTTGGTCATCTATGAAAGAAGCACTAGCTCATTGTCATTCTGTAATGATTGGGAGAGGTCAAAGCTTTCTTTACTGTGGGCTTTTGTCACTTTGGTGGCTTTTGTAGTCCTAGTAGGGGAAGTTTTTGCCCAACTATTTAATGTGCCTGCAAACATCAACAGCTGCCTCCGATCAGCACTTGAGACATAAAAGTAATTTCTAGTTTCCAGTCCTCACTTGCATAGGTGTCTTTTATTTGCATCCACTCAAGTGTTATCATAGGATGAGAATAGTTGAACTTACTATGTTTGCTTAGAGTGCAGCTGTGATATACATGTTTTATTTTATTTGTTACTTATTGATTTAGGAACAGTTCCATTTCATTTTTTAGTATTTCACTTCAGTACATCTGGAAAAAGTCCTATACTGCTTTAACAATTCTTCATTTCATATCCATAGTAATAGCAATTTATTTCCCATATAGATATATGATCTCTTTTGGTTCCCACATTGGCCTAGAGCCCCATTCTTTTTTCTCTTGTTTGCCATAGATCACAGTCTGGAAGCCTAGTGGTATTTCAGAATCTTGTATGCTTTAACAAGAAATTGGAGCAAGAATACATAATAGTACAAATAATGACTGTTTATTATATGGAAACTCACTTTCAGGATGGACTTGAGCTATATCCGAAGAAACAGTCAAAATCTCTGTGTCCCTGTGCTTGGGACCTTGTGGCCACTTTATGGCTCATTTATGTACCACACATTTTCTTCTATGTGTGCTGTGTTTGTTACATAGAATATACAGTCAAGAGTATTTGTAGTCATTCTTTGTCATCTAATACTTTCATATTTTGTTCCACATTCCTATACCCTCCTTCTCCATCCTATTTTCTCCTCAAATTGGAAAGATTAATGTGTTTTTTTAACTTGACTTATACTTGCAATAACATGTTTGAAAGTGATTTCAAAAGTACTAATCAATAACTAGTAGCAGTACCTAAGATGCTCAAAGAATCAGAGAAGCATAGCAAAATCAGTGGACAGAAGTTGACTTACAGATAATATACCACACATTCTCAAAAGGGTGACACCCAGTCCTCTAGCAAATGATGTAGTTAAATCAAAAGTACTAGATAACTTACCAAGATGTGTAGGATGTTAGGCTACACTTTTTTCTTCATTTTTGATTTCAATGATGACATAATTTATAGAAAGACACAGATTTGAGTAAGCATAGGTAAATTTAAAAACTGAAAGCATGTGGGAAATTAACAAATAGAAGAGCTAGTGACCTTGCAAAGGAGAACCATGCAAAGACATGCTTTTGTGTGTGTGTGTGTGTGTGTGTGTGTGTGTGTGTGTGTGTGTATGTGTGTATGTGTGTGTGTGTGTGTGTGTGTGTTTGTGTGTGTGTATTATATTGGCAAATGTTGAGTAAGAGGTATCTTCAGAGTAATAAAGTTTCTTTAAAAATCAGGTGCCTGGATTGCACTGAAATTGAATTAACTAGTCATTGAAATCATGAGTCAGGACAGTGAAAACAAATTTTTTTATGTGTGCTTGGTGGTAAAGTCTCATCAGTGGAAAGTGGTACCTTGGTAATTGGTGGAGGTCTTACAAAATTTTACATTGATTATGGTTAAGGGAACAATTGATATAATGACCTCAAAGCACACAGTTGAAGTTAAGGTCATTATCTTTTCTGATAGATGCTCTGTCTCATTATGTACTAGACAAAGGTATGATAGAATAATGAGATCACTTGTCATTGACCTTATCTCTGCATAACTCCCTGAGAGTAATAGTTTGTCAAAGTGACTATAGGACCGTTTAAAATTACTGGAAATAAGTAAGAAATTGTACAAAATTCATTTAAATAATGAATTGTTTCTTAGATATAAGGCTCAGTCAGATAAAACAGAGTATCCAGAATATAGCAAACAGTAAAGAATAGTACCCCATAGAAGACACTAATGAATAAAGCAAAAGAAACCAGTCAAAGTGATTTCTGCTATAATAAAAATACCTTCCAAAGAATCTTTATAACTTAGAAGGAAAAGAATGTGCCTTGACATAGAGGTGAAAAGTTCCTGGACATTAAACAAAGAGATATACTTAGTTGATACAGCTACAAAAACCACATGTGTCTATCTGGGAATTCTCTGCACCTCTCTTCTGATGCAATGTTATGGATTAGGGTAAATCCCCAGAATGCTCTGGATTTAGTATACTGATTTATCAGTGTTCTTCTACCTCACAACTAGGTAGAATTTCATAGAAGGCAATAGTGAATATGCCTTTCAACCTATTGACTCATTTAATCATCTCAGTGGCTTTGTTGCTTTCTATGTAAAAAACAAAAGATATGAACAATCAAATGAGTAAAGATAAACACTTCCACATTTCCAAAGATGAAAATGTAAAGCATGCCTGCAATCTATATAGCATACAATTCTCTAATGCTTTGGAGTTTTAAATGAGTAACCTTCTCAAGCAAAAATTTTGCTGCAACCTCCTCAGAGCACTTTTCACATAGGTGTTCCTAAGGCTGTAGATCACAGGACTAAGTGCTGGAGGCAACACAGTATATAGCACAGAAAATAGCCTGTCTGAAATTGATGGTGTATTTGAGAATGGCTTCAAATAGATGAATCAAGCAGTAACAAGAAAAACAGTGAAAACAGTGAGGTGGGGGATGCAGGTGGCCAATACTTTGGACTGACCTTTAGTGGTAGGAATCTTCAGCACAGTGAGAAAATGTAAAAGTAAGAGATCACAACACAGATGAAAAAAGACACACTCAGACAAACACCAATTCCAAGACTTGTGTAAATGACCACAAGTGTTTCAGAGCAGGAAATCCTTAGCAATGAGGGAATATCACAAAAAAACTGTGGGATCATATTGGAGCCACAGAAAGGCATAGAAAATGTACCAGCTGTGTATATGGCTCCAAAGAATATTACAGTGGCCCAAGAGATACGCACCATCAGCACACATGTGTGATCAATCATGAGGGCATCATAGCTCAGGGGAAAACAAATGGCAACATAGCGGTCATAGGACATGGCAGTCAGGACAAATACTTCTCCTGATGAGAAAGAAGTCATTAAAAATACCTGAAAGGCACAAGCCAGAATCGAAATAGAATTATTATGAATTAGGCTATTAACAATAAAATTTGGGATTGGAACAGAAACAAGAAATACATCCAACAGGGACAAATTCTTCAGGACGGAGAACATAGGTGTTTGGAGCTGCAGGTCAAGGGTGATAAGAGTGATGATGAGGAAGTTACTCATTAGGGAATTCCATGTACATCCCGAGGAAGAATACTCCACAAAATGTCTGTAGCTCCTGGGTGTCAGAGAACCCCACCAGGATGAATCCAGTTAACGCTGTGATATTAGGCATACTCGATTCTTTTCATGTACTGTTAGCAGATAAAGAGAAATAAATAAGAAAGTAGTATAATCCAAAACTATTACACTCATATGGAGAAATGGTCAGTAGAATGGGAGTCAAGAAACTACAAATGGTATAATATACTTCAATAAAGTTTTCATTTTTTTCTCCCTCATACACTTACCCTCTCCTACATACTTGTATATCTTCTTTGTGTATGTCTCTCTCTCATTATCCCTCACTCATGAAATTTTGTTTTTCTTCCCTCTCTCTGTCTCTGTCTCTCTGTCTCTGTCTCTCTCTTTCTCCCTTTCTTTCTCTCTCTCCCTCTGTTTCTTTCTCTCTCTCTCTCTCTCTCTCTCTCTCTCTCACTCTCTCTCTCCATCTCTCTCTTTCTCTTTTACTCTCTCCCTCCCTCCATCTCCTTCTGTCTCTCTGTCTCTCTCTCTCTCCTTCCCTACCTACCTCCATCTCTCTCTGTCTCTGTCTTTCTGTCTCTCTCTTTCCCCTTTCCCTCTCTCTTCACCCCTCTCTTTCTTGTTCTTGTTCTCTTTCTTTCTCTTTCTCTCCCTCCATCTCTTTCTGTCTCTCTGTCTGTCTCTATCTGCCTGTCTGTCTCTCTCTCCCTCCCTCCTTCCCTCCCTCCCTCCATCTCTCTGTCTTTCTGCTTCTCTCCTCTCTCTCTCTCTCTCTCTCTCTCTCTCTCTCTCTCTCTCTCTCTCTGTTTGTGTGTGTGTGTTTAAAGACATTTTCTTGACTAGACTAAATGATAGATTATGGGGATATCATATTCTCCACTGGAGGAGGCAAAGACAAGCAAGCAGAATTTTGTATCAATTCACAGTACAAGATTACAAAGCAAAGATCTCTGGAGATAGAATTTTAGAAAGCACGACTCTAAAAAAATGTAAAGATAGATCTGACCTTGAAAATTTACAGATAAGCAGTCTGCATGCAAAGAAAGAATATGTGGTAGAAGGTTAAAATGCAACACATTTGCCAAAGTATTATAACCCTATGACTGATGATATACAAAAAATAAGCAAATAGAAGAAATATAGGTGAATAAGTCACTGCTAAATTAATTTGCTTTTTAATAAGCTTCTCAATTTACTCTATACTTATAATAATTTTAAATTTGGTTTAGACAGCATATTTTAATATTTTGCCAAAGGTATTTTGAAATTTGTATCTTATAGCAATTAAGATTCTTCACATACCTAGAGAAGAGTAATTTTTCAGATATATGTAGGAAGATTTCCTTTCAGGTCCTCTTGAGGATAGAAATTGTTTTCATTTCCTTTAAAGTTCAATTTAGCAGTTGGTCATCTGAAAGGAAAACAAAATATTTAACTCTCTTTGAAAGCTCTGAAATTGTAATGTTTTTGTGTCTTTATGGTATAAGAAGACTCAAAGTTCTGATGAAAACTTTGTCATTTCTTAGCATGTGAATGCAAATATAAGCAACTAGAAAAATGTTTTAACATTTTATAAAATGTGATGTAGGTTAATTTGAAAGCTCATACAAGATAGAGCAGGTCACAGGCGGCAGCTCAGCACCCAACCCCAGAAAACCGAGAGAAAGAGGAACTCCCAGGAGCTTTAACTCAGGCAGCATCCCAGGTAAGGAAAAAGCAGCACTTGCCCCAAAAGGGGGCAACCGGGACCCACTGGGACCCACTGGGACCCACTGGGACCCACTGGGACCCACTGGGACCCACTGGGACCCACTGGGACCCACTGGGACCCAGGAATTCACTCCTGGGCCGGAGCATGGGCTACATCCAGTCTGGGGTCTTGGCCCGAGCACTCGGCAGATCCTGGGAGGCAGCTCTGCATCCAATCTCTCAGAACCCAGAGGAAGCAGGGCTCTCAGCAGGTCTACACCAAGCAGTATCTTAGGCTAGGAGGCTGCAATACTTGTCCCCAAACAGGGAGCAACTGGGACCCACTGGGACCCAGGAATTCATTCCCGGCCTGGAGCACGGGGTCCTTCCGGTCTGGGCCCGAGCATTTGGCAAATCCCGGGAATCAGCACTGCACCCAATCTCACAGCACCCAGAGGAAGCGGGGATCCCAGGAGCTCTAACCCAACCAGTATCTTAGACTAGGAAGCGGCAATACTTGCCCCCAACCAGGGAGCAACTGGGACCCCCTGGGACCCAGAAATCCACTCGTGACCCAGAGTCCGGGCTCCCTTCTGGTTTCCACCTGATCATGGAGCAGATCTTGGGCCTCAGCTCTAACCCCAGCAGCAAAACCCATCCCAAACAATTCTGACACAACCTAGGTAATAGGAAAGACAGGCCCCAGTCAGAGACAGCACAGATAGCACATAGGAGATCCAGATGGCAAAAGGCAAGCACAAGAACACAAGCACCAGCAACCCAAGGTACTTGCCATCATCAGAACCTAGTTCTCTCACATTAGAAAGTCCTGAACTCCCCATAACACCAGGAAAGCAAGAACCAGATCTAAAATCACTTCTAATGATGATGATGGAGGACTATAAGAAGGAAATAAATAACACTATCAAAAAACTTGAGGAGAACACAGGAAAACAGGATGAAGTCCTTAAAGAAACACAAAAATCCTTTAAAGAATTACAAGAAAACACAAACAAACAGATGAAGGAATTGAACAAAACCATCCAGGACATAAAAATGGAAGTAGAAACAGTAAAGAAATCACAAAGGGAGATTACCCTGGAGATAGAAAACCTAAGAAAGAAATCAGGAGTCATAGACACAAGCATCACCAACAGAATACAAGAGATAGAAGAAAGAATCTCAGGTGCAGAAGATACCTTAGAAAATATTGACACAACTGTCAAAGAAAACGCAAACTGCAAAAAGTTCTTAACACAAAACATCCAGGAAATCCAGGACACAATGAGAAGACCAAACCTAAGGATAATAGGTATAGATGAGAGTGAAGATTCCCAACTTAAAGGGCCAGTAAATATCTTCAATAAAATTATTGAGGAAAACTTCCCTAACCTAAGGAATGAGATGCCCATAATCACACAAGAAGCCTACAAAACGCCAAACAGACTAGATCAAAAAAGAAATACCTCCCGTCACATAATAATCAAGACACAAAATGCACAGAACAAAGATAGAATTTTAAAAGCAGTAAGGGAAAATGGTCAAGTAACATATAAAGGCAAACCTATCAGAATTACACCTGACTTCTCACCAGATACTATAAAAGCCGGAAGATCCTGGACAAATATCATACAGACCCTAAGAGAACATAAATGCCAGCCCAGGCTACTTTACCCAGCAAAACTCTCAATTACCATAGATGGAGAAACCAAGATATTCCATGACAAAACCAAATTTACACAGTATCTTCCCACAAATCCAGCACTGCAAAGGGTAATAGCAAGAAAGCTCCAATACAAGGAGGGCAATCATACCCTAGAAAGAGCAAGAAAATAATCCTTTTGCATCAAACCCAAAAGAAGATAACCACACAAACGATGTCTCCACTATTAGCAAAAATGACAGGAAGCAACAACACCCTCTCCTTAATATCTCTTAACATCAATGGTCTCAATTCCCCAATAAAAAGGCATAGGCTAACGGAATGGATACGCAAACAGGACCTAGCTTTTTGCTGCTTACAGGAAACCCACCTCAACAACAAAGACAGACACTACCTTAGAGTAAAAGGTTGGAAGACAATTTTTCAAGCAAATGGCCCTAAGAAACAAGCGGGAGTAGCGATTCTAATATCAAATAAAATCGACTTTCAACTTAAAGCTATCAAAAAGGATAAGGAAGGACATTTCATACTTGTCAAGGAAAAATCAACCAACATGAACTCTCAATTCTGAATATCTATGCGCCAAATACAAGAGCACCCACTTTCATAAAAGAAACCTTACTAAAGCTCAAAACACACGTTGCACCTCACACAATAATAGTGGGAGACTTCAACACCCCACTCTCAGCAATGGATAGATCATGGAAACAGAAACTAAATAGAGATACAGTCTAACTAACAGAAGTTATGAACCAAATGGACTTAACAGATATCTATAGGACATTTCACCCTAAAGCAAAAGAGTATACCTTTTTCTCAGCACCTCATGGTACTTTCTCCAAAATAGACCATATAATTGGGCACATGACAGGCCTCAACAGATATAAAAAAAATTGAAATAATCCCCTGCATCCTATCAGATCACCATGGTCTAAGGCTGGTCTTCAAAAATGACAGACAATGGAAAGCCCACATTCACATAGAAACTGAACAATACTCTACTCATTGATGACTTAAAGGAAGAAATAAAGAAGTTAAAGACTTTTTAGAATTTAATGAAAATGAGGACACATCATACCAAAACTTGTGAGACTCCATGAAAGCAGTGCTAAGAGGGAAACTCAGAGCTCTAAGTGCCTACAAAAAGAAACTGGAGAAAGAGTACACTAAAAATTTGACAGCAAACTTGAAAACTCTAGAACAAAAAGAAGCAAATACACCCAAGAGGTGTAGACAGCAGGAAATAATCAAAATCAGGGCTGAAATCAACCAAGTAGAAACAGAAAGAACTATACAAAATATCAACAAAACCAGGAGCTGTTTCTTTGAGAAAATCAACAGGATAGATAAAACCTTAGCCAGACTAACCAGAGGGCACAGAGACAGTATCCAAATTAATAAAATCAGAACTGAAAAGGGAGACATAACAACAGAAACTGAGGAAATTCAAAAAACCATTAGATCCTACTACAAAGGCCTGTACTCAGCAGAACTGGAGAATCTGGATGAAGTGGACAATTTTCTATACAGATACCATGTACCAAAATTAAATCAGGAGTAAATAAACCATCTAAAGAGTCCAATAACTCCTAAAGAAATAGCAGTAGTCATTAACAGTCTCCCCACCAAAAAAAAAAAAAAAAGGCCCAGAACCATATAATTTTAGTGCAGAATTCTATCAGACCTTCAAGGAAGAGTTAATACCAATTGTCTTCAAACTATTCCACAGAATAAAAACAGAAGCAACACTACTCAATTAGTTCTATGAAGCTACAATAATGCTCATTTCTAACCCTCACAAGGACCCCAAAAAGAAAAAAAAACTTCAGACCAATCTCCCTTGTGAATATCGATGCAAAAATATTCAATAAAATTCTCGCAAACTGAATCCAAGAACACATCAAAATAATCATCCTTCATGATCTAGTAGGCTTTATCCCAGGAATGCAGGGATGGTTCAATATTCGGAAATCCATCAATGTAATCCACTATATAAACAAACTTAAAGAAAAGAACCACATGATCATCTCACTAGATGCTGAGAAAGCATTTGACAAAATTCAACATCCCTTCATGATAAAAGTCTTGGAAAGATCAGGAATTCAAGGCCCCTACCTAAACATAGTAAAAGCAATTTACAGCAAACCAGTAGCCAACATCAAACTAAATGGAGAGATACTTGAAGCAATCCCATTAAGATCAGGGACTAGACAAGGCTGCCCACTCTCATCCTACCTATTCAATATAGTATTGGAAGTCCTAGCCAGAGCAATTAGACAACAAAAGGAAGTCAGAGGGATACAAATAGGAAAGGAAGAAGTCAAAATTTCACTATTTGCAGATGATAGATGGTATACTTAAGTGACTCCAAAGCTTCCACCAGAGAACTCCTAAACCTGATAAACAACTTGAGCAAGGTGGCAGGTTACTAATCTATATATCATATAGTCTTATTAGTTGTCAGCTATGCAATAACAGTCCTTTGATAAAAGAGATTATTAATATAGATTTATACCTCTTTAAATAGTGTCTTCATGACTCTCTGAGTGTGGAAGGAGTGGCTGTTGGCGCTTCTGCCCTGATTTTACAAGAACTCTGAAAAATTGACTTTAAAAACAAAAGAGCGGGAACAGTACCCCTCCCAGAAGGAGTCGCCCTGAAATACTCTCCATCATGCCTTGTTCAGTTTTAATGCTCTAAAACTGAAAGCTCATGGCAAATCTACTGCTGATTGCCTCTGATATTACCGAGACCAATAAAAACTATGTCACAGCTATGGGGAAGGAGGTAATTCCCTCTTACGCTTAAAGGGAATTACCCAGACCCAGTTGTCTTATGGGGCTGAGGATTGATATGCCTGTTTGATACCACAAAAGGCACAGCTAGCTGGCTACCAAAAAGATTAATGAAATAGATACCCCCACAAAGTCAGGCCCAACCATAAATAAGATGAATAACAATTGACATCCGGGGAAGAGAAATCTCCCTGAGAATTCCCTTCTTTTTCCTTTCCAGGTAAAAATGAATCACCCATGATGTCTGCTGTTAGAAGTTCCAATCTAGATGCTGGCCTCTGAAATTATACTACTCAGACCTTCGATGAGCCATTGACAAGAACATCAAACAGCTAGAGACTGACATCACTAATCTGAAGAAATCCCTCGTTTCGCTGTCTGAAGAGACCTCCAAAAATCGCAAAGATCGTTATTCGACTTGATTTACTCTATTACAATAGAAAAGACTGTGTACAGCTCTTGACTGTGTACAGCCCTTAAAGAAGAATGTTGCCTTTACACCGACAAGACAGGGATGGTTAAAGAGAGCATGAAAAAGGTCAGAGAAAGCCCTGAGAAAAGTCAGAGAGAGAAAGAGAAAGATGAATGCTGGTACAAAAATTGGTTTTCAACCTCTCCATGGTTGTCAACCCTACTTACTCCCATCTTGGGACAATTAACTTGGTTATTTTTGCTTATTTCTTTTAATCCCTGGGCCTCAAATAGGCTGACTAACTCTGTGAAATAACAGATAAATAATTTGGTAGCAAAATCTATTCAGATACATTATCATAAGTTAGTTATGGAAGACCTCGAGACTCAAGATGAGGTTGTTACTCTATCCAGGATGTTCCCAAAACTCATCTCCACCCAACCAAAAAGAGGGGACTCCCACCCCTAGACCAAGCAGAGAGGGGCCACACATAAGCCCCTCTGACAAGCGATCTGAATTATTGCTTAGGCTATGAGGCTAAGCACTGCAAGGGAATATAAATAAAAGTTAAAAATATCTCTCTGGATTCCCTGAGGGACAAGCCTGACTGCATAGGGGTTGATGTCAAAAGTATCCCCTCTCTAGGAAAAAGTCATCGGGATGGGTATGGCCCTCATGCCTCACTGGACAAGGACAGGGGGACCGGAGCCATTACAAGGTCCCCTTCAATTACTGGAGGTCAGGCCTCTATCCCCGCCTTTGCAATATTAGAATTGCCACAGCCCTTCTATACTTAGAGAAGGGAGGAGATGTCAGGGGCAGCCCTGCTTACACACTGAAGGCCTAAAATCAGCCATAGGCCTAAAATCTGCAATAGGCCTGTCATACATGTATACTAACACCAAGTCTTGGGTCTCAGTGGAAAAACATTGAAACAGATGGCTATAAGCTATTGTAAACAGGCAGCTTTTGTCAAAATTTACCAGCTTGAGTAGTCATAGACCATGTAAATAGGTAGCCCTGGCAGATAAGACCAACTTAGATAAGGACAAGTGAATCATAGACAGAGTCATAGTGAACTGTCCCCTGAACCTTCACCCAGCCAATACCTTGTTCTGAAAGATATATGTATTCCCCCTGAACACCCACAATCCAGTGTCATCCCCTTCCCCATGTCCTGTCTTTCTGTGTTTATAACCCCTGTGTTAATGAGTAAAAATTACGATTTGAAAAAAATAAAGTATAAAAAAAAATAATATCAACTCAAATAAATCAGTAGCATTCCTGTACATGAAAGATAAACAGGCTGAGAAAGAAATTAGGTAAATGACACCCTTCACAATAGTCACAAATAATATAAAATACCTTAGTGTGAATCTAACCAAGAAAGTGAAAGATCTGTCTGACAAGAACTTCAAGTTTCTGAAGAAATAAATCGAAGAAGATCTCAGAAGATGGAAAGATCTCCCATGCTCATGGATTGACAGGATTAATATAGTAAAAATTACCATCTTGCCAAAAGAAATCTACAAATTCAATGCAATCCCTATCAAAATTGCAAACCAATTCTTCATAGAGATAGAAAGAGCAATTTGTAAATTCATTTGGAATAACAAAAATAGCAGGATAGGGAGAACTATTCTCAACACTAAAAGAACTTCTGGGGGAATCACCGTTGCTGACCTCAAGCTGTATGACAGAGCAATAATGATAAAAGGGCATGATATTGGTACAGAGACAGAAAAGAAGATCAATGGAATAGAACTGAAGATCTAGAAATGAACCCACACACTTATGGTCACTTGATCTTTGACAAAGGAGCTACAAACATCCAGTGGAAAAAGGACAGCGTTTTCAACAAATGGTGCTGGTTCAACTGGAGGTCAGCGTGTAGAAGAATGGAAATTGATCCATTCTTATCTCCTTGTAATAAGCTCAAGTCCAAGTGAATAAAGGACCTTCACCTAAAACCAGATACACTGAATCTAATAGAAGAGAAGGTGGGGAAGACCCTCGAATACCTAGGCACAGGGGAAAATTTCCTGAACAGAACACCAATGGCTTATGCTCTAAGATCATGAATTGACAAATGAGACTTCTTAAAATTGTAAAGCTTCTGTAAGGCAAAGGACACTGTGAATAGGACAAAATGACAACCAACCAATTGGGGAAAGATCTTTACCAATCTTACATCTGATAGAGGGCTCATATTCAATATATTCAAACAACTCAAGAAATTACACTCCAGACAACCACATTACCCCATTAAAAATGTGATACAGAGCTAAACAAAGGATTCTCAACTGAGGATGCTCGAATGGCCAGGAAGCACCTAAGAAATGTTCAGCATTCTTAGTCATCAGGGAAATGCAAATCAAAACAACCCTGAGATTCTACCTCACACCAGTAAGAATGGCTAAGATCAAAAACTCAAGTGATAGCAGATGCTGGTCAGGATGTGGAGAAACAGGAACACTCTTCCATTGTTGGTGGGATTGCAAGATGGTGTAACCACTCTGGAAATTAGTCTGGTGTTTCCTCAGAGAATTGGACATAGCATTACCTGAGAACCCAGCTATGTCACTACTGGGCATATACCCAGAAGATGCTCCAACATATTTCAAGGACATATGCTCCACTATGTTCATAGCAGGCTTATTTATAATAGCCAGAAGCTGGAAAGAACCCAGATGTCCTTCAACAGAGGAATGGATACAGAAAATATGGTACATTTATACAATGGAGTATTACTCAGCTTTTAAAAACAATGAATTTGAGAAATTCTTAGGTAAATGGATGGAACTAGAAAATATCATCCTGAGTAAGGTAATCCAATCACAAATGAACATATATGGTATTCACTTACTAATAATTAAATATTAGCCCAGAAGCTTGAAATACCCATGTTTCAACTCACAAACCACATGAAGCTTATGAAGAAGGAAGACCAAGTGTGAGTGCTTCAGTCCTTCTTAGAAGGAGTAACAAAATACTCAAGGGAACAAATATGGAGACAAAGTGTGGGACAGAAACTGAAGGAGGGGCCATCTGCATACCATTCAACCTGAGTATACATCTCATGTGCAGTCACCAAAGGAAGACGCTGATGTGGATGTCAGGAAGTGCATGCTGACAGGAACCTGATATAGCTGTCTCCTTAGAGATCTGCAAGAGTCTGATATATTCATAGGTGGATGCTCACAGCTAACCGTTGAAATGATCAAGAGGATCCCAATGGAGGAGTGAGAGAGAAGACTGAAGGAGCTGAAAGGGTTTGTGTCCCCATGAGGAGAGCAACAATACCAACCAACCAGAGCTCTTAGTGTGTAAACCACCAGCCTGAGAGCACATAGGGACAACCAATGGCTCCAGCTGTACATGTAGGGGAAGATGGCCTTGTTGGGCATAGGTGGGAGAGGAGATCCTTGGTCCCATGAAGGCTGGATGCCGAGTGTGGGGGAATTTGAGGGTGGGGAGGTGGGAGTGAGGCCTAGGTTAGAGCACATCGTCATAGAAGCAGGAAGAGTGGGGATGGTATAAGTTGTTCCTGGGTGGGACGGTAAGAAATAGGGTAAGGAGATAACATCTGAAATGTAAATAAAGTATCAGATAAAAAATGAAAAAAAAATGATGCATAATTGTTTTCAAACAAAAGAAATAAAGCAAGAAATCAAAGACTTTATTGAATTAAATGAAAATGAAGTCATATCATAAGCAAACCTTTAGGACAGTATGAAAATAATGTTAGAAAGAAAATTCATAGCAATAAGTGCCTTCATAAAGAAATCGGAGTGATCCCATACAAGCAACTTAACATTATACCTGAAAGCTTCACAACAGCAAAAAGAAAACAGGCCCAAAAGGAGTAGGCTGCAGGAAATAATCAAATTCAGGGCTGTAATCAATCATTTAGAAACAAGAAAGAAAGATACAAAGAATCAGCAAAACCAAGATATGGTTCTTTGAGAAAATCAACTAGATAGATAAACACTTAACAAACTAACTAAAGGGCACAGAAACGGTATCTAAATTTAAAAAGTCATAAATGAAAGGAAAACATAACAACAGAAAATGAGAAAATTGAAAAAAATCATCAGAAACTACTACAAAAGCCTATACTCTACAAAACTGAAAAATCTAGATAAAATGTGTAATTTTCTAGACAGATATCATTACCAAAGTTAAAACAAGATCAGATAAACTATCTAAATAATCTCATAACCACTAAGGAAATTAGAAGAATCATAAAAACTTTCCATTAAAAAAAATAGCCTAGGGCCAGACGGTTTTAATATAGAACTCTACCAAATCTTCAAAGAAGAGCTAATGTCAATACTTTTCAAACTGTTCCAGAAAATAGAATCAGAAGTAACACTACATAATTAATTCTATGAAGCCCCATTTACTCTGATATCTAAACCATACAATGAATCAACAAAAATAACTTCAGACAAATTTCACTTCTAAATATTCATGTAAAAATACTCAATAAAATTCTCACAAAACGAATCCAAGAACACATCAAAACCATCATTCATCACAATCAAGTAGTCGTCATCCCAGGGATGCAGGGAGGTTTCAATATACTATATAAACAAAGTCAAGGAAAAAGCCCCACATGATTATCTCACTAGATGCTGAAAAAACCTCCAACAAAATATCAAACCCCTAAATGTTCAAAGTCCTGGAGAGATCAGGAATTCATGAAACATACCTAAACATAGAAAAGGCAATATATAACAAACCAACAACCAACATCAAAGTAAACGGAGAGAAACTAGTAGCAATCACACTAAAATCAGGGACAAGACAAGGTTGCCTGCTCTCTCCCTGTCTATTCCATATAATACTTGAAGTTCTAGCTAGAGGAATTAGAGAACACAAAGATATCAAGGGGATACAAACTGAGAAGGAAGAATTCTAAGTATCACCATTTGCAAATTATATGATAGTATACCTTAACCATGCCCAAAATTCTCCTAGAGAGCTATTACAACTGACACCACTTCAGCAAAGTGGCAGGATATAAAATTATCTCAAACAAATAAAGATCCTATTTATGCAAATGATAAACAGACTGAGAAAGAAATTAGGGAAACTACACCCTACACAATAGGCACAAATAGTATAAAATATTTTGATGTAACTCTTACCAAACAAGTGAAAGATATACATATGACAAGAATTTCAAATTCCTGAAAAAAAGAAATTGAAGTAGACTGCAGATGATGGAAAGATCTCCCATGTTCATGGATTGGTATGAATAACATAGTGAAAATGGTCATTTTACCAAAAGCAATCTACAGATTAATTGTAATTCCCATTACAATTCCAACTCAATTCTTCACAGACATGGCAAAAGCAATCTTCAACTTGATACACAAAAACACAAAATCCAGAATAGCCAAAATGATTCTCAACAATAAAAGGGATTAATGATTAATGGTAGGGAAATGATTAGGGCACTGAAGCAGGAGTGGGTGGGCAGATGTGGGAGCACCCTCATAGAGACAGGGGGAAGGTATAGGGGTCTTGTGCAGGAGAAACTGGGAAGGGTTCTGGGAGAATCACTATCCCTACTACAAGCTGTACTACAAAACAATAATGATTAAAATAAAAATGCATGGTATTGGTACTGAGACAAACAAGTTGATCAATGGAATATAGAGACCCAGAAGTAAGCCCACAAAACTATGCACACTCTATTATTGACAAAGAAGCCAAAAATTACAGTGGAAAAAGGAAAGCACCTTCAATAAATGGTACTGGTCTAAGTAGTGGACCGTATGTAAGAGAACGGTAATAGAGCCATATTTATCAACTTGCATAAAGCTCAAGTCCAAGTGGATCAAGGACCACAACGAAAGACCATATACACTGAATCTAACAGAAGAGAAAGTAGGAAAGAGGCTCTAACTCATTTCCTGAACAGAATATCAATGGCTCAGGCTTTAAGATAAATAATTGATAAATGAGACCTTATGACACTGAAAAGCTTCCATCAGACAAACCAGCAACCTACAGATTGGGAAAAAATTTTCACTAACCCCACATCTCACACAGGGCTAATACCCAAAAATATATAAAGAACCCAAGAACCTAATCTCCAACAAAACCAAACAACCAAAACAAAAAATGAGGTATAGAGCTAAATAGTGAATTTACAACATAGGAATCTCAAATGACTGAGAAGCACTTAAAGAAATGTTCAAAGTCTTTAGTCATCAGCAAAATGCAAATCAAAATGACTCTGAGATTTCACCTTATACCAATTAGAATGGCTAAGATAAAAAACCTCATATGATAACACATGTTGAAAAGGATGTGGAGAAAGAGGAACACTCCTCCATTGCTGGTGAGATTGCAAACTGGTACAATCTCTCTGGAAATCAGTCTGGATGTACTTCAGAATTTTGGAAATAGTTGTACCTGACGACCCAGCTATACCACTCTTGGACATATACCCAAAAGATGCTCCAACACACCACAAGGACATGTCCTCTATTATGTTAATAACAACCTTAATGTACTATCCAGAAGCTGGAAACAACCCAGATGTTCCTCAATGGAAGAATAGATACAGAAAATGTGGTTCATTTATACAATGGACTATTACTCAGGTATTAAAAATGAGCACATCACGAATTTTTCAGGTAAATGGGTGGATTATAAAATATCATCCTGAATGAGGTAACTCAGACACAAAAAGACACACATGGTATCTACTCACTGATAAGTATATATTTGCCAAAAGTACAGAATGCCTAGGATACAACCTACAGACTGTAAAAAGTCTAACAAGCAGAAAAGCCCAAGTGAGGAAGCTTCAGTCCCACTTAGAAGGGGGAAGGAAGTGAGACAGGGGGAGGGAGGGACCTGTGTGGGAAATGGGAGGAATACAGGCACAGGGGAACAGGATCAAGTATGATGGAGAGGGGACAAGAGAAGCCCATAGGCCCAAGAGAATGAATGGAAATAAGGAGCCTCATTGAGTTGGAGGTAGGGGGCCTCCCGTGAAAGTACTAAAGACTTAACAGGTGAGAGACTCTCAGGACTCATTGGGGATGATCTTAGCCAAAATGCATAACATTGGAAAAGGGACCTTGAAGTGTCTACCTCCAATAGATAGACAGATCCTCAAGTGGAAGGACAGGGTTACTAACCCACAGTCAAAATTCCTGACCCAGAATTGTTTCTGTCTAAAAGTCCTACAGGGACAAAATAGTGAGGAGACTGAAGGAATGGAGGTCCAATGAGTGGCCCAACTTGGGATTCTTCTCATGGATGGGGGCATTATGGCCTGACATTACTATGCTATGATGTGTTTAAAGAGAGGAGCCTGGCATGACTGTCCACTGAGAGCCCCTACCAACATCTGACTGAGATAGGAGAAGATACACCCAACCGTTGGACTGAAGTCAAGGACTACTATGGTTGAACTAGGTAAGGATTGAAGAAGCTGAAGGGGAGAATGACCAAATAGGAAGACCAGCAGTCTCAACTAACCCAGACTCCAGGGAGCTCCCAGAGACTGAGCCACCAACCAGGAGCGTACACGGACTGGTTAGCGAGAGACCACTGGCACATATATAGCAGAGATCTACCTGGTCTGGCCTCAGAGAAAGAAGATGAGCTTATCCTTGAGAATCTTGAGGCTCTAGGGAAGGAGGAGGCTGGTTGGGTGGAGCGAGCACCCTCTGCAAGGGAAGAGCCAGGATGAGAAACTGTGGGAGATGTGACTGAGGCAGAGGCAACAACTGGAATTTAAATAAATAAAATCATTAAAATAAAATTGTTTCATGAATGTAAAAAAAATGAGTGGAAGTAAAAACTGTCAAGGAAGTAAAAACTTAATAGATAAAATGCTATAGAAACCTAAACTTTGGAAGATGCCCTTTGTAAACTACAATTTTCAGTAAGATATTCAAATTTAAAAAGTCTTTATTCCTTTTATGTGTATTATTTATGGTATCCATAAAAACAAAAATTATTAAAGGGTATTTTAATACTTATTTCACTTCCACTGGTGTCATCTTTTATTCACTCAATATTGTTATATTTTCATATATTTTTATTAATAAATGACACATGGAAAAATTTTAGGTCAGGGAGAGTACTCAGTGTAAGAAATATAATCTAGTGGATAGGTAGCGTTACATATGAGTAAATATTTTCTGAGGGTCCATAAAGTTTCATTGATTAAGGTATTGAACTAAGGTATTGATTCTTCTAAGTCACCTTTAAAAATAACTGTAAATTTTAAAATTCATTCATGAATTACACTGTTTATATTTGTAATTATGTTTTACTCTAGGATGTTTTAATTTCTAAACTTAGACTATGCCAAGGGCCATGCAGAAGGAAAAACAAATGGCTTTTTTAAACTCATGGAATTTGACCCATTAGTTAGCACAATCATAATGTGTATGCTTCAAAGGGACATGGGACTACATGTACTGAGGATTTTATGCTGTTATGGATCTCTGTTCTGCTTGTTGCCTTCATATCCCTCTTAATCTAACAATTGTATGAAAACTCTAATGGAGCTTCTAGCCCATCACTGGATAGTATCTCTGGCACTCAGAATAATAGTGCTTTATAATTTCAGGTCGTTTCTGCTTGAGCAGATTAATGATTCAAGCACCACCCTAGGAATGAACTTAGAGCCATAGATTGTTAGTAATGACCACCAAACTTAGAAAACATTTGGAAAATTAAGATTGTTAGTGAAACTCTGGCTAAGACATTTTAGATACTGGATCTGATGTAAAGAATCTTAGGGAATAATTTGAAGTTCAGAAAGACATACTCTTAATAGTTAAACTGGCTACTTTTTAAGGTTAGGGGACAAAAACAATGGCAGCACTGGCTGATGTGACTCTCCCTGAGGCTGGACTCCTGATTGATTGCTTATACCCATTTTTGTCCTCAGCTTTCTAATATGTTCTAATAAAATTGCTGATGAGTAGATATGCATTCTGCAGATTTAAAATAGGTATAACTGATTTTTATATAAAAGTTTAGATAAGTGGTTATTTTAAGATTCTGATAGGATTACTTTTGAAGATAAAAAGATTAATTAATAAATATTTAATCTTTTCTTTTTAACCACAAATTGCAGTCTGCCGGTAAGAGAAACTGGCTGAGAAATCTACTTCACTTGTTCATACTTTGCTAATCTTTAACAGCTTGCTTACTTTAATGTATGTGGGTTCTTTGGAAACTTCATTTACTTTACCTGTACTACATAATATTATTTCTTGGAAAGGTATGGTGGAACATGGTTTTTTTTTTTTTGTAGTTATTAACTTGAATAAAACTAGAATGTACTCACATTGTAAATGTACACTTCTTGAAAGATATTGCTGTGATATATAAACTATGGGAAAAAAATAAAGTTGTTGGAGCTTTGTTCCATCCATTAATTCTTTATGGATGTATACGTGTAAAGTTTGTGTGGAAGTATGTTAGAACTTTCTTATACCCACACACCAGGGGTGTGTGTGTGTGTGTGTGTGTGTGTGTGTGTGTGTGTGAAATGCTTGGACCTTGCTCGCCATCTCATCAATGTATGAATATATATGTGTGTATGTATGCATGTATGTATGCATGTACGTATGTATGTATATATATGTAGGTATGAAGCTATTAGAGTCTGCCTTGTGCTTCGTTCAATCATTGTGTGTGTTATCGTGTGTGTGTGTCTGTGTGTGTATAAACTTCTTTTTCCTTGTCTTTCTTGCCAGCCCCTAAGATTTAAGAGAGTTCTGTTTTCTACAGGCCAGAGGGAGTGCCAGGCCCAGTGAATTAAATTGTTCCTTCAAAAAAAGTCAGCTGGGTAATTTCTTTAATTACTGGCTGCCATAGGCAATAGCCCTGTTGGTCGCTATCTGAACCAACCCCCTTGAAACCTCTTAGTGCTGACCCCTGTCAGCTGCTCTGAGCACTGATCCCAAATGCTGATGCCACACCTTCCTGACCACCTCAGTTTACCCCTGGATCTCAAAGTTGGTCTTTGACATCCTAGACAACATTGAGAATTGTAAGTGTGCAATGAATTACTAGAGCATAATTCTTCATTTTTCATCTTCTCTTCATTAACCAGAATTGTATTTATGCTCATATCCCTATTCCACATGCTATAGAAGAATCATCTTCACAAGTAACACAGACCAGCTTGTCTTAGCTATTTTAGTGGGTGGCTTTTGAGAAAATGCACTTCTGAAAAATTATCAGATTCAGAAAAAAAGAAAAAGAAACTGAGATGAATCAGTGAGCTATTAAATGGTTAAGTGTTCAAGAACATGAGAGAAGTAAAAATTATATTTGTATATAAAATGTCATCATAAAATGCTAGCTAAAGAAAACATTTAAGTCAAGATTTTCACTCGAATCTTGACTGCTGCTGTTCATGCATCAGTTTGATGTGTGTTTTGTGTAATTTATATCCACAGCTCATAGAGACTCTGTAATATCCTTTATCTCTTAACTTTTGCTTGTATAATATAATTGCTTGTCTCTTTTCATATTTTGTCCCCAGATGATCAACATGTTTTGTGACGCTTTGGAATCAAGAATGGAGGCCTAGCCGTGGATGGATAAATGTTGGGAAGTCCTTGAGGCTTAGAACCTTGTTTGTTTTCTAGTGCTGTCTGCTATCTGCTCAACAAGTACGTAAGTGGGGGCACTGTACACTCCTCTTGAAACAGCAAAACCTCTTGAAAAGCAAGACCTTCCTTGCCATGTTGGACTAGTGCTTCCTGAAACCAGGAGGCAGACTGAATCCTCCTACTCTTGAATTATTGCTATGAGGTACTCTGCTGGAACAATGAGAATAGTGCAGGCTTGCTTTGTTTTGTATCTTTGTTTTATTTTTCTACTTTCCTTTCCCGAAATCTCTAGAGCCACGAAATGTCAAACGTGTTCTTATTTTTCACAACCATAAAATATGCATAGCAAAACTTCCAGATTTTGTGGTCACATGACCCCTGTAAGACTCTTCCTTATGCCAAGGGAGATTTCTTATATCCCCACCACACACCTCTCAGACAGTATATATGCCAAAGAATCTTGCTAAAAAGTTATTTTTACTGGTTTGCTTTTCTCTTTGGTGTGGTTATGTGTTTCATTTGAAGCAAATATTTCATTTAATATAATTTACATCAATTTAGTCGATTTTTATTCTAAACATTTAAGGACACATTGTTCACAATTTAGAAAGCAACTATTTTTTTCAAAGAAAAAGGTATATAAAAACATCAATAACAAGAAATGTCTAACTATTTTTTTTAGGATTCCTTGGCCTCCCTGTAATTATTGGGTCTATGTTCCTAACTGTATGTCTTCTACGACAACTAAAATTTCACTTTACATCAAAACTTCATTTTAGAGTTGAAGCAGCAGCTTGATATTGACACATTGTAGATGAAGTCTGAATTTTCCTATATGTATCTGTATTTCTCAATCTACATATCATTATTTGTATGGTTTTACTGTTTATCTGTTTTGTTTCTGAATGAGAAAATTTACATGTGGTTTCTTCTTCTGAAACTTGCTACTCTCTCATCTGTTAGTCTCCTTTATGTAAGTTAATAAATGAAAGAAACCACTAGATATTAACCAAGCCATAAAACTCCATTCAGTTTTTTTATACCACATCTAAAAAAATAGTTTAGTGTTGTGTTGTGGTGGTAGTTGGTGTGTGTGTGTGTGTGTGTGTGTGTGTGTGTGTGTATGCAAGACAATAATAATTTTTTAAAAAGAGCAAATGAATTTAAAATAAATGCAGGGAGATCTATCATGGAATGCATTGGAAGAAGATGAGTGTAAAGTGGGAATAAGATACAGTAATCATGAATGAAATTATAGAAAATTAAAATAAATATGAAAAAATCTGAAAAAAATTACTTTTCTATGCCTCTATCTTAAAGTTGTTTTCTGTCAGTTTCAAAGTTTTGGCTCTTAAATTTAATACTTTGAGCTTTAGTAATTTATAAAAAGACATAAAGGTGAGTAAGCAAAAGTTATTTAAAAAATGAAAGCACATCTGAAGTGAACAAATGAAAGAGTCGGTGAAATTGAAAGTGAGAATTATGCTTTCAAAGGCATATTTTGCATGTTAGCAAGTATTGTTTTAGGGATGTCTCCAGTGTAATAGTATTTACTTATTTCTTATTTTGCTATAAATTAGACACATAGTTTGTATTGAAGTTGAGTTAATCAAAGTAATATATAAATAATGGTTGAAATCACGAGTTGTCACAGTGGGCTCACTCTTTTCACAATGTGTTTGTTCTTACTGTTCAGATTCCACTAGTAGTTGATGATGACTTGGTGGTTTAAGGAGGCTTCAGAGAATTCTATATTGCTTAGGGGTGTATGAATAATGATAGTATAATAGCATCAGAGCATGTAGTAGAAATAGATGTCCCTTTATTTTGTAACTAAGAATAGTTTATGTTGTTGTTGTTTTATTATATGCTAGACAAAATGAGATAGGATAATGAGAGAGCTAAACACTGACTGACCTGATCCATGCATCATTGCCCAATAGTAATATATGGTCAAACTAATATAAATATCCTTAACACAGTTGAAAGTGAGAATGGCATCATGGAAAATTCACAGAAAACTAGATTTTTGTTTTACATGTAAAGCTCATTTTGATAAATCAAAATCTCCAAAACACAATACCTAGTAAAGAGAAGTCTTTCCAATCAGAGACTGAAAAAAAAACAAACAAAAAAACAAAATACAAGAAAGAAATCAGTCATAGCCAAATGATTTCTGATATAGTTATTATAGATTCCACCACCTCTTTAACAACCTCAGATAGAAAGTATTTGCCTTCAGAGTCAGAAGTGAATATTTTTGGATTGCAGACCATAGACAAAGTGATACACAATGATCATACAAGCACAAAATGGAAACACACATTTCTGCAAATACACTGTATACCTCTATCACCTCTGCTGCACTATACACCAAGGTAAATCTCCAGTAAGCCACTTGATTTGTTACATTCTCTGCCATTATTCCTTCTTACAACTTTGGCAGAATCTCCTAGAAATCAGGGTGAATCTTGCTTGTTAATTCATATGCTTTCAATACTAATTTGTTTCAAATGAAATGAGCTGCTAAATGATTAAATATAGAAATCTCTCACATTTTTTTAAATGTAAAAAATCATAAAATGTCCCTATTACCTCTGATGTTCTATGTCACTCTCAAACATTTTGTTGTATTAAATGAAGTCTCTTGAGTAGAGATTTTGAAGCAATTTCTTCAGAGCACTATCAACATCAGAGTTTCTTAAACTGTAAATCACAGGATTAAGTGCTGGTGGTAGCACAGTATACAGCACAGAAAACAATTTATCTGTAAGTGATGCTGTACTTGAGGGTGGCTTCAGGTAGACAAAGGAAGCAGTAGCAACGGAAGCACTGAAAACAGTGAGGTGAGGGATGCAGGTACCAAATGCTTTGGACTGACCTTTAGTGGTAGGAATCTTCAACACAGTGGAGATAATATAAAAGTAGGAAATCACAACACAGATAAAACAAGACATGCCCAGACAAGCACCAATTCCAAGACCTATGTAAATGATCGTGAGTGATCCAGAGCAGGAAATCCTTAAGAGTGATGGAACATCACAGAAAAACTGTGGAATCATGTTAGAGCCACAGAAAAGCATGGAAAATGTGCCAGCTGTGTACATGACTCCAAAGAATAATCCAGTGCCCCAGGAAACACTCATCATCACTACACAGGTAACACTACTCATAATGACCTCATAGTGTAGGGGACTGCAAATGGCAACATAGCGGTCATATGACATTGTAGTAAGAATCAATACTTCCCCTGATCCAAGAAAAGTCATGAAAAACATCTGAAAAGCACATCCAAGTATGGAAATAGAATTTTTGTGAGTAAGGCTATTGACAAAGTAATTTGGAATTGTAACAGACACAAGAAAGACATCCAATAGGGATAAATTCTTCAAGAAGAAGTACATGGGTGTTTGGAGCTTCGGATCCACGGTTATGAGAATGATGATGAGGAGGTTACTCATTAAAATCTCCAGGTATATCACTAGAAATAACACTCCGAATAGAGTCTGTAGCTCGTGGATATCAGAGAAACCCATCAGGATGAATCCAGTTACTGCAGTTATATTGGGCATAATAGATTATTTGCACTGCCTGTCAGATGAAGAAAAATGAATTATAGTTGGCAAAGTCCCAAATACATCAACGTATAAAGACATTAGGTGAAAAATAGTCAGGAAACTGCCTAAATTACTACTACATTTCCATAAATTAGTCATTTTTTCTGAACTCACTTTTGTATCTTTGCCTTCTTCCTCTTTAGTGTCTCTTTCTCTCTCTCTCTCTCTCTCTCTCTCTCTCTCTCTCTCTCTCTGTGTGTGTGTGTGTGTATGTGTATCTCTCTTTCTCTGTCTCTCTCTCTTGCTCTCTCTGTCTGTCTGTCTCTTTGTCTCTGTCTCTCTCTTTCTCTCTTTGTCTCTCTCTTTGTCTCTCTCTCTGTCTCTCTCTCTGTCTCTCTCTCTCTCTCTCTCTCTCTCTCTCTCTCTGTATTTCCTCTCTTTTCTTGCCTCTCTTGTTTCCTCAGTTCCTCCTTCCCTATTTTTTTTCTTTCTAATCCTAATTTCCCCCTCCCCACCACACAACCTTAGGTCTTGTTCATATTAAGTAGCTAAGCATGTTTTCTGCTACTAAGGTATGTAAACTTAACTCATACATTTTAAAATAAAGACTAATTAGCAAGAACGCTATATGATATGTTAGTCTTGTTTTATTTTTGAAAGACAGTAATAATATGTTTAGGAAGAAATTTCCATGATTTTATCACAGTTTTTGGTTCACTAAATTAGTAATGAATACGGAAAAATGCAGAAAAGAAAAAAGAAAAATTAATGATACATAAAAAATAAAATGCAAGATTTTTACCTAGCCTATAGACTCAGCCTTGCCTTTATTTTTATTAAATGCTTAGGAGTTTGGGGAACAAAGAAGTTCGAACAATTTACTGTGTCAACTATTTTCACAACAGGTTCTATTAAGAAAACTATAACAGACCTATAGATGCTGCATTTACTAAGATCATTAAATTGTCCAATGGCTATCTAAGGCTACGATAAAAGCTTGACTATCTTTCATTATTTTCTTAGTTTTTTATTGTTTGAAACTTTGAGACAAATTGTTACTCAACTCTAACCTCAACCATGGTATCTATGTTAAGCCACTAACGATCTTCCTTCAAAGCTGAAGAAAAAATAAGTTAACTAATTTTTTTCCAATTTTATTAACTGCTGTCTTTTACATTTATTCCAAACTACAGAGGACTACCACAAAGTCTTTATTAAGTGCTGCAACCCATGTATGAACAGTTGAAGTTTGTCTGTAGATGACTCAGTGACAAGGCTGACCCTCTAAGAAGATGTGATCATCAAATTGGGAATAAACTTTCCTTCTTCCATATGATACATACGACATGCAACTACCCTGAAAATCAATTAAAAATTGTTTATCCTGTCAACACTTATCTTTAGATTCAGTATGGATTGCATCTCTAAGAAGATTCAACTGTAATAACTTTAAAACACATATAAGACCTTCCATGATCATAATTGAGACAATAATCAACCAGACAACAGTCTGACTCAAACTGTTTGACAATACTAGTTCTTATGCTCTTTTCCCATTCAGTTGTGGAGCTCTTGCCAATATTCGGAAGACATGACTTTTCAATACATTATAATGATTAAAATCCTTCCATGGGCTTTATCATTACTACTTTTGGTGGAGATAGGTTATTCTTAATTTGATATGAATTTCTAATGTCAGGTCTCCAATGACAGAATTTCATTATAGTAACTCTAATAAAATCATACCTTATAATGACAAATATTATATTTTATTGCATCATATTATAGTAATTTTCTTTTTGGTATTATGTCATATACTCTGTTTCATATATTCTGTTCAATCTATAAGCTGATTAGTAGATAAAAGCTTTAACTAATTATTGAAAGAAAAATTTCTCTCTCTTTCTTTGTGTGTGTATGTGTGTGTTATAAGAGCAAGTGATACCAACTAATAAGAGATTATAGGAGCAATGTATTCTCTATTGACATAGGCAATGATAAGCATGTACAAAAATTCTACTAGGGAAATAAAATGTCTTGGTTTACATACTAATCAGCTTGCTGTTTCAGATATGTATACGGGATATTTGGAGTTGGCATTTTAGAAAGTACAGTTTTAATATAACAGAAGGATAGGTCACATTTGGGCAATTTAAAGAAAAGAAGTGTGCAATACAAAACAAGAATATTTTGTAGTTGGTTGAAATTTATTATATTTACCCAGTTATTCCAACCATCATGCTGGAATAATACAGAAAGAGGATAAACATGAGAAATAAGGGTGAATAAATCACTGTTAAATTACATTTTTGTATCTGTGATAATTCCCTCAGTACCTTTAATATCCTTTTAAAAATGGTTTTAGAGATAATATTTTAATGTTAATAATGTTATAATGTTATAAATGTTATCGATTCCATTTGTACCTTAATCCAATTCAGGATGTTCACAGTTCTGGAAAAGGGTGACTCTTGAGCTGTATGTAGGAAGACTTTCCAGCAGGTCAACGTGAGAAGGGAAATTTTCTTACAGTCTTCAGAATTCAGTTTAACAATGAGTAACCTGAGTACAAAATAGAACATCTGGCTCTCTTTTGAAAACTGTAAAATCATAACATACTGATGTGTCTTTACAGTCGTGAAAAAAAACCTCAGAGTTCTGACCTAAACTATAATCATGCTTCATCATGAATATGCCAATATAAGTAACAAGAAAAATTTTACCTTTTTATAAGCTATGATATGGATTCATTTGAAACCTCATGTAATCAAAACATAAATAACAAACCATTCTAAGTCATTTGGCTACTCCCTCGGGTTCCCTAAAGGCAAACTTGTAACAGCTTTATTATGGCATCATAGGTTAAGATAATTATGGTCAAAATAATTAGTGCTTCATATGAACTCATGTCCCAACAATATATGCTGAGATACATCATAAAAAATGTTCATATTCACCATAGGTTTAAATTTATTGGTAAATTTCTTAGTTATACAGTGCATAGAGTTGGCAATGTTACAGTTTTGAATGAATGCTTCAAAACTGAAAAAATAGGAAATGCGTTTAAATATTCATGCCGTAACCCTTCCTTATATTAATTACTTTTCTCAAAGCTGTGTCAAAACATATTTGATAAAAGACAACATGAGAAAGGGAGGATTGATGTTTTCTCATGATTTGCAGGTTAATCCTTTATGAGAGAGAAGTTTGTCTCAGGATCATGAAAGAGCTGATCATATTGTACCTATAGTCAGAAAAAGCAAAAAATGACAGACTATACCATTCTAATGTTATTCTTTCCTATCTTCTCCTTTACTGTCCATGTAGTAAATCCAGAAAACAGGACCATGTGTAACCAGGGTACATACAGCTACCTATCTGGAAATGCCCTTAGAGACATACCCAAATTATTTTCTTAGATGATTGTCAGTCTCGTCAAAAAAAAAATATTAGTCATCACTACTCTATTCATTGTCAACTTGATGCTCAATATATGTAGGTATGAAGTTATAAGAGTCTGTCGAACTATTGCCTAAATGCTTTCTGAAAGATTCTATGTACATTATATTAGTCTAATATTTATAACTCAGCCTACTCCAAATATCAGAATATGGACACACTGCAGCCAGATTCACAGTTAAAAGACAATTAAAATGGCTTTGCATACAGTTTGTAATACACATAGAACCCATGTTTCCCTTATGAAACCTATTGAGCCAAATCTCCCCTGTTTTATTTTTTTTTTATGAATTCTGAACAATGAAGATTCCACAAGATTGTCATTAAGCTCATCATCCTTAGACTTCTCTAAATAACTTCTCTAAGTTCTACCATTTTTCTCCTATAGATCCATTTAGAAACACATAATCAGGTTCATCAAAGCAAGGTCCCCACTTCTCGTTATCAACGTTCAGACTTGATTACATTTTGTATTGTTGTAATGAAATACTTAAGCCAGTAGTTTAATGAAGTAATTGCTTATTTAACTCATGGTTTAATCATATAGTCTATCATGATGGTGAAGGGATTCTGACAGTACATATATTCATGAAGTACATATATTCACATTGTCTCTGTGGTTAAGAAGCCAAGAGAGATGCATTCTCTCACCCCACTCACCTCTCTCCCTTTGATTCAGTAAGAAAGCTAGACCATATAAATAAGTCTCATAAAAAACTAGATGAATATTTAGTATATATATAATATATATTATATATATTATATACATAATATTATATATACTATATATTATATATAATATATATGTTATATATTATATATATTTTATATATTTAGTATGAATATTTCCACCTCAGCCAAATCTCTAAAACTACACTCAGAGTTTGTTTCTAATGTGATTTTAAATTCTGTGAATTTTCTAACCAATAATCAACTTTGCAAGTATTCCTAATGTATTTTCATCTTAATAACTTTGACTCAGTAACTTAGGATAAAGGCCATGACATTAGTCTATATAAATATTTAGTAATATAGGTTAACAGAATGATCCGATAAAATTTTTTCATTCACCAGTCAGCATGAAATGCAAAACGTCATAAAAGCCATTCATTATTTGGTTATTTCGTTCATGTTAGATTGTTTTTAAAGTGCTATTTAAATTTTGTTTCATCTTTCTATATTTTTTATCATACACCAGTATTTCTTGTAATTTGGTTGATTGACGACAAAACCTGACCCATGCTAAGTCTCAGGCAAACATAATAATCTGTCAGATGTTTTAAATCCATTAAGATTGTTCAGTAATGCCTGTCATCCTGCCTGGAAGGAGGCTTGTTTTCTTATTCTAATATTAGAAAAGGAAGTTTGGCAATCAAGCTGATCATTGCCATCTCATGTTCTTTCATTTGGCTTCTTTTTGTAATCACTGTGTCTTGGTGCTGAAAACAGTGAATTGTTTTAAAAACCTGATTTGATCTCTTCATTCATTTATGTGTTCTTGCATTTCCTCCAGTATCTTTCTTTCCTAGGAATAACTATGAAATTAGATTAATTTGATATAGATATTTTTTCAGAGTAAGGAAAAAAATAGCCTACAGTTGCCTACAATCTTTGTCACCCTACATGGATGAAAATGAAAGGGATGTTGAAATCTGACAGTGATGAATTCAAATTCTGAATTTTCCAATTGCTTATCGTATGTTTTTTTTTTTTTTTTCTAGGATGTAATGGCAAAATGTCTAGCTAACTCCAAAGGTTCTTAGGGAAATTAAGAAGAAATCTGGGCATGCCTTTCCTGCAAGGTATGAAAATGATGTGTTTTACTCCATTTTCCTCTAGGATGCACACTAACTTCCAAGCCACATTACTGCCATTTGGAAATTATTGTTTTCTCTTTTCAGAAATAATAGCTATTGTCTGTTTATATTTGAAACACTTGTTTCTTTCACACCTTTGATTATATATTTTTTTTAAATTTTATTTACTCTTTGTTTTTACACTCCAGGTTTTATCCCCCTCCCAGTCCACCCTCTGATCACATCCCACCCCAGTTTCCACGAGGTTGTCCCCAGCCCACCCCAAGTCCACTAGACTTCCCCATCCCTAGGGCTTCCAATCTCTTGCGGGTTAGGTGTATCTTCTCTAACTGAACTCAGACCCAGCATTCCTCTGCTGGATATGTGTTGAGGGGACCATATATGCTGGTGTATGCTGCCTGGTTGGTGATCCAGTGTCTGAAAGGTCTCAGGTGTCCAGGTTAATTGATACTGCTGGTCCTCTTACTGGGTTGCCCTCCTCCTCAGCTTCTTCCAGCTTTTTCCTAATTCAACCAGAGGAGGCCACAGCTTCTGTCCATTGGTTGGGTGCAAATATCTGTATCTGACTCTTTCAGGTGCTTGGTGGGTCTTTCGGGGGACAGTCATGATAAGTCTCTTTTTTGAGCACTCCATAGCCTCAGTAATTGTGTCAGGTCTTAGGGCCTCCCCTTGAGCTTTTAGGCCTGACTCTGGACTTCCATTTCCTCAGGCTCTTCTCTATTTTTGTCCCTGCAGTTCTTTCAGACAGGAACAATTATGGGTCAGAGTTTTTGATTGTGGAATGGCAACCCCCACTCCCAGTTGATGTCCTGTCTTTCTGCTAGAGGTGGACTCTACAAGTTCCCTCTCCCCACTGTAGGCCATTTCATCTAAGGTCCCTCCCTTTGAGTCCTGAGAGTCTCTCACCTCCCAGGTCTCTGGTACATTCTAGAGGATCCCCTCACCTCTTACCTCATGAGGTTGCCTGTTTCCATTTCTTCTGCTGGCCATCAGGGCTTCAGTACTTTTCCCCCATGCAATAACTGATCATATTCTTCTCTTAATCTCCCTGTCTTCTTTCCCCCACAAGTCTTTCCCTCCACCTCTCTTGTGATTGCTTTCTTCTCCTCCCAAGTGGGATCGAGATGTCCTCACTTTGTCCCTTTGGCTTCTTAACCTTTTGAGTTCTGTGGACTGTATCTTAGGTATTCTGTATTCTTTTGGGCTAATATCCACTTATTAGTGAGTACATACCATACACATCCTTTTGAACCTGACTTACCTAACTCAGTATGACACCTTCTCGTTCCATCCATTTGCCTGCTAAACTTGTCCTTGTTCTTAATAGCTGAATAGTATCCCATTGTGTAAATGAACCACATTTACTGTATTCATTTTCTGTTGTGGGACATCTGAGTTGTTTCAGCTTCTGGATATCTCAAACAAATATTTTTAGCTATGGTCTCCAAAGAAAAGTTCAGCTTCAGCAAATAGTAAAAACTTCGGGTAAGACAGGTCATATGTCCTACAGGAAAGCCTTTTACTAGGATGATTGTAAATTGATTTTTTGGTTAAAATAATGAATAATGAATCTTCTATTTTAACAAATTATGATGAACACTGAGTGGCAAAACATGTCTGGGTGAAGAGAATAAGAATCTAAAAAATGCTTGGGCCTAACAGAAACATATATTCTGTACCACAGCCCTCAATACTCAATACTCAATACAAGTACAATGGCTTACTGCTAAAGAGGGTGTGGGAAGAGTGCAAGGGCTAGATGTGGTGAATGCTCTGTATGGAAATACCTTCTGAACAGTGAAAAATAGCTGGTCAGAAGAAGTCATAGAGTTTCTGGCAACATATACACATGCTGTGAAATCCCTAACTACCCAAAATCCCATCATGGCAAGGGATGTTACATAGCACACAATTCCACTCCTATCCAAAGGGGTATTAGAAACTCTTAACTGCTAGGAAACTAAGGTTCCATTTTCTGTAAGAGAGTAGCCACTGTTTGGATAATCACTTTCACTAACAAACAGACAAGGAAGTTTCCATAACACAAATGGGTCTTGAAGAGAAAACACACACACACACACACACACACACACACATAGGCACACACACAAATTTACATAGATAGTAAAGTTAGATAGATCTGGACAAGTTGGAGTAAGGACATAAACAAAACAAAACCTGTACAAAATTTCAAATTCTCAAAGAACTAACTAAAATGTAATAAATTTATTTATTTTTATTTATTTATTTTATTTATGAATATACTGTCGCTGTCTTCAGACACACCAGAAGAGGGCATCCAATCTCATTACGGATGGTTGTGAGCCACCATGTGGTTGCTGGGACTTGAACTCAGGACCTCTGGAAGAGCAGTCAGTGCTCTTAACTGCATAGAAACATAAACTTTGTAAAATGCCATATTAAATTACACATTTCTTGTAAGGCCTTCAAATTAATAAAGCTTGATTTATTTCATGTGCATTATTTATGGTTTAATAAGAAATAGAGAACTAAGTGATGCCCTTAAATACTCACTTTTCATTGCTGTGCAACTATTATTCTGTTAATATTATTGAATTTTTGCATTTGTACTGATGTCAGACACCGGAAAAAAATTTAAAGAGGGAACTAAATTTAAAGCAAAAATCAAGTGTATGTTGTAAGTTACATGTTCTAACTGTAGTTGGTATCAATAAAGTCTCAATACATTGAACTCAAGTAGTTTTTTTTCTTACTTGTATGCATCATAACAGCATCAAATATGAATGTGTCAAATTTGAAATTAGTGAACAGATTAAACACTTTGTTATAATCATGTTCTATTCTAAATATTTTAATTTATAGATATTGAATTCATTCAAACTTCTGAAAAAATTGTAATGATAATGTGAATTACTTTTAACAGAAAAATTCAAAACAGAATACTCATGTAATATATATATATATATATATATATATATATATATATATTCTTTCCATATTCATTTTCTTGTTCGTGCATATCATTAAGCTACTTTATTTGTCACTTTTTAATATTTATTGGTGTGTTTAAGGGCTCAAATATGTTGGATAATAGCCATGTACCCTTTGTTTTTCTGTAACTTGAAGTAATTATTCAGTTCAGATTTATCATTCTAAGTTTTTGTACATTTGAAGTACTCAAAATTGTTAATTATTTAAGAATATATTGCATCATTTTGGATACTCTAGTCTTTTATCAAAATTGTATCTGTTCTCACATGCCTGGTCCACATGCCATAAAGGAATTGTCTTCAGGAACACCAAACATGACCTTGTCTTACTCTTTTAGTTATTTGTGAACCATTATTATTTCATATTATTTTTCTTCTGTTTGTGGCCACTGGGAGCGTTTGCTTGTATGAAAGTGTAATTGCAAAATATGACCAAGTGCAGATGAAAAGAAAAAGAATAAGTTGACCATTGCAAGAGCAGGAAAAGAGGGTAGTAGAGGAGAACATGAGAGAAATAAAATTATATCTATATGCCAAGATAGTAATGAAATTGTAGCTAAAGAATACTCTCCTCTCCACCTGAGGTTATGATTGTGTGTTTCCTTTTCTCCCAATATTGAAAATGTCTTATTTCTTCATACAATATATTCTGATTATAGTTCCCCTACCTTCTAATCCTTTGAGTTCTTCTCTATAAAATCCATTTTATTTCTGTTCCTTCTAAGAGATAACAACTAAACATGACAAAATAAAAAATAAAATAAATAAACCCATCATATTGAAGTTGTACTAGTCAAGCAATGAGAAAGAAAAGAATCCCAAGTGCAGATGTAAGAATCAGATACTCACTTGATCTCATCCTCAGGAATCCAAAAGAAAAACTACTAAGTTAAATGCTTTAATAATACAATTCTCTTTTTTTGTTGATTCTTTGTGTCATTTGGGTATCAGAATGCCTGTGGCCTCATAAAATTATCAATTTTCCTTCTGTTCTATTTTATGGGATAACTTGAGGACTATAGACATTAATTATTTCTTGAATATCTGGTAGAATTCTGTACTAAAACCACTAGGCCCTGGTCTTTTTTATGGTTATGAGACTTTAAGGACTGCTTCTATTCCCTTATGTGTTATAGACTTATTTAATTTTTTTATATGTACTTGAATTAAATTTGTTACAGGGTATCTATTAAGAAATTATCCATTTTCTTTAGGTTTTCCAATTTTGTGGAGTACAGGTTTTTAAAATAAGGACTAATGACTCTGGATTTCTTCATGTCTTTTGTTATATTCTCCATTTTGTTTCTGGTTTTGTTAATTTGGGTATATTCTCTCCATCTTTTAGTTAATTTGAATAGGAGCTTGTATATATTGTTGACTTTCACAAAGAACCAAGTCTTTGTTTCAGTGACTCTTTGTATTGTTCTCTTTCCTTATATTGTATTGATTTCAGCCCTCAGTTTAATTATTTCTTGCTACCTATATCTACTCCTCTTGGGTGTGCTTGCTTTTTGCTGTTGTTTTTGTTCTTTGTTGTTCTAAAGCATTTTGGTATTCTGTTAAGTTTCTATTATGAGACATCTCCAATTTCTTTATGTAGGCATTTGGTACTAGAAACAGTCCTTGAGCATAACTTTATTTGTGTGTCATAAGTTTGAGTATATTGTGAATTCATTTTCATTGGATTTTACAGTTTCTTTAATTTCTTTCTCTATTTCTGCCTTGAGCCATTAGCCATCCAGTAGAGAGTTGGATAGTGTCCATTATTTTGCAGAATTTGTGTTGTTTCTGTTGTTGTTGAAGTTCAGCTTTAGTTTGTGAAGGTCTCACAGGATGCAGGGTATTATTTTAGTATTCTTATGTCTGTTAAAATTTGCATTGTAATCAAGTAAGTGGTCAATTTTGGACAAAGTTCCATGAGATGCTGAGATAACAGTATATGCTTTTTAGTTTGGGTGATATGTTCTATAAATATTTGGTGGATACACTTTGTTTATTCCTTAGTTCCAGTCTTTCTCTGTTTAATTTTTGTCTGGTTCACCTGTCCGTTGATGAGAGTCTTCCAGTATGTGTAAGGGTTGATGTGTGTTTTTAATTTTAGTGATGCTTCTTTTACAAATGTGCATACCCTTGAGTTTGGGGGGTATATATGTTAAGAATTGACATATGACCTAGGTGGATTTTTTTAATGAGTATGAAGTGTCCTTTGTCTTCTGATTAGTATTTGGTTAAAGTCTTTTTTGGCATATATTAGATTGCCTATAACAGTTATGGTAGACTAATGAATCTCTCTGGGAATGGAAAATAGAATAGATTTTTTTATGTGGTATCTGAGCAGATGGAGATTAAATCAGAAAGTATGAAGTGGAGGACATAGGGATGGAAGGAGAGAGCATGAGGAGCGCCAACTAAAGTAGTTGGGCATTTAGGGGCAATATGAAAATCTAATGCAGTGGAAAATTTGTGAACCTCTGATGCTGCCCCTAGCAAGAACTTCTAGTAATTGAGGATATGGGACCTGAACCAGCCATCCTCTTTAACCAGGGCAGGTTTCTGGTTATATATACATAGGACAAATCTCTTTCAGTCTCTCTTCCATCTCCCTCCCTCCCTCTCTGTCCCTCCCCCCCTCTCTCTCCCTCTTTCTCTGTGTGTGTCTGTGTGATTACAATAGTTTTTTTTTTTTAAAAGGACATCTATTTATATATTTTAGGGGAAGTACAGAGTAATATGGAAGGGGATAAAGAAAAGAAAACACATAGTGGAATAATGTAAAGATAGTACTTATCTTTAAAATTAATTGTGAATAATAAATCTCTAAAAAGAATTTACCTACCCCTCTACCTTAAAGTGTTTTCTCCAGCATTTTCAAACTATAGGATTCTATGTAGAGGTCTTTCAACCTTTTTTAAAGCAACCCTTACTTTGTGATTGATAATCTCCTGATATGTACTATCTCCTGATAACATTTTCCATTGTGCTTTTTATGTGATATATTTTCTGAAATTTATTATTTCTTGAAATATTATTCCATTGTCCCTTATGATTGTTATATATTTAAGGAATCTATAACATACATGTTAGAGAGAATATGTATTTTTCCTTCTGTGTATCGCTTTCTTATTTAAAATGATGACTTTTAATTGCATTCAAGTTTCTAGAAAACAGCATATTTTCATTCCTCTTAGTGACTGAATGAAACTCTATTGTGTATATATAAGTCTTTCTTGTCCATTAATTCATTGATCAATATCTGGGTGCTTCTATAAATTGACTGTAGTGAATAGTGCTAAAATGATCATAGATGCACTGCTGTCTCTGTGACATGTAGAGAGTCTTTCATCCAGAAGTGGGATAGCTGAGTCATATGATAGTTCTATGTATAGATTTCTTGAAGTATCATAATCCCCATAGTAAATAGACTAGATGCACCATAACCATTATCTTAAGAGTTTTCCCTCTTTCCCAACATCCTCACCAGTATTTGTTCTCATTTGTTAGTTACTAGGGAGAGATGGAATCTTGCCAGGAGCCATCTAGGAGAATCTAAAAACTAGCCAGATGATCTTCCTGAGATGGTTCCACCATGGACTATAAATCTATGAAGAATTCACTTCTTTAGGGAAGGTCGAGAAGATTACATTTTAGGAAAGATTCCTACCATTAATATGCTTTTCCTTTTATTAATAAATATATAAAACAATTTCTAGATATTAGTCCACTGTTTTGAGCAGTTCTCTGCAGAACAAGGCAGGTTTACTCTCTTATAGTGATGCAATATAGACAAATAGATGATTCCTTAATTTTTAATGATGATTCTATACAAACTCCAAAAATCATGTTAGTAATTATTAAGATCTTTTATAATAGGACTGCTACTAAGTCATTTCTAATATTAATATGTTTAAAGAGACTATTTGCTTATAGTAGAATAGAGGACACAAAGACATTTATAACAACCAAAAGCCTCCTTATGAATATTAAAGACATCTTGCAGTATCTGCAACCTTGATGTTCAATGCATGAAGGTCAATTAACTTCACTTACTAGAAGGACCCTTTTGCAGTCACCTAGGATAGTCAGAGAGTCTCCTATCCCTAGAAGTAGTTTGAGACTTTTGTAATATGTAAAAGGGTCTTGTGTTTTTTAAACTCTCTCAAATATTAATGTTATTCAGACTCATTCCTTAAACATGTGACCCTGTCTTCCCTCACATGTAACTCATATATTCTGGCAAACTGTAGAAGAACAATCACATGAATTTCCAAC
Source organism: Grammomys surdaster (assembly GCF_004785775.1). NCBI lineage: Eukaryota > Metazoa > Chordata > Mammalia > Rodentia > Muridae > Grammomys > Grammomys surdaster. Next base: position 1,679,316 of record NW_021604687.1, read on the forward strand.
TCTCCAGTGTATTCCTAATTATACATGCAATCTGAGTACCTGGTATTCATCTTTTATAACTTGTATCAAAAAAGAACTTGTCTTTTCTTTAAGCATTTGATACTGCTTTAAGAAATAGGGTATCAATGGGAGGAGAGGCCCTGTGAAGGCTCAATGCCCTAGTATAGGGGAATGCCAGGGTGGTGAGGTGGGAGTGGATGTGTGGATGGAGAACCACCTTCAGAAGCAGGGGGATGGGGAATGAGATAGGGTGTTTGTGGATGGAAAACTGGGACAGGGGATAACATTTTAAATGTAAACAAATAAAATATCCAATAAAAAATTATAAAAAATTACAAAAAAATAGGTCCAAGTAAACACTAGGCTTAGTGTGTCAGCAAATTGCTCCTGTCTAAAGGAAATGCAGGGACAATGAGTAGAGCAGAGAATGAAGGAAAGGCCATCCAGAGACTGCCCCATCTAGGGATCAATCCCATCTGCAGACACCAAACCCAGACACTATTAATGATGCCAAAAAGTGAAGCACTTGCAGACAGGAGCCTGGTATAGCTGTCTCCTGGGAGGCTCTACCATATTTATTGGATATTTGTGCTTTATCTTTTGAGAATAGTGGTTTTTTCATTAGCCCATATATTTGCTGAGTTGTTCAGAACTTTAAAATTTAATGGATTTAATATTTACATATTCTTGATTTCAATCCTCTTTCAGATATTTAACTAGCAAAGGTTTCTCTCGAATTTCATTGTCATTCCCTTTAGTTTATTGCTCTCCTTGTTCCACAGAACTGTTAAAATTTCGTTAAATCATCATTGTCAATTTTTGGCAGTATTTGTTAGCAATTGACATCCCTTTAAAAGCCCTCGTCTGTATCAACAACATCTTGATTTATTGTTCCTATGTTTTCTAAAGCATTATCAGAGTTTCATGTCTTACTTTATGTTCTTTGATTTATTATGAAGTGAATGTTTTATGGGGTGAGAAACAGAGATGTAATTTTATTCTTTTATCCAGTTTAATCAAACACTACTTATTGAACATATTATTTTTTCCCTCTATGAATACTGTTGATATCTAGCAAATGTGAAAGTTTATGCCCAGGTGAGTCCTGATATTCAATTTACTCATATGCTGTTTCGTGGCATATTCTTTTTCTGGTACTTGATCTCTGTGTTATAGCTTGAAATCAAGTACTGTGATACTTCCAGCATTATTCTTTTCCTCTGAATTATTTTGAATTGTTGGAGGCTATGATTGTTAATCTTATAGTCAACATATTGAGATTTAGAATCACCTAAAGACAAACCACTGAGTATGATCTTGTTAACAAATGTTTAACCAAATTGGGAATTCACACACTTAGAGTAGGTGGCAACATGGAATGGCCTGGGCTTTGGATGGATTAAAAGGGGACTATAATTGGATCACCAGTATTCATCTCTCTGTTGTCTGATTGTGGATGCACTATGCTTAGCTGACACATAGTTCTGCTGCCATGGTTTCCCCACCATAGTACATTATAGCAATAAATTGAAGAAGAAAATATATGCCTTCTTTATTTTGATTTTGTGAGGTATATTGTTATAGCAAATCAGTACTGGAAACTTCAGCTGTTAGTGGATTTTTGCTGTTAAAATCTCATTGTGGTTTATGGTCATTTGGGATTCGCCTGTGGATGAAAGTGTGGAGATAAATCACTAAAATAGAGTATGCATGTCACATTGAGCCCCTTCTCTTAAGAGTTATGAAGACTAGAATGTAGACAGAAATAGAGAATGGATGTTTGCCTCACCAGTTTCAGAGTAGTGCAAAACTCTCCTAAAGATACTGCCAGGAGCTTTAGTTTTTATCCTAACAAAGATTGCAAAAAAATCTAGCTTTGTGTTAGAGCTGCTCCAGTTTCTGATTCTTTCTTGATGATAGCCAAAGGGAAAACATTGGTGGGAGGAAGAATTGGTCTTGGAGATACTTGGGTTCTTTTCATTATTATAATAATGTATACCTATCTTGATTCTAAGTTACTTTGCATAGGTAGTTGACCCTCCTACTTGAGTTCCTCTGAGACCAGAAACTACAGAGTCTCTGGTACTTAGCACCTCATCCTTTTTAATTAATTCATTAATGGATACAGAAAATGTGGTTCATTTACACGATGGAATACTGTTCAGCTATTATGGACGAGGACATAATGAGTTTTGCAGGTAAATGGATGGAACTAGAAAATATCATCCTGAGTGAAGTAACTCAGACCCAAAAGGACATGCATGATATATACTTACTAATAAGTGGCTATTAGTCAAAAAATATGGAATATCCAGGATACAAACCACAAAACTCAAGAATGTTAACAAGCCAAAGGTCCCAAGTTGGGATGCCTCAATCTCAATTGGGAGGGAGAAGAAAGAAATCACAGGGGCAAAGGATGGAGGGATCTGGATTGGAACTGGAAGGGGGAGGGGAAAGGGGGAACATAATCAGGTATTGGGTGGGGAGAACAGGACTGAAGCCCTGAAGGCCAGCAGGAAGAATGGAAACTGGCAACCTTGGGAGGTAGGTGGTAGGGTGACTCTGTATAATGTACCGGAGACCTAGGAAATGAGAGACACTCAGGACTCAAAGGAAGGGACTTTAGATGAAATGCCCAACAGCACATCACTATTAATCCTCAACCCTTACTTTCTCATTCATACGCAAGATCGAAATAACATTAAAAGTCCCACAGTCTTTACAAATTCTTACATACTAAAGTTTCAATCCCTTTAAAATATCCAATCTCTATTGAAATTCAAAATCTGTTTACAATTCAAAGTCTCTTAACTGTGGGCTCCACTGAAATACTTCTTATTTCAAATGGGAAAAACATCAGGGTACAGTAAAAATAAAAATCAAAATCAAACTCTCACTGTCCAATGTCTAGGATCCACTCATAATCTTCTGGGATCCTACAAGGGCTTGGGTCACTTCTCTAGCTCTGCCCTTTGTAGCACAGTCTTTGTCTTCTAGGCTCCAGCTGCCTGTACTCCACTGCTGCTACTGTTCTTGGTGGTCATCTCATGGTAGTGGCATCTCCAAAACATTGCTGCCTTCTTCTGCAACTGGACTGCAATTTCATAAATAGTCTTTAATAGGCTCTTTTCATAGTGCTAAGCCTCAACTGCTCTGCATAGCCCCTTCAATCCTGGGCCTTGAGGCTGCACTTTCACCAATTGCTCCTCCTGGCCTCTCACAGTGCCAAGCATTAGCTGCTGCCATGTTATGTTTTAAAATCAGTACTGTCTGGGTGACTTTTATATATTACCAAGTCCGGCTGCCAACACAAAGTAAAAATCTTGACTACCTCTGGAATAAAGCTTCTCTGTACTCTCAGGAAACACTTACCAGAAGATTTCACATTAATGACGTTGGTCTCTTCTTAAACACTTCTAATTTCTTAGCTCTAGCTAATCAGCATTTATTGTCTGAGTAATGCTAATGTTTTGCTTTATTAGTTCTGGTATTTTGTTAATCACAGCTGATTCTTAAGTCCTAGCTAACCAAAACCATAGAATCTTCACAACCAAAATAGCAAAGGCCCTGATAAGAATCTTTAATCTGCCCTCTGAAATTTCACAAGCCAGGCCTCCTTCGTTTGTACTGTTCTCAACATTATCTTCCCAGCTCCTACAGAACATGCCACAGAATTCTTCACATCCCAAGTGTTCTCCTAGCTCAAAGTTCCAAACTCCTTCCACAGTGCCCCCCAAAACATGATCAGGTTGTCACAGCAATCCCCTCTCCCAGTACCAGTCTGTCTTAGTCAGGGTTTGTATTCCTGCACAAAACATCATGACCAAGCAAACTGGGAAGAAAAGGGTCTATTCAGTTTATACTTCCACATTGCTGTTCATCACCACAGGAAGTTAGGACAGGAACTCACACAGGGCAAGAACATGGAGGCAGGATCTGATGCAGATGCCATGGAGGGGTCCTGCTTACTGACTAGCTTCCCATGGCTTGCTCAGCTTGCTTTCTTATAGAACCCAGAACTATCAGCCCAGGGATGGCACCAACCAAAATAGGTTGGGCCCTCCCCCTTCTCTGATCACTAATTGAGAAAATGCCTTACAGTTGGATCTCATGGAAGCATTTCCTCAAGGGAGGCTCCTTTCTCTGTGATAATTCCAGCTGTATCAAGTTGACACACAAAATCAGCCAGAACATGGAGAGTTCAAGGCCTGACACTATTATTGATGCTATAATGTGCTTACAGACAGGAACCTAGCAAGGCTGCCCTCTGAGAGGCCCAACAAGCAATTAAAAGAGTCAAATGCAGATATTTACACTCTACCCATGAACAGAAACCAGGGACCGAATTAGGGAAATGCCCAGGTCTACTGGGATTTGACAAGACCCTAGGGATAGGAGTGAAAGAATGAAGGGACAAGAGACACAAAGAATGAGAGCAAGTCTGGGGTTCTGATCAAGCACTGAAACTTTAATTTTAGGGGCAGGTTACAAAGACACAGCAAAATGGGAAGTTTAGGCGAGGGCCATTGCTTAGGGCTATCCCACTATTGAATCATCATTGTCTAAGACCATCCTACTGTCTTAACCTTATTGCCCAAGACCATGCCACTCTCATACCCTTATTGCCCAAGACCTCCCACTGTTGTAACTGGCTCCAGGAAATGCCAGGCTTTAAGTTCTTTAAGTTCCTGGGAGCTGAGACCTGCAAATGTCCTTTCTTAACCTTGTATTGACTAGGCTTTCCAGAACAGCAGGTATTTTCCTGAGGTTCTCTTAGAACAGCAGGTAATTTCCTGGGTTTGGCTCCCAGCAGGGAAAGTATGGAAGGAGCTGAGAAAGAGCACAACCCCATAGGAAGATCAACAGTCTCAACTAACCTGGACCCTGGAGATCTCTTGAACACTGAGCCACCAACCAGGCAGCATACACTAGCTGATATGAGATCCCTGAAACACATACAGCACAGGGCTACCTGATCTGGCCTTAGTGAGAGAAGACGTACCTAATCCTAGAGAAAATTGAGGCCCCAAAGAGTGGGGAGGTCTGGTGGAGGGGGGCTGAGCAGTGGGGACATCTTCTTGGAGAAGAAGGGGGTATGGGAGTGAGGAATGTGATAAGGAACTGTCAGAAATCTGACTGGGAGGGGGATAACAACTGAACTATAAAAGAAAGTGAGAAAGTTATCAGAAGGTTGACATATCTCACATGCTCATGGATTGGTAGAATTAATATAGTAAAAATTGTGCTTCTACCAAAAACAATCTGCAAACTCAATGCAATCCACATCAAAAGTCCAGCACAACTCTTCACAGACTTTAAAGGAACAAAATTCAGCTTAATATGGAAACACACACAGACACACACATACACATACATGCATGCATGCATGCATGCATGCACAAATCAAACCATGCAAGATAGTTAAAATAACCATGAATAATAAAAGAACTACTAGAGATATTGCCATTGATGATTCCAAAATGTACTACGGAGATATAGGGTGGAAAAGCATGTTACTGGCAGGAAAAAGACACATTAATCAATGAAATCAAATTGACAATCCAGGCATAAATGCACACGCCTAACAAATCCTGGAGTTTTTCTGTTTTTGTTTGTTTGTTTGTTTGTTTGTTTGTTTTCAGTAAAACACCTCTCTTTATTAAGGATGGGGAACAAGGGTTATGTGAACCATGGGGAGAGGATAGGGATTTTTAGGGTTGTGGAGAGCTTTGGGGGTTGCTTCTAGAAATCTGGCAAGCATTTGTCAATGGGCTTTGAGAGGAAGCAGGCTCAGATAAGAATATTTACATTTGGGCTTATGCAAAGCTCAAAGTAAACTCAGCTGAGGAATGTGCCAAATTTAGTTTGGTTGGTTTTCCTGATAAGCTCCTAGAAACAGTGACCACCTCAGGGTCTTGTTTACTGCTTTTCTTGATTACTACCAGGAGTGACCTCTTTTCTTATTGCCTTGCGCGATCACTTTGTCTTTGATCTAAGAACTGATCATCTTTTGTGAATGGACCTAGATATAAAAGCAGACTGGGAAAAAATAAAGGTGCTTTATGCTTTATAAACTGGCTAAACAAGAGTCTACCTTAGAACCACTTTGTGTTAAATGAAAAAAAAAATCTCTTGACAGAATGAATGTATTCAAGAAAGCTTTACTCTTGTGACATCTTAAAGAATCCAGAATAAGAAAAATCCTGATTTTTGATAAAGAAGCATGAAATTCACATTGCAAACAAGATAGCATCTTCACTAAATGGTACTGGCCCTGTAGCTGGATGACTACATGTAAACAAGGAATATAAATAGATCCATATCTTCCTGAGCTAGACGCAACTACAAATGAATCAAAGACCTCAACATAAAACTATATCCACTGGAACCTGGTAGAAGAGAAAGTGTGAAATAGTGTTAAACTCATTGGCACAGGAAAAGACTTTCTTAGTAGAATACCATTATCACAGGATCTAAGACCAATAATTAATAAATAGGACTTCATGAAACTTATATGCTTAAGCATAGCAAAGGACATGATCATTCAAACACAGTGGAAGCCTATTGAATGGAAAAACGTTTTTGACATGTTCATGTCCAATATAACATTCAAAATATTTAAAGAACTCAAGAAACTAGACCTCAAGAAAAAAAATTAATCTAGTTAAAAAGTAAAGAACAGAGAATTCTAAGAAGCAAAAGACAAATGGGTGAGAAACACTTAAATATCCAGCATAATTAATTATGAGGGAAATACAAGTGAAATCTATTTTGGGTGTGGTAGTTCCACAGGAAGATGGGAATATACGTCAAGATCCAGTTATATCATTTGGGACATATACCTAAATGTGGCTTCATCTTATCACAAAGAAACTTCCTAAAGCAGTTTCATCATTGTTTTATTCATATCAATCAGAAATTTGAAACAACCCTAGGTGTCAGTTAGTATTCTGTCTAAACTCAACCTCCACAGTTATCTGGCAATAGCCAGGTATGCTCCGCCCCACAGTTACCTGGCAACAGTCAGGTAGGCGTGCTCACTATAAAAGGGGCTGCTGGCCCCCTCCTTTCTCTCTTACTCTCTTACTCCTTAACTCTCTTGTTCTCTTTCCTCAACTTCCCCTGTCCCCTCCCCCTCCCCCTTCCCTTCCCTCTCTCTCCACTTGGTCATGGCCAACCTCCACTCTCTCTCTCCCTCTTTCTCTGCCATCTTCTCCCATTTCTCTCCCCCCACCTTTGCCCTCTGCCCTGAGTAACACCCCCCTGCCCCGGAACCGTTTGGTCTGGTGTTGTCTGTGATAGGAAAGAGTCTTAAGTAACTTTGGCAGGTTGTGTAGGCAGAGAAAAGCACATTTTTGTATTAGCAAAGAAAGATTTGGCTAGGACCAGAATAAGGAAGCTGGATCGTACAGCTGGCAGGTTGGGGATATGAGCCACAGGTTCTGCGGGTCAGGTCGGTGGCAGGGCAGAACTTCCTACTAGCTGCAGGAAGTCACTGCCCAGTGCCTCTGGCAGCTCTGGTGGGCAAGGAAAAGCAAGTGTGTTCCTTATCACAGCAACGTTCATGTTAGCTGTTCTTGTGGCAGAAGGCACCACTAACACTTACTTTGCACCACTAACACTCACTTTACAGGTCCCGGGCAGAGAGGGAGAAAGAGCACCTCCTACACATGCTCAGGCAGCCAAGGCCTTTGCACGGGTGGTTGCGCACGTGGTGAGGCAAGTCTCAGAGAGGGTCCCTGGCAGGATGCAAGGAGTAGACCCAGAGCAAAGCTAAGAACCACAATGGAGAAGGGAGCAAGCTGGGTCCGGACCACAAATTCAGGCAAACCAGCTGACCAGCCTCAAATGAGGGAGGAGGTGAAGGGGGGAAGGAGCAAGCAGGGTCCCAGACTGCTGCTTTTAGGCAAACCAGCTGGTCTCAAATTATGGAGGAGGAGGGGGAGTCCTAGAATGAGGGTCAGAGAAGCACAGGGTTAGCTGTGAGCTCAAGAAATCTTTCCTGGGACCATGTGGACAGTTACTCTGACCAGTGGGGAATAGAGGAATAGGTAGGACACATAGAGGTATTAGAACAAAAAGTAGATAAATGTTTGGATGTAGGAAACCTCTTTACATTTACCAGACTGCTGGCAATATGTGTTAAGACCCTTTATAATGATTGGGTCTAGCTTGCCATTAGGTGGCCACTTTAATCCATTATCTAGAGGGTACCAAATCTAGACCTTATTGCAGAGGTGTATCAATTTGGAAGGCCTCAAATCAGGCGTTAATTTGAGAGATTTGAGGTTTTTCAGGACACGACCCAGTGGGGTGTCTGTGGGTGCAGTCGAAGACAATGTGGTGCCCACTGGGTGATGGGGGGACAAGGGGGTGTGTTACTGAGCTATTTGTATCACAGTCCCAAAAGAAAAGTCAGCAACCAAATCAGGCAAACAGCCTAGATATCAGGTCATCACGAGACTATCTAGGGGCCTCGGCTGTGGCAAACTCCTGGAGCTCGCCAGAAAGTAGCTAAACCTGGTACCAGGATTTCCAGCTGCTGCAAGAGCTGGGGTAGGAGGGGCTGTGAACTACCTTCAAGAGAGGGAGTCACCCAAATGGCCAATGTCCTAAGTCGTAGGTCAGCTAGAGGCCAGTCATATGGACTAGGGCAATGAAAAGCCAACCCCTTAGCCCAGGGAAGGCTGGCCAGGCCCTCCCTGGGCATTTAGGGCCCCTCCTGCCAACTGGAAGCTCCTTACCAATTAATATGCTTGTGTGTGTTTGTGGGCTTGTACAGTCTGGTATCAGGAAAGGCAGAATGTAAGGTCTTTGTAGGCATGTCTGGCTGCCCAGTCCACGTGGCAGAGCACCACGTGAGAGACGCAGCAGCACAGCTCATGTGGTGAAAGTTTCGTGAACCTCACAGGGGTGGATGGAGTTGGTCTGCAGCAGCAGTGGAAATTCACATGGTTGGTGATGGCAGGTAGCAGCGGATGGAGTCCACATGGTATAGCAGTGGCAGTGGTGGCTGTATGGTTGTGGCAGACTACATGGCATTGGTCCTCCACGGTCACAGCAGCTGGCAGCTGGCAGGAGCTGCCTAGCTGGTCTTGGTACCCAAAGTATTTGGTCTCGGCCAATGCACCAGTGTTAGACTTCAGGGTGCAGCTTAGAACAGACAGCACCAGACCAAATGGTTCCGGGGGTGGGAAGGTTTATTCAGGTCAGAGGGCAAAGGTGGGGGGAGAGACATGGGAGAAGATGGCAGAGAGAGAGAGAAAGAGAGAGAGAGAGAGAGAGAGAGAGAGAGAGAAAGAGAGAGAAGTGGAGGCTGGCCATGACCATGTGGAGAGAGGGGGAAGGAAAGGGGGAGGGGAGAGGGGGAGAGGGGACAGGGGGAAGTTAGAGGCAAGAGAACAAGAGAGTTAGGGAGTAAGAGAGTAAGAGAAAGAGGAGGGGGCCAGCAGCCCCTTTTATAGTGAGCACGCCTACCTGGCTGTTGCCAGGTAACTGTGGGGAGGAGCATACCTGGCTGTTGCCAGATAACTGTGGAGGTGGAGTTTAGACAGAATACTAACACCAGTCAGGTGATGAATGAATAAAGAAAAAAACAAAGTGGCATATTTATAACATGAGATATTAGTCAGCTGTTAAAAATGACTCCTAGCAGTGTGTATATAGGTGTCCCAGACTCTTGCCTGATTGTAGTATTTTTCCTCATCTTGGTTTGCCTCCTCCATCCTTGATATGAGGTTATATGCCTAGTGTTATTGCATCATGTTATAGCAAGTTCAATTAATATCACAGAGAGATGTGTTTTTTCTCAAGGGAAACAAAGTAGCAGTCGATCTTGGGGAGAGGGGATATATTCTATAAATATATGCCTATAAGTCAACAATAACTAAGGTACAATAAGTAAAACCACAGAAGTTAGGTATAGAGTAAGGAGTAGGTAGGGACAGATAGATATCATTAGAAAAGTGAAATAGAATTAATTGTTGTGGGTGGATGGAGGGACAGGAATGGGAGTATTAGTTAGGATAAGGGAGAGAAGAGGGTGTGCAGGGAGGAATTGTGGGGAAACAGCTAACAGTAAGGGCCTTTTGAAGGGTATAACAAAAATCTAAGAAAAATAGGAAAAATGAGTCCCAACTGGCCACTTGTTATCAAGTAAAGCTCCTAATACCAGGGCTGTGTTGTGTCAAAAGAATTGTTGGTCAAAGGGGTCCCATAGGAACCCTGAAAACCACCTATCTGATTGTCAGAACCATAGGTCGCTCTCCAAAAACTTATAACACGTTCCCATTGCTGATGGCAAATCTAAACATCTCATTGAACATAGAGATATCAAGCTGGTGCCTACAAATATGGCATAAATACTATATTGAAATGTATTTTTAACAGGAAAGTACTTTCCATGCTACCAAAGCAGAAAGGTAAATACCAGTTTGATCATAAACTCTATGATATATAATGGTGTCCTGCCTGCAATATTTGCTAGTGTAATGGTGTCACAAAGTTTGTGGGAGTAAACAAGCAATGTATAATTTGACTTAAGATACTCTTAATAAGATGGAACAGTACTCATTGTTATCTTGGTGAACAAGATCCTGAGATCAGATAGCCTAAGCACCTAGGGTAAAATCAGATAATACTGTTATAAAAAATTTAAATTACATTGAATTTAAAAGCTTAACAATAAAATTATTCCTAATGATAATCTGCTATACTTATAGATTTGTGCCTTGCTCAGCCAAGATCAGAGAAACTTCTTATAGAAACAAATGACAGTAAATGTAGGGACCCATACCTGTACATTATACAGGAAACAATCAGCCTAAATGTCATGGCTACATCAAATACTTTCCCTCATGGTTCAGGGAGACCTGTGCAAGAGAAAGCAGAAAGAATATAAGATCTAGAGATGATGGCAGACCCAAATAAAATTATAACCCCTATATCACCATTATCTATGCACAAATGAATTCACAGAGAATTACTTAAGCATTCTTGAGCCTACATGTGTCTCATCAGAGCAAATGGGGTACCAGAGCTGATTCAAGAAATGGACACATGTACCTAACTCTAACACAGAAACAACTGATAATTGATAATCACTCTCAAGTGAAAGGTTCATTTTCTCCAAAGGGGTCTGAGTAGGAAAACAAACTACTAAGTTTAGGATGCATACCCAGCAGTAGATGGCTAACAGAAAACAAAATTAAGGTTGTCATTAGAGGTTCCTTGCATCATAATTTCTTGTCAGGGTTTTTTAGTTTTTTTTAAATTATATTTTATATGTATATACATGTATATGCGTATGTATATATATCTCTATCTCTATATCTATCTATCTATCTATCTATCTATCTATCTATCTATCTATCTATATCTGCTGCTTTCATGTTAGTGTTTTTAAGAGCTTCATCAGTGCCTGGACAAGTGGTTTTCTGCATCTATATCTGCTATTGAATGCTTGTGTGTGCACGCACATGTGCAACTTTTCTTGGGTTATTTTCTACATGTTGGTTTCTATGAGATTCTGATGCACTAGCTCTTTTCAAAATCCTACTACACTATTTAAATTAAGCTAAAAATAATTAAATTTTATTTGATTATTAACCCATAGAAGTCTATTTTTACATGAGAGACAGAAAGGGGATGGATCCAAATGAGAGGAGAGATGAAGAAAAACAAGGAGCAGAGGGAGAAAACACTGTAATCAGAATAATATGTGAAAAATTATTCCTTCAAAAAAGTAAAATGCGTTGGGGTGTGTGTGTGTGTGCTTAAGCATAATTATTTATACCCATTTTATCAGTTTTCTTCCTTTAGAAAACCCTGTCCATTGCTCATTCCTTTTATAAACAATTATGAAAAGAAAATCTTGTAACTTTTCTCACAGCCTCCTTTATCTATTTGTTTCTAAGACTGTAAGTAATAGGATTTAAGAATGGAGGGATAATTGTATAAAAAAACAGAAAGAATCATCTCAACTATTTCTGAAATTACTGGATGTCTTAAGTACACATAGGCAGCAGAACTAAAAAACCTAAACACCACAACAATGTGAGGGACACAGATGGAAAAGGCCTTTCCTTGCTCTCCTTTGACAGGAACTTTCAACACAGTTGATAATATCTGAACATATGATACGGCAATGAATGTAAAACAGCTGCTACCAATGCCAATGGCAGACAGAAGAATTAAGACTTTGTTGTTAAAGGTGTCAGAGCAAGAAAGCCTCAACAAAGCAGGCAGATCACAGAAGAACTGAGTGGCCACATTAGAGTGACAGAAGGACAGCTGGAAAGTTTTGAGAGTGTGCACACTTGCAATGACAAGAGAACTAAGTATGGGAGCCAGTGTCATCTGAACACAGAATTGTGGTTCATAATGATAGGGTACAGAATAGGCTTGCACATAGTGTTCCTGGGACATGATAGTGAGAAACAGAATCTCTACAGCTGCACAAAATAAGAACAAAAAGATCTGGGTTGCACATCTAGCCACAGATGTGGTCAGTGAGAGAGTTGATACAGGCATTAGGCACAGTAACAGAAACGTAGCACATTTCTAAAATGGACAGATGCTTGAGGAAGAAGTACACAGGTGTGTTCAGGATATGGTCATCTGTTGTAGCAGTGATGATGATAAGATTCCCTAAGAGGCTGCCCAGGTACACCAGCAGAAACAGCAAACTGAGTAGGATCCTGAGCTCCGAATTCTCGGCAAATCTTCCAGGAGGAACTCAGTCACCAGGGTGGAGTTGGCCATAGTATCAAAGTACAGGTTTATCTGAAAAAGAAAAGCAGTGACAGAGAATGACTTAAATTAATTAATAGATTAGTACCATTTTCCTAAAAAACTCTTTATGTTTTTGTTTCCAAAACCGGCCTGTATATACAAAATATCAAGCATTTGTTTCTTTGGTTTGCATACGTTGTTTAACATGCTTAATTGTTACTACACATAGCTGTGGCTATCTGTCAAATTGTACAGTATAATGATAAACATTTATAATTATAATATATTGTATATTATATTATTGTTTCTATAATAATAACTGTCTCATAAGCCTATTATCTTAATAAATATTAAGTTGATTAAAATATGGTAAGTTTTTCTTCCAGATAAACAACCTTAATTTATTAGTAATGCCTAGTGAAATTTAACATGTGGGATGTATTTTAAAACTGTTTATATTTTTATCATATATGCATTTACCTATGAAATTAACTTATATTCTATGATTATATGCATATATATACCCATATGAATACAAAAAGCAATGGGGGGAAGCAGAAGTGAAGGTGAGAGACATGAACATAAGAGGACAGGTTGGGAAAGAGAAAAGATGATCATGGAGAAATGAGTCTTTAGGAAATTATCTCACTTTGCTTTGGGGATGTCTAAAACCTCCAGAATAGACCATTTGTGAACAGTATCTAAATGCATGTCCCTAGTTACACCTGAAATTTTTTTTTCACCAGATGAGCCCGGGAGGAGAAAATGTTATATATAAAACTAAATATGATGCAATTCATATAACTTTTATGTTTTTAGTTGAACTATAAGCTTGGTTGATGTTTATATACATTTTTGTACATCACATGTTTTCCCAATAGTGATCAACATACATTTAAATTCTCTGAATGGTGCACAATTTAAAAGTCATAAGTTCTAAAATGTATAAACAAGTTCAGGTGTTGAAATACAGAGGTCTAAGTGTGTGAAATTAAAAGTAAGCTGATATCAGCTTAGTAAAATATAAGTTTTAACAAATCTTCATGACGACCACCAAAAGTAATACCTCAGTATTAAATATTAATTAAGTAGAAACAAAACAACCTAAAAAGAGTTGAACAAAACAACTGTGAAACAGACAGAAAAGTGGTGACAAAGGAAGGAAGAGAGCCACAGTTACTTTGTAATTGAGAGTCAAATGTATGAAATATTTTATTTGGAAATCTCAATGTTCTAACAGCATGAAATGCACAAAGCTTAAAGAAAACTTTACTTGGTGACCTTACCTAACGAACATTAACTACATATAATCCTTATTTTCAAAATTTATTTCATTACAAATTGTCTGTAAAGTGTTTTATCAAGATGCAAAGAGAAATAATATTCTTCCAAATATATCAGTATAGCACCTATTGAAGAGACAAGCATTTCAGTATAGTATCGGGAGATATCAATCAGGATCATGGTCTAAAATATCCACAAATTAGTTTAGAACCACAATAACGTGAGCAATAAAGTCAATATGTAAATCTTAATTAAAAATTACAACACCTAACACATTTCTTATTGATGTACAAATGATTGAAATACAGGTTTATTAGTAGATGAATTGCTTTGCAAGGGGTTAGTAAACCTGGTGTTTGTGACATGGTATGTTCAGAGTCACCTTTTGCTACAGTGTAAGATGGAAATTTGGAATGAGTAACCAGTAATCAGATCAGAAAGCAGTATGCATCACGTTTTAACCATAGCTGCAGTATGTTCAGAGAATGAACGGCAGTGGTCATCTACAACCTCTCACTAAGGTCTATGTCAGGGCAATTATACACCACCTTTAATGAGGAAAAAGTACAAAATGGTGTTGTGTTGAAACTCCACAGGTTATTGAGCAGCTAGCTAATCCTGGCTAGTTTTAGAAGATGTCTCCTGCATGTGTATTGTCAATATCTATACAAGGATTTAAACACTTTTACTATTTATATTTTCAATATAAAAAAACAGTGTTAGGAGTTAAATGACAATGTAGTAGGCAGAAAGAATACTCAAAGTGGTATTGCAGGAGGTGTTTGACAAGATTGCTTGACGACAACACATCTATGAAGAAAGATGCAGCTGCGGTGCATGACCACTAGGAGCTTGACTAAGTTAGGTTAATGAGACTGTCCTGTTTGGGTGATCTCTTCCAATTACTCTAAGCCAATACAGACTTAGGTTAAAAAGTAATTGGATTCAAAAATCATAACCAAATGAAAAAGGACTAAGAGAAACTAATCACAATTATGCATATCTGTTCTTTCAACATCAGTGCATCTCAATATAAAGGCACAAAGACTAATTTTAAATAAATACCACTATAGGAGCATTATAAAGATTTTAACACTTAGTCTCCAATCATATTTAAAAGTTCCAGGTGTTTACACTAGGTACCAATAGAATATAACAGAAATATATAGAAAATTTACCTAAAAATATCAGGATAAGTGTATACCAAGTATTCTTCACAAATATGCACCATCAGTTCTTTAACCTGCTAATCACCTGTTGTGGATCGTCCTGGAGCTGTTTTTAGTTTAATGCTAATTCCACTCTTCTGGCTGTAGACAAGGAGTGAGTCACATACTTAGGTGACTTCTTGTGAACAAATTCCCTAATGAATAAAGGAGCCAATCTTGGGTGAGGACAAGGCAGGACTTCCTGGTTAGACAGAGGAAGAGAAGGAGCAGGAGAGAGGTTAGAAGAAGCAATTCAGACAGGATAGGGATAGGGCAAAATGTAGCTACTAGTGTCTCTGGTTTATGGTGAATTCACCAGGATTTGCCACTGGAGGATTTAGATTTACTATAGTTTATAAGACTAGCATTCTAGTTGTTGTGCCCAGAGATTGAGTTAACAATTGTTTCTAAACTAAGTTTGTACGGTGTTTTTCTTCTCCCAGCAACTCAAGTGAGTTCAGGGGAGAACGGTACAGCGTCAAAGTGTGAGTTTGCCTGATGTGCACTACAAAGGCTGTGGAAGTTTTGAAGCATGCACGGGACTGGCATAGTAGCGACCTGCCAGAGGTAACTTAATTAGTTGGGTGGAGAGATTTTGGATCTCTGACGTCATGTGGCCCGCAGGTGCTGGGCATAGTACAGGAATTGCCACACTTTTTTAATATTCCCTTGCCCTCTCAACAATCACCAACTGCGAAGACACCTGCACTCCTTCTTTATTTTCCATTTTCAGCAGCATGCATCACCCTGAAGAATATTATACCAAATGAATCAAGCCCAGTAAATCACATGCTGAACCAAACTAAGTCTTATCAGATAAATGACAAATTAAATTATCCCAAATTACTTTTCCAACTTCTAAATTAATTGATAATGCATGATAAAATGGGAAAAATTAGAAAAGCATAAAATGAATTTTGAAAATAGATTAAAAAATAGAGCAAAGACAACGTAAAAAATGACCAAGTCAATTATTATAGTCAGCAAGCTCATTACAAAAAAAAACAACAATAATAACAACAGCCACAATTAAATAACATTCAAATGAAATTAATATGTATTATGATCCAAAGCTTTTTATAAGCTTTTTATCAAGTAACAAATAGCAAAACCATAAATTAACACCTATTAGTGAAATATGAAGTAAATATTAGAGCAGAAAAACAAAGATAGAGTTTGAAAGAAGTTGTAAAACAATTAACTTAATATAAAACAGCTGAAATTTTTATCAGGATATATAATTACACTTATCAAAAGATGTTAACAGAGTGTCACGGCGGCAAATAACTTCTGAGATTAGAAGAATTAATTGTTCCCTAAGATGAGTTCCCTAACTAGTTACACAAGCACACAAAAACACCTATTAATATATGCAAGGGTAAAAGTCACATTCCAGTCTCAATGTATGCAGGAAACATTTGATAATATTCAATACAATTATTTTATAAAATTTTCAGTCATATATGAAATGGACTGCTGATATTATAAAAAAAAATCTTTCCCTAAGTAAGGCAAAATTGAAACATTTAACTCACCAGTTCCCCTGAACACACTAGTGGGAATTATTTCCAGAACCTGCAGACAGGGAAACAAAAGTAAAATTTATGAACCTATTCTACCTCCTTGGGCTTTTACACATTTTCTCTTTCATGTGGTTATGTGTTCCATTTAATGCAGTTATTTTCTTTAAACTAATTCACATCAATTTTAAAGTACTCTTTGTTCTTCTATACCTTTAAAAACATATTGCCAATAATTTAGAAAATACATATTACTTCAAAGTAAAAGATATACAAAAATATTATGAACAATGTAATATATATGGTTATTATCTGCTGCTCAGGCTACACAGCAGGACATTTTTTTGTTTTAGTATTTAATTTCTGAATAGGAAAATTCTCATGTGATTGTTTTAATACAAAATATTACATTTCATGTATTTAACTCTTTACTCTTCAACATAATACATACAAGAAACCACTAAATATCAGTCAGGTAAGAAGCTCTCTTCAATTTGCCTTTATACCACAGTAGTAAAATAGTCCATGGTGATTTTAGTTGTTGTGATGTATGTACTCATGTATATGCATGTGTGTGTGTGTGTGTGTGTGTGTGTGTGTGTGTGCGCGTGTGTGTGTATATGTGTGTATAAAAACAATAATCTTTAAACAGGATAAATATTTGAAAGAAAGAGAGATAAAGACATGGAAGGGGTAGAAGTGAGGAGAGAGGATATAAATGCAGTACCCACATATAAAATTCCAAAAAAATAAAAATAAATGTGAAAAATACATCTTTATCTTTCTATTTAACTTGGGGTGTTTTCTGGAGCAGTTTCAAAAGTTTTTGTCTTATATTGGACTCTTTGAGCCTTTTGGAAGCAATCCTGTCCTCATCATCAATATCCTGTAGTTGCTTGGTAGCATTTTCTGGCTTACTGTCCTCTTATCTTTCTATTACATACAGTGATATTTTAAATTTTAGCATTTCTCTTAGATTTCTTTGTCTAAATATCTCAATTTACTTTAGAAACTTCTATTATTTGTGGAATAATGTCAAAGGCGCAATACTCACGAGCCTAAAACCCACATAACTCTTTATGAGTTATTGACATATTGAACACATTCTGCAGGTATACTCTTTTGTTATATGTAAATTGTGGTTGAGAAGAATTATAACTCTTCCCAATCTCATCTGTTTTGTGTCCTATTCTTGATATCTCTTGAATGTCCTATTCATCATATTGTCTTTCATCACTAGGAGGTGAACAAGGTACGTGGCTTCTAGTTCATTTGACTAGTGCTTCCAGTAAATATTTGAGATTAAACCTTGAGAAAGAAGAACATAGTATGTAACAAGAAGTGGTAGGACGAAAGATAAAAGTAAGAAGAAGTTATCTTAACTAGATCTAGGATCAATATTCTTCATGTGAGTTCGTGCAGGGTGTTCTCAGTAAATCAGAAAAAAAAAGGGTGTTTTAGTTAAGATCACACATATTTTGGGGAGTTTGGCAAGGAAAGTCAGAAGACTTTCATTCTATATTCTTTGCCTCAGTAATGAGCTAACTGATAAACAGACACAAAGACCAGTAAACAAAAGTTTATTTGTGAAGTAAAAACAGGGTGTGTCCTGAACATCAAACAGCAGAGAGAGAGATACCTTGTGGAAAGCATGTTAGAGCAGGGAGAATTGTATTGTTTATGAGTCAGCTAATGTCAATGGGAGTCTCTAGGGTGATGTAGTTTGTCTCCTTTCTTTGTTGCAACTTATGTCTTGAGATTATATTGATATTCGATCAATCAAAATTATGTACGTCTAGACTTTGAAGTAGTGTCAATCAGACTTGGGTCATTTTTCTCTAAGTTGTACTTATTATCATTAATTCTCATTTGTGGAAACACTGGTGGCTGGATGAAGGTTTTAAGGGAACTGTAGATGTCTCAGAGGATTTATTATCAGCAGTTGTTTTAGAGATAGCAAAGTGTATCCCAGAATGATGAGTAGATGTGTTTTCTGACTTGAGACTACATAGAAGTGATTTGTCTCAATATGTATGTCTATGATGAGATAGGATACAAGGTATATGAACATTGCTTCATTCCATGACTATCATCTAGTAAACTTTAGTCAAAGTGACTGTAAAACATTGTTAATATAATTGACAGTGGCTATATCTTATGAAAGCCTCATGACAAATATTATATTTTTATATAAATGGAAACTAACTAAATAAAAAAGACAAGTAATTATTGTGAAAATATATAGAATCTCTAGAGAGCTCATAGACAGCAACGGATATCTTATTTGTTTGAAGATAGTGGTAAAATGACCTCAAAACAAATCTTTAAGTGAAAAGTTATTTAGTCTGTAGGTTCAATATATTCTTTGCATACATTGAGGAGTATTGTAGGTATACACCTGCACGTATTAAAAGATGATATTCTCCTGTACTCCAAGCAGGCTGAAGGATAAGCATGGCTGTTATCTTAATTTTTCCTGTGGAGGAATAATACCTACTCACATCATATAAAGAGCCAAAGAAAGACTAAGGTAGTTCCACCTAAGTCCAACTTGGTGAACGAGTATATTTAAAAGACTATTTCCTTACAGGAGCATAGAGGACCAAAGACATTTCTATCAACCAAAAACTTCCATGCTCAGTAGTAATGACAGCTCAAAGCCAGCTAGCTTGTTGTTCAGTGAACAAATTACAGATAGATTCACCCTTTGACCCTTTCCAGAGTGGTATGATTTTCAGAGAGTCTCTTCCCTAGTAGTTTAAAAGGGGTTTTATGTTTTTTAAACTCTCTCAAAATTTTAAGATTATTTCAGCTCAACCCTTAGACCTATGAGCCTGCCTTCATTCACATGTCAGTAATGGATTCAGGAGAAACTATAGAAGAACAATCACACAAATATCCAACTCTCTAGTGTATTTCTAATAACATACTCAACCTGAGTGGCTACTATTAATCTTTTAGAACTTGTATCATACGAACTTCCTCCAGGCTTGTCTTTGCTTTAAGCATTTGATACTGCTTTAAGGATTGAGCCAAGTAGATACTAGGCCTACTGTGTTAGCTTCTTACCTGTTCTTTCTAATTACTAGAAAGACTAGCATAGAAACCTAACATGAATTTACCTTGATTGCTTTTTTCCTCATATGTAATTTTGCTGTTGTTAATTTTGTTTAGTTTTTATTTCTAAATGAATGAGAAAATGTGTTATCAATAACCAGATATTGAACCTTGTCATAAAAATAAAATGGTCAATCATATTAGAAAGCTATATTACCCCAAAGAGAACAGCTTTATCATAGCAGTGCAGATGCTGTTGTGTTTTGAAATTCAAAAATTAAAATAACTTGCTTGTAACTTGTGAGGCACTGTAACACTGACAGAAACGCTGAACTGTTAAGTGATATGAATCCCTTAGACAGAGATTTTCCTGTAACTTCCTCAGAGAACACTTGACATCACTGTTCCTCAGGCTGTAGATCACAGGATTAAGTGCTGGAGGCAACACAGTATATAGCACAGAAAATAGCCTGTCTGTAATTGACGGTACATCTGAGTGTGGCTTCAGATAGACAAAGCAAGCAGTGGCAATAAAAACACTGAAAACAGTGAGGTGGGGGATGCAGGTGGCAAATGCTTTAGACTGACCTTTAGTGGTAGGAATATTCAGTACAGTGGAGATAATGTAAAAGTATGATATTACAACACAGATAAAGCAAGACATGCATAGGCACATACCAATCCCAAGACTTATATATATGATCATAAGTGATCCAGAGCAGGAAATCTTTAGTAAAGAGGGAACATCACAGAAAAACTGGGGAATCACAATGGAGCCACAGAAAGGCATGGAAAATGTGCCAGCTGTATATATGGCTCCAAAGAGTACTCCAGTAGCCCAGGAAACAGCCACCATCAGCACACAGTTCTCACTACTCATGACAACCTCATAATGCAGAGGACAGCAGATGGCAACATAGCGGTCATAAGACATTGCAGTCAGTACAAATATTTCACCTGCTGAGAAAGACGTCATTAAAAGTATCTGAAAGGCACAACCCAGAATGGAAACGTAACTGTTGTGAATTAGGCTATTGATGATTAAATTTGGGATTGGGATGGACACAAGAAAGACATCCAACAGGGACAAATTCTTCAGGAAAAAGTACATGGGTGTTTGGAGCTTCAGGTCCAGAGTGATGAGAGTGATGATGAGGAGGTTACTCATTATGACTGCTAGGTACATTACCAGGAAGAACAGCCCACATACAGTCTGTAGCTCAGGAGTGTCGGAGAATCCCATAAGGATGAATCCGGTTATTCTAGTGACATTGGCCATTCTCAAGTTTTCCCATGGTCTGTCAGGTGGAAGAAATGAACAAAAACTGCTATATTTCCAAATAGTTACACTGATGCTCATAAATGCTCTGTGGAAATGAACCCTGGAACCTACATAGGCACTTCTGAATTGTTTAAGCCTCTACTTTATTTTTCTGGAAGGTGCTACTTTCTCTTGATACATGAGTTGTAACAACTTATCGTTTATGACAATTTATTGTACTGTTTTGTTACAAATTATTAGGAAAGCACAACAGATCTGTATGCTGTTTGTCCCAATTCAGCTACTCTTTACATGAAACTGCAATTGTCTAGTGGGCAACAAACTGCAGAATAAATTAGTCCTAGTCTCATTCCCTTCACTGTTTTATTTCCTTTGTTCTAATCTTGGGTCAAAGCACTGATCAATTTTTCATAGCCATATTTACCATTCAAGCGGCCTTCACCTGACATTAGTAAGTGTCTTACTTGAGGGATGAAGACCTGTGTACATATAATATTTTCAAAAGTTTGCCAACTGCCACCATCGACCATGTATTTGGTACCCTTAGATTGGCACTGGATGTTTTCATTATTAGCTACTATCTTTCTTGAGCAGAAGCTTCTTTCATGGAAATCCTTTCACTATGATATTCCTTAAACAGGAATTATCATTTCCTAAGCAACAATTTGTCTACTGTACAGATCATACATCTGATAGGTAAAGACCTATTTATTTTCAGTGCAAATGAACATTCTCTTTTATATCACAAGCTGTTTTTTTCAGTTGGGGATTGATAAGATTCCATATGTCCAGAATTGAGATAAGGATCAATCAGGCTACATTTTACCAGGAGTGCTTGAGAATAAATAGCTCTTACCCTTCCTTACTCATAACCCATGAGTTTGTCTTACTATTTTCAAATACCTAGTTACCTCATATGTTTAAATTTATCAAACTTCTTCCCAGACTGTTAAAATTGTTTTTTTTAATTTGCTTTTTCTGATGATTAACCATTTCTAATTTGCATGAAGTCTCTAAAGCCAAACTTCCCAAGACATAGCTTTCCTAACAAGGCCATTTAAATTCCCATGTATATCAATTTCCATTTATGTGTTAAAAAGTGATCTGTTATAATTGTAAACTCTCAGTCTCTGTTAGCAAGAAAAAGAAACAATAATAAATAAGAGGACATGTATTTTGATAAGAGATGAAAAGTACATGGGAGGATTTAGAGTGAGGTAAGGGAAAAGAGAAATATTGTCATTCAATTATATTCTCAAAAATACAAATGAAATGAAAAGAAAAAAACGAAAGTTAAAAAAAAATTGAGTGGCTGGAGACTCAGCTCAGCAGTTAGAAAACGCATGCTGCTTTTGGACACGATGTCAGGTTCTAAAATCTACATGGTGGTTCACAATTTGCTGCAACTTCATTTCCAAATAATCTGATGACTATTTTTAGCATCTATAATCCCTACTCAGGCACAATGTATACAAGCGAAAGTGCAGAAAAACACAGATACAGAGGAAAGAAAAATAGTAAATATGTATTTAAAAAGAGATACATTTTTAAAAAGCTTTCAAATCATTCAACTACACACATTTTTAATAAAACATGTCAGAATTTCCTGATATTTTGTTCATAAAGGAATCTTTAGAGACCACCACACCAGAAATACTTCCTCCACTTGTTCCTCTGTATTTCTCACAGCACGTTTTATGATATGTCTTTTTACTTTCCACATATTCTGATATCCTGTGTATAATCATGTTCTGTCTGAAGTTACATTGCTGGGTATTAGGTTTAGGTATTGACTTACTATTTATTGAAAAATAATACAATGTAACAGATATGTTAGACATGGGTCTAATTCATAGTAACAAAAATAAAGAATTTTGTGGGGCAGTAAAAAGCTTGTGCTCCTGAGGAGGCACAAATATAAGCACTGTATAGTAACATAAAAGAAATAATTAAGTCTTAGTTTAGAGATTAGCTATGTATGTGGCTACCTAATAAAACAAGGCTTTCAGTCCTCACCAAATGCACAGTAGAAATGAACAGTTGAACAGGTTTAGGACAAGCTGTTGTGAGAAGGGAAAAAATGCCATCAGGGAGATGAGAATAGTGCTTACTTTTATCAAGT
Source organism: Grammomys surdaster (assembly GCF_004785775.1). Taxonomy (NCBI): domain Eukaryota; kingdom Metazoa; phylum Chordata; class Mammalia; order Rodentia; family Muridae; genus Grammomys; species Grammomys surdaster. The sequence continues at coordinate 1,702,524 of NW_021604687.1, forward strand.
CATTGTAACCATCCAGATGAAGAAACATGATTGAAGAAATCACTCACAACTTACATTGTTTTGGTATCCAGCCTAACTCCTTAGTTCTCCAAATATCTGTCGATTTAAATCTTTGTTTTGGAGCAGAGTATTTCAATATTTTATCAACAGAAATTTGAATCTGTACTTTAAAACAATTCAGATTCCTGAAATTCCTGGAAAATTGATTAGTCTCCAGACATATGTAGGAAGATCTTCCAGTAGGTGCAAATGAGAAGTATTTTTTCTATGTATTAACATTCAATTATTGGTGGATCACCTAAAAGTTTGTAAACTCTCTAGTCATGACATGTAGTTACAATTTAGGCCTATGGTAGCATTCAAAATTCTGTACTAAACTTTAATCTCTTGCTAATATAGAATAAAGTAAATATAAACAGGACCATCATTTACCTCCTTATAAATTTTGATAAGATATCCTTTGAAACAGTGTGTTATCCAAAGGTCACTAACACATATTTTTATCTCATTTGCCTATTGTCTTAAAATTCCCCAAAGGAACTAACCTGAACCTCTGGGAACACTCAGAAACTGAGCCACCAACCAAAGAACACACATGGGTTTGAACAAGGTCCATGACACATATGCAGCAGATGTGCAGCTCACTCTCCCAGTGGGCCCCCCAACAACTGGAGAAGAAGCACTCCCTAAAGCTATCACCAGACTGTGACATCCATTCTTCAACAGGATTCCCTTCTCTGGCCTCAGTGGAAGAGGATGCACTTAATCTGGCAGAGACTTGATGTTTCAGCATGGGAGGATACACAAGAGATACTCCATCCTCTCAGTGAGGGCAGCTGGAGGCAATGCTTGGGATTTAAATTAATTAATTGGTTAGTTATCTAACCAATTAATTAATTTAAAAATCCCCAAAGAAAAGCCTTTCCTAGTAACCTTCCTCATATTTACTTTTCACTTAAGACAATTGTGATATACTTGGTACTTTTTGAAGGAGGGACTGATTAGTCCCCAGAATACACTAGAATAGCTCAAGAAGAACATGGCTTACAAGTTCTCCCAGAGTATAATTAAATATATATACTCTAAATTATACTGAACATAAAGTTATAGACCAGATTATTATAATTAGTAAATATTAGAATATATAGAGAAACTTTACCTCAGGATTCAAGTGATATCTTATTAGTTATTTTTATCATTGTTGTAACAATGTACATGAAAAAAAACAAAACTAAATAATTAAAAGAACCAACAATGAAACAACAACAAAAATAAATTAAGAAAACCAAGGCTTATTTGGTCTTATGTTTTGAGTATACGAATTCATGATGGCAGAGAAGGCATGAGGTCCCACTGTACCTGTAATTATGAAGCAGAAGAGACACAGGTTAAGACTCTGTTGATGTTCAGTTCACCTTAGAAATCCTCCTATCCCTGTCTACCTTCTACTCTCCAGCCTGGGATAACAGCATATACGGTAATGTCCAACCTTTTACATGAGTGTTGGGGATCCAGACTCAGATCTGTAAGATTGCTTGTAATGTAAGCAAATATTCTTTCCAATTGACCCACCCTGTCAATCTCTTATTGGGATTTTAATGTACTTCTTTTAGATAAGCAATAGATTTTTGAAAATCATAGTCTCTCTCTTTCTCTCTCTATGTGAGTGTGTGTGTGTGTTTGTGTGTCTGTGTCTTGGCACGTGTATCTTATGTCATATATATATATATATATATATATATATATATATATATATATTTATTTAGATATAATATGATTTTCATATTTCAGTCCTGCTATTAAATACTAGAAATGGCAGTAATGAATTCCCAGGATTTATACTTAAACACAAAAAGAAAGATGGTTTTATTTTTCTTAAGGTTGTTAGAAATCACTGAGTTCATAATTTTCTCTTTTATAGTTCACAATTCACACTTCACAAATATAATGGACGTATTGGAACATGTTTAAATGGAAATTCAGTGCATGAATGCTTCACAAAAAGATAAATATTGGTATAAATATTGGTATAAATATTGATAAAAATATTGGTATTATCAATTTTTGCAAAGGTGCACAATAAAAAAATATTCTATTAAACAAACAAAGTATTTAAAACCTTTTTTAATTAGGGAGTTAAATAAACATGTACAAATCACAAATAACCACATTTCACCTGCTATTCCTTGCATAAGTGTGTTAACACACAATGCAGTCATCAAAGGGCTTCCTAAGAAATGTAAGCACTTCCATGAAGTTACATAGTTACATAAGAAAATAAACTTGCAAACTAAGGCACATTTCCAAATATATTGATGGAAATACTATCTAAGTGAATTACAAAAAGCAGGGAAATTTCAAAGCCTATAGCCCAATATAGAATTAAAAATACTAAACAGAATCTAGATGTAGAAATCAACTATTATCTTAAATAAAATGAAAAAAATCATCATAAATGGGGCATCATACAGCTTTTTATCAGTTCAGAATGTATTCATGAGATTATTTCCATATAACTTTGATATTCTTAGTGGAAAATTAAATTTTAGAACACACTATGGCACTTTTGGTCCCAAATATCATACTTACATGTAAAAGTTATTTTGACAAAAGCTCAGAAATGTATATTAAGCTTTACATAGAAAAACTAGGGAAATGTTGGCTACAGTATTTAATAGTCATACACTTTGCAGACTTAAATACAAATTTTCAAGTCAAGAAGTATGTGCTCACTTGGTGCAATAATGGTATTGCCCTTATGAAATTAACCATTTTCTATTTGTATCTGAAGCCAACTCCATAGAGACAAGTCCATGCCTTGTACTTTCTTTTTATTATTATTATTGGTTATTTTATTTACATTTCAAATGTTATCCTCTCTTTCTCTGTGATTTCCCCTGGCAAATCTCCTATCCCATTCCTTCTCCCCCCTGCTTCTATTAGGGAGCTCCCTGACCCACCCACCCACTCCTGCTGCACAACCCTAGCATTACCTTATGTTGGGGCATAGAGGCTCTACAGGAACAAGGACCTCCACTCCCATTGGTAACAAGGACCTCCCCTCCCATTGGTAACTGATCAAAGACATATGACTGGGGAGATAATAGGTCCTATTTGGGAACATAGTAATTTGATTTTGCTAAATCTACTTGTCAAACTGGCTTCTAAGCATTTACATTCATAACCAGATCCATGATGCCTTGAGCCTTGGTCAGAGAAGTTTCATCATGATGTGAAGTGTTATTGAGATTCAGGTCTAGTTAAGATGCTGAGAACAAGTTACTGTTGAGTCTTCTGCCTTAATGGGGCTACCCAAAACACTCCTACGAGGTTCAGGAAACACTGTGAAAGAGGTGGCAGAAAGATTATGAGAAGAAAATGGCATTTATGAATTCACAGCATCTATTCTTGCTTCCTCAATACATCCTCTAGACTGAGAATGTAAATATTCATAGATTGGGAACTAATTCTGAGAACTGATACTTCCCAAGGAAGCTATTGACAGCTGAGGGTTGTAAGGGAAGTAAAAGTCATTGTCTTCAATTTGTTTTAATATATATTCCATCTTTTTTATTTAATCTCTGTCTCTCTTTTATTACACTCCAGATTTTATTCCCCTACTGGTCCACCCTCCAACTGTTCCACATCCCATACCTCCTCTCTGCCCCTCTGTTTCCATGAGGATGTTCCCATCACCCCCTCCTCCCTGCCCAGCAGACCACAAACTCCCTGGAGCCTCCAGTCTCTTCTCTGACTGAACCCAGACCTGGTAGACCTCTTCTGTATATGTGTTGGGGGCCATATATCAGCTGATGTATGCTGCCTGGTTGATGGTCCAGTATCTGAGAGATCTTGGGAGTACAGGTTAATTGAGACTGCTGGTACTCCTACAGAATTGCCTTTTAATGAAATATTTAAAGTCCTTAGTGACCAGAGAAATGCAAATCAAAACGATGCTGAGATTCCACCTTATACCAATCAGAATGGCTATAATCAAACCACAGGCGACAGCACATATTGGAGAGGATGAAGAGAAAGAGGAACACTTCTCCATTGCTGGTAGTATTGCAAACTGGTACAACTACTCTGGCAATCAATCTGGGGGTTTCTCAGTAAATTGCAAATAGATCTACTGAAGACCCAGCGATATCACTCTTGGGGATATACCCAAAAGATGCCCCACCATGCCATAGGGGCACATGTTCCACTATGTTCACAGTGGCCTTGTCTGTGATAGCCAGAGTCTGGAAGCAACCCAGATGTCCCTAGACAGAAGAATGGATATAGAAAATATGGTTCATTTACTCAATGAAACACTACTTAGCTATTAAGAACGAGGACATCTTGAGTATTGCAGGTAAATGGATGGAACTAGAAAGTATCATCCTGAGTGAGGTAACTCAGATCCAGAAGGACATGCATGGTATGTACTCACTAATAAGTGGATATTAGCCAATATATATATTGAGAGAGAGAGAGAGAGAGAGAGAGAGAGAGAGAGAGAGAGAGAGAGGGAGAGAGAGCAGAGTACTCAGCATGCAGTCCACAGAACTCAACAGGGTCAACAAGCTGAAAGGCCCAAGTCAGGAGGCATCAGTAGCACTTGGGAGGGAGAAGAAAGCAATTACCAGGGAGGAAGGAGGGAGGGAGAGACATGGGATGGATGGGACATGAGGGTAAAGAGGGGAACATGATCTGGTATTGAGTAGGGGAAAGGACTGAAGCCCTTAGGGCCAACAGAGGGAGTGGAGACAGAAAACCTCAGGAGGTAGATTAGGAGGACCCTCCATAATGTACTAGAAACCTGAAAGACGAGAGTCTCTCAGGACTCAAAGGGAGGGACCTTGAATGAAATGCCCTTCAGCAGGGAGAGGGAACTTATAGAGCCTACTTCCAGCAGAAAGACAGGTCATCGAGTGAGCAATGGGGTTGTCATCTCAGTCAAAACTCTGATTCATAATTGTTCCTGTCTCAAAGAAATTCAGGGATAGAAATGAAGAGGAACCTGAGGAGAAGGTCCAGTGTCAGGCCCAAAGTGTGATCCAGCTGACGGGGGATCCCAAGGCCTGACACTATTACTGAGGCTATGGAACACTCACAAAAAGGGGGCTATCATGCCTGCCCCCTGGAAGACCCAACAAGCAGCTGAGTCAGATGCAGGTATATGTACTCAACCAATGGACAGAAGCTGCTGACCCTTGTGGTTGATTTAGGGAAGGTCTGGAAGAAGTATTGTCTTCAACTTTGTAGCCACTGATCCTTGTTGCAGTGGATAGGTCTACTTCCATGCCCAAACAAAGTTTCTTAACAAAAATGGACATAAAGCCAGAAGACATGAAAGTGGGGTGGGGACTTTATCAGCAAAGAGGGCTTTGTTTGGGATCGGAAAACAATAAGGCATGCAGGAAGGGGTTAGTTTGACCAGATTGTCAAACACCTGTATGAAAATTTTAATGAATAAATTAATTTTAAGAAGCAAAAATAATTATTCTTACAATTTTTATGTATTCCAGAAAGATTTCATGCTGGAGATCAAGAAAAATTTCAAGCTTGAGCATATGCACCAATCTTTTATTTCATTATAGTATCTTAATTTCCTCATATAGTGGCTCTCAAGATTTCATTCTGGGTACCAGTCATATGGTTGTTGTACTGCAGATTCTCACTCTGTGTCTATCATGATATTGAGGGTTCTCTAATTTTTTTCCGATGGCATTTTCTCTCACACTTAGAAGGTACAGCACTATAGAGGTGGCCACGTAAACACTCATCAGTAAGATATTTGTGTTTTACTCTTCCTTGCCGTCTCTTTTGATCCTAAAATGGACTAAAAGAAATAAAAACCATAAAGATTCTTAATTTCCATTATGAAGCAATGGAAAATATGCAGTGCCTTATTATTTTTCTTTATTCTTGAGAGAAGAACTTGCTATGTTGTATAGAATCATTATTCTTCAGGATCAGTATCTTTAGAAGCTAAAATGGTGAGTATGTACCATTTAATTTAATTTCATGGTTACTTAAACAAGTTAGAAACCCAATGCTTATATTATTTCATTCCAAATCTTTCAAAATGTTTTAATCATGGTACTGTTGCTAATATTCTAATTCCTATTCATTTATTTTCAATTTTACATTATCCAGAAAAGTCATGCTTGTCTAGAAAAGTTATATATCTACATCTATGTTAACAAATAATTGTTAAAAATAATTAAAAGTTGTGTCTACCTCACCATTTGTGTAGTAAACATTTACTGCAAGGAATTTATTCTTGAAGTTCTTTGATTAGGTTTCCATTAGACTCTTACATGAGGAGCGCTGCTTCATTTATTACAAACTTTATGGACTAGTTCTTTAAAAACTATTCATTTTGAGTGAACCAAGTGTGGAAAATCTTATAGGCAAAATGTTTTCATTGTTTACTCTATCATTTTTTGTTATACTAAATATTATAAATAGAATATAGCAATAAAATAACTTCTCAGTATCATTCAGAACATACTACGAAGTATGCAGAAGTGATCATGTCAGAGTTCATTTTTAAAACCTAATTCAAATTCTTACCATGATTACATGAGGCCTGAGAGTACTCTCCAGAGTGTAACTGTTGCTTTCTCAAAGTCCATGCATTTTTTTGCCCGATAAAAACCCCTTTTGGGATAGAAATTTCTGGAAAGCTTTCATCACATCTTTGTTTCTCAGGGTATATATTAGAGGGTTGACTAAAGGGGTGATCACGCAGTAAAACACTGAGACCACTTTGCCGATTGTGAAGTTGTACTTGGCTGGAGGTCGGACATAAGCGAAGATTATGGTGCCATAGTAGATGGTCACGACCGTGAGATGGGAGGCACAAGTTGAGAATGTTTTCTTCCTTGCCTCCCTGGAAGACAGCCTGATTATTGTGACCACAATGTTGCCATAGGAGCTCATTGTGAGAAGGAAAGAACTAAGAATCACCACAGAGCTGCAGGTGTAACCCAAGGCCTCCACCAAGAATGTGTCTGAGCAGGAGAGTTTAAAGATGGGGTCAGAGTCACAAAAGAAATGGTTGATTTTCTGTGGGCCACAAAAGTTCAGCTGAGAGATGAGTATGGTAGGTAGCAGAGGGGCAATGAAGCCTCCAATCCATGATGCAGCTGAAAACCTCAGGCAAATGTGAACACTCATGAGAAGTGAATAATGTAGAGGACGGCATACAGCCACATGCCGGTCATAAGCCATAACTGCTAGCAAGATGCACTCAGTGGCTCCCAGAGAGAAGAAAAAGTAGTACTGAGTGATGCAGCCTGCAACAGAAATGGTGACAACCTTTGTGACACATGTAGCCAGCAACTTAGGCACTGTGGCTGTAGTGTACCAGATCTCCAGGAATGATAGGTTTCCTAAGAAAAAGTACATAGGTGTCTGTAGTGTGGAATCCATAAAAATAAGAAAAATAATTAGGGTGTTTCCCATGAGAGACAGCAAATACACAGTGAGAAAAATCATAAACAATGGAAGCTGCAGAGAGGAAGAACCTGGAAATCCTAGAAAAATAAACTCAATCACTTCTGTTTGGTTTTTTATATCCATATTTCTTCTTCTCTGCCTTGAAGGGGAACAACAGCACCCAGTTGATCTTAGGTGAGTGGTAATCAAGACTGGAACAAACTATTCATTTCTATGGTGGTAATAAATCATGCATAGCAACCAGAGAAAATGAAGATTGCTGGAAACATAATAAATATTTTACATACAATATACATGGGCCTCTTACTTCATATTGAAATAAATATCTAATATAAATAATTTAACCATCTAACTCTTCAAAATGGAAAGCAAGTAAACAGGTAACATACTTATTATTCCATTACTCAGATTGTAGAGCAGGGATGGAATCCTAATAACTTTACTGAAAACCAAGGAGGAACATGGCACTGCCTTACCCCAAGGAGGTCATTCCTTAATATGAAAATACAGAAATCAATAGATGATACAGTTGCTAGTAAAGGCCTTTACAGTTGTATAGTACACTTTGTTAATAGAAAGAACTACCCATACTATTAAATTTATGGTCCTTATTTACATATGTGTTGGAGGAAGATAGGGACCTGAATTAAAACAGGCATTTGTTTATAAACATCTATTTAATGTTCCTGATCTCTGGAATATTTATCTTTAGAATCTTTGAATCTTCATTTTTCCTAAACTTGATCAGAACAAAATTGATGAAAGTGAGAATTCTTACCATTAGAGTGAATAAAATTCCCCATGGACATATTCATGTATATGATATATTATACTTCTACCTATACCTAATTATAGTACAAAGGTAAAATAACTTCACAACCATAAGGAAAATATTCTTGTCATTTTTTTTAGTTTATGAACTCTTTATAATAAACACACTGAGTATATACCTCTTACAACAATCAAAGCATTAGTAGAACTGAAATAAGTTCACTTTGGTGTATGTCTGCAGGTTCTCATTTCAAACCCTTCTGGAGATTTTAGCTATAAAACTAGATTAAAACACTGTATGCATGCTTCATGCTATAAGTTTATTACTTCAATTTGTTATTTATGTAGAGAATAATTTTTATGGGAAGATATTTTCCAGACCTTAAGAGCCAAGTAATGTTCTTATATCAGTAATATTTTATTTGGTCCTATTTGAACCTATCAATACTGATTCCTAAGAAAAGATAATGAAGCTGATGCCTTGTCTCTATAAGAAAAATTGACTTTTAAGGGTATAAATTCAATAACAACAATTTGAAAATTAATCAAAATTATAATTCAAAAAACTTTTTATAAAAATATAACTTGAACTAACTTTAAATGTTTACATGTATTTTTAAATCTTGTTCTTCAAGAATGAAATTCATTGTATTTATAAAAGGCCAAATTTCAAAGTGATTTTTGTTGTTTTTAGGAGAATAGTACTGAATATCTTTAATTTACCATTAAGGTCAAAATATGCAGTAATTATTTTTAAAAAATTTAACTAAAGCTTGGCAGTGAAATTAGACTGAAGTTATTCCCCTCCAAAAACCATGTTATTTTATTAAAAGATCCCATCACTGCCCTTGAGATTGACAGGATTGCACATTCTTCAGCTGAAGTAAACACAAAATGGAACTTGATCACAGAGAAAGTGAATTCAAAATTAGTGCAGTCTTTCATTAAAATAATACTCAAATATAAAAAAGGGAATCATATACAGTTAACATATAGAATAGAATCATTCACCCTACATACAAAATGCATATGTAAGAAGGAATACAGCCTTGCTCTGATAACATTGTTGAGTCACCAAAGTCCTACTGAAAGTTATTTGAATGACCCCTGCAATATCTGCAGAAAGCTGAGGAATGAAATACACAATTTATTTTTAACTGTACTTACTTTGGGTGTTCTGCTTCGTTATTTTCTACAAACATAGTATTATCAGTTACATAGTCTCTGAATATTCCTTTTCAGCAAAAATGTATAGCAAGCACACTTCTCAGTAAACTTAAAGGAAATGAAGCATGTCCTCCTTTCAATACTGGCCATGGTACAGCCTCTGTGTGCTTGGCAGTACCACAGTCTTTCTTCTTTCTCAGTTGATTTTTTTCCTGAAATGGCCAGCTTACAGGAAAATTTGAGTTTAGAGATCTGCTCTGAGAAAAATAATGATTTCATCAACACAGAGCCTTGAGGCTTCCAAATAGATTCCCCCAGGAATTCCCTTTATTGAAGGTCAAGATGCTTTGCCAAGGGGAATAGAAAAGAGAAGAGATTCTTCACAGCATCAGACATGACACCACAGGAACTAAGAATGGTATCCCAAATGACTTCATTAGCTGCTACCACCTATGGTCTGGTCTCTAAAATATGGTTTCAGAAATACAGCCCTTGATATTTCAGCATCATCATTTTTCTCTAAAAATCATAAACTTTAACATATTAAGAATAAATTAGATCAGTATAAAAACCCTTCATCTGTAATCTAAGTGCTGCAAAACAAAAATAACAATACTATGTTGGTATCATTTATGAAATTAAAGGATTTGGTAGTATAAAAGAAAAGATATATCCTTCAGTAGAAGGAATGTCTGGGAAGTTTCACAAAAAGGATACATGCCAGCATATACAGAGATCATGTACAGGTAGTAAGATTGGTGTCAGAGTAATAGTACAATCTTATTTGGTCAATGCTATGTTGATAATTAAATTTCATGAGAAAGAAACTGAGAAAATAAGTTTGACATTGCAATTATTCAAATTCTTCAACAAAACCTGTTTACCCCTTAAGCATTATTTTTTTTGTATAGCAACAAAAATTGCTTTATGTATTTAAAGGAGTACAAGGTGAAACCATAAGGCATTTCATTTTGTGAAAATGTTATTGCTGAATATCAACCATACAAAGTAATAGGGTTCAGACATTTTCACACAGGCTCATATTTACCCACTTCTTTTTCTCACACGACTAATCTGGTGTTCCTCCCTTCTCCATCTAAGTATTTCTTTGCTAGACCCAACACATTCAAATAAACACATTATATTTGTATTTCTGCATCTGGCTTATTTTGCCAAATGTCTCTTCATCAGCTAGTGAGCCAATAACTGATGCAAGAAAGGATTCAACTCAAATGCAACATGGCAGGACAATGATTTCATTGACAAAACTCTATAACAACTGTTAAGGGGTTACTTAAGGAAGTGGGAATGAACTAAAACAGTTGTGTCACCAAAGAGTCCCAACCTATAATGAGAAAAAACCTTATTAAAGCTGTGTAATCGAGCCCCACATTTGGTTAAGCTTCCAACTTCTATATAGTAATTCATTTTACCCAAGACCATGAGAAGCAAAGCACCAGAGGGTTTCATGAATGGTATAGCAAACCAGGAACTTTGAATCTTGCTCCTTACTTCTACGACAAACTCTTAAGTACCCAATTATCATTACCCTATATCTAGAAATCACTATATTATCTCAGCAAATTTGGTTTCCAAGACCATATTGCCAAGCACTTGTTGATCTGAAAACCAAACACATGTCTTTAACTCATAATTCTTCTCCCTGGTCTCTCGAGACTTACAGTATTTTGCAGTATCCACCAGAGAAGATTTCTTGAACAAGGCTTTAAACCAATAGAAAGCCTTTATTAGCAAGCTAGAGATTACACTGGGTGTTCAGGGGCCTACTGTCTCCCTGCACCATTCTCAAGGTAAGATTTTCAGCACACACACACACACACACACACACACACACACACCATATACTAGATGAGCATACTTTTTTAGTTCAAAGAACAAAATAGCCAGAAACAGAACTAGAGAAGCCAAAAAGCAAGGTTAGTCCATTTACAGGCTTTCCCAGAACTACAGACTTTGATGGAGTCTTTGTTTTCTTTTAGCCATGTGATACTGTTAATATGTAAAGTTCTGTGGATGAATCAAGGATTCAGTTGTGGTAAGGTCTGGAGCCTAAGGTCTGTGGAATTGTTAGATTCCCCACTTGTCTTAGTGGCTAAGTCAAATCATGGATTCTGAGTGCTCTAAATAGGAGTACAACCATTAATTTTTACTGAATTGATCAATAATTTGCCATATAGTTTAAGATGCAGCCTTCTCATATTAATTCTATCAAAATGAGGATGAAAACTCTAGGCCGTATTGATATCTGAGTAGCTAGCCAAAGAACAAAGAGAAGAGAATGATATCAATTGTCTAATTTGTGTCTTTGTCACTTTCTCTCATTTTTAGGTTTTTGACAAGCATGGCAAGATTTTTGAAAATTACTCATGACTGATTATCATACAAGCAATAGGTTGCTTTCAAAACTATATATAATTGCCTTTGTCTTAGTACGAGTTTTACTGCTATGAACAAACAGCATTACTGAGGAAACTCTTATAAGGAAAAATTTTAATTGGGGCTAGCTTATAGATTCAAAGGTTCAGTTGATTATCATCAATTCGGGAGCATGGCAGCATCCAGTGACACTTGACGCTGAAACAGCTGAAAGTTCAACATCTTCATTTGAAGGCAGCTAGGATGAGGGTCTTAACGCCCTCATCTACACTTCCTCCAACAAGGCCACACCTCCAAATAGTGCCACTCTTTGGGCCAAGCTTATTCAAGCTACCACATCTCTAATCTCATGAGAACTAAACTTCTCATGAAATGAATGAAGTCTAAACTTCTCCAAATTTGTAAAACTATTTCTGTAAAAGAATATAACTGCTGAACTGTTTTTTTTAGTTCATAAATATAAACTTTCAAAGCCTCTAGGTCCTAATAACACATACACTTATGTTCATACAATGTTTTTCTCCCTGATGTGTCTGTGACTGTTGAGGTGTCTATGCTTGCCCCAACTAAGACTGGAATGAGGACAAATACTATTTCTACTCCCCCCTCATCTGTCTCCTCTCTCTCCCCTCTTCTCTTTCTTACCTCCCTCCCCTTGCCCCTCTCTTCTTCCCCCTCTCTCTGTAGTGTAAGTTTCATATTAAAGTGTATTTTCCTTTCTTTTTATTATATAGCTATATCTGGGCAGAATGTGTGCTAAGATGAATAAATGGAGCTTCTTAGTTTGGAAAGCATCTGCAGATACACATTTAATCAAACTATTAGTTTGAATACTCTCAGGGCTCAGTAACAATTGTTTCTGTCCAGATCAGTTAAACATCAATGCAAAAGAGTAGTAGGCATCAGAAGAAGGGGAATTGCCTAAATTAAAGCTTTAGGCCACTTTTAATTCCATGAGGAACATGCTTCTACACATCTGAAAATAATATATCTATAAAACCTAGCAGATATTAAATCTTTCCCTTGCAAGCTGTATTTCCATGAAGTCATTTCCCAGAGTTCTGTGGGGTATTGGTCTTTCATTCATACTCTTGCCTGGGTAAGGACTCTCTGTTTTGAATTTACTTGAGCACAAAACTAGCATTTGGGCTAAGACATCCTGTGTCACATTTTCCAGTCTAGTTATATTATAACGAGGTCAAAGAAATGTAGAATGTTTTGTAGACCCCTACCTAGGTGTAAGAAACTCAGAACTTTTACAGACCCCAAACTAATAGCCTGGTGAAGCCAGTTACAAGATTCCTACCTATTGTCTTTAGGTAATTATCTTTCCCTCTGTTGTCCACCATAAACCTGTGGACTTGAGCTGTATGTTTTCTCCAGCAACATCAGACCAAGTTATACCATGAGAGTATCACTAGGTCCCACTGGTTGTCGGGCCATTTGTCCAAGAGCCAGATCAGTGACTCAGTTACTACTTGTTTCAAGAGAGTCATGTTTTTGATGTCCTGAGCAGTGTATAATAGAAATGTGTAGCAGAAGCAAAATAGCAATATAGGGTGATCCAGGAGTAGTGTCTGGTACTGGGTCATGCAGGCATTAGATAGTTATCATTAGTCATTCTATATACCAGGATTCAATTGTTTGGAGAGGTCTGTCATAGTGCATTATCATGACTCCAAAGTTTGAGTTATAACCTCTTTTGTAATGCCTTTTGCTTCATGGGAAACAGATGAGAAGATTTTTAGACATCTAGAAGTGCTAGAACTGTAGCCAAAGTCAGAACTGTTTTAAAGGTTCAAGTATATTTTATCTCTTTCCATATTAGGAGATTTGTGTCCCCTTTCAAACTGGTTTATAGAGAAAGTCCTTGTTATTCCTGAAAAATCAGGTATCCAAAGGCAAGAATAATTAACTCTCAAATGTATATCTTAGTCTTTGGCATTGGTATCTGAAGGATGGCAGAAATCCTACTCTGAAGCAGGCTCCTTTTTCCTCCTCTCAGATAGTAGCCAAGATCTGTAAACTCTGATGTATACATTCAGGGTTTCTTAAGGTGACATGGTATTGCCAATGCTCTGTAACACTTGCAGAGTTCATTTAGTGGCCCTTTTATAAAATTTACTCCAGTTTTAGAAATTAGGAGGAGATCATTTATGTTGGATAAGGGTATGGTCCTGAGAAACCTATGATATAAGGCCAGGGTGTCAAAATTTAGTGTCTCATCAAATAAAGTTGGACCATTTTTAAAGCCTTTGGGAAATGTGGTCTACGTAAGTTGTCTAATGTAATGTCCCTCTGTTTTTATCCATTTAAAGGCAAAGATGCTTTGATTTACTTCAGCAAATGATAGGCTGTAGAAGCATCTTTCAGTGTATATCTGTTATTCTTGAAGAATCAGACTCATGAGAATCATAATCTCTAAGTTCTTCACAGGCAACAGAGGTATATGCCAGCTTACTGGTAGGGCAAAGAGATACCTCAAAGTCCAAACCAGATAATATGGCATGAAATTTCTTTTTTGTTTCCAAGGCCTTTGAGTATTTTAAAATCTGGATTTGTGTAGCTAAAGTGGTTAGTTGAACAATTATAAAAGTCTTGTCAGGTCTGTCCTAAGTGTTTTATTTCTGCTCATATGCCTGAGAATCTCTTTGTCAATCTGAGATTTAGTAAAACTGTATCAACTGATTTGGGGCACTGCTTCCACCTTAGAGATGCATGGATAATTGTGATAATGTTAGGTATCTTGTTCAGTGCTCATCTCAATACGAAACACATTTAATACATCTATAAGAATTCCCCAAATCTCAACAATTTAATTTTTTAAAGTCCACAAATTCTCTTCTGAAACTCAAAACACTTTTAAATATGAACATGTATAAATTATGTATTTCCTACACACAATAGTTCATAATAACCATTCACATTCAAAAAGAGGAAATGGGAAGAAAGCATTGAAAGACCAGACAAATGAATACTCGAAACCCTAAGAGGCTAACTCCAAACACTTCAGCTCCATGTCTATATTTGAAGCATTCAGTGGCATCTTTTGAACTCCATGAGGCTTATTCACTATTCTGGGTCTGCTGCTTGTATCGAATGTGACCTTACTTGACTGACCACTATATATACAGGTTCCCTAGGCATATATCTCATTGTCTCAGCATCTCTTATTTCTTAGAGTCTACACTCTAAATTGGCCTTTATCGTCACCGTTTAAAATCAAGGACTCCAATGGTCACCATGAATGAATACGATCCTGATTATCATTGCCTGAATTTGTTGACTTCCTTGAACCTTGATGTAATCTTACACTGTCCAAAACTGATATTTCCCGTGCCCATATAGTCAGCCTCGTATGGTTGATATATTTTGGGTTATTCTATCAACTTGAACTATAACCTGTCCTCATCTCATAGACAAAGTGACCTCTATTGGTGGTAGTTATGGAACTCGAGACAATACTTGCAAGATGGTAGTTTGGAGCAGGGAATCTTTTAGTGGCATTCACACTGCCTTTACCCCCATTTTGAATAAATCTGAATGTCTATAATCTGCCATATTTGATATTAGGATTTTTCCTTCTGTCAACTTCACTATTAAATCTATGCACAGTATGAAGTTTCTTCTTAGTTATGCTCATCTTAAAAGCTGTTGTCTGTACATATATAGTAGAAGAGGAAACACTTAGCCTAGCAGAGACTTGAAGTGCCAAGGTATGGAGATACCCAGGGATAGGGGCACCTGCTCAGAGGAGAAGGAAAGGGAGGATGGGGCAAGGATTGTGGTAGTGAGTGACTGGGACAGCGCAGAAAGCAGAATGTAAGGTGGATAAGTGAGAAATGAAATAAAATTTAAAAAAATCTAATCATGTATCGTGAGAATCAAATACATTAAACTCATTTATTTAAAACTCAAATAAAACAAAAAATAAAAGAAAAATTTAGAGTTTCTTTCCTTTCCATCCTTCTTTTCCATAACTTAAACATTTCTCATGCTCTATTCTTCCCATGCTATACATTTTTTCATTCTAAATTCTCATTATAAATCTCAGTAAACAAAATTGATAAACAACCATGTCCAAATTTAATGTTATATGGCATTGAAACTTTCCCCATCAAAGAACTTAATTCATTACTTTTGAATCCTGTCTCACTCCAGTGTTTAGTACACATGGACACAGCCAGGTAGTACACAGAACACAATGCAAATACCAGCTAAAATGATTCTCACAAGTATTGCTTTATCTTCTAAAACCTCTTGAAATAGACATCTAATATTCACATTTCTCTTGGTAGTCTGGTCTTCTTAACTCCCACCAGAGTTTCCCATCAAGCTCTGATTACAGAATTCTATAGCTTTTTATGGCTCAATGTTCTGAACTCCCAAACTTCTCCCACAATCCACTTCCAAGTATCACTAAGACCTAAATGGGGCTGGAGGGAAGGAAAGTCAGGAGAGAAGATTTGTAGTTAGATCTTAATTAAAATTCAAAGTAAATAACAAATTAACATAATGTTTTAACAATCATAAATGAAACAATTTTTAAAAATTCTGGCATTCCTCTGTGAAGAAAGTACTGGTAAGATAACATGAATTCTCACTTCCTGGTTGTATGCAGCTTCTGTACTACAGACTCAGATAATGATATTGGGTTTACTGAAACTTCTATTCATACATGAATGAGGATGTCAGATCTCAGGATGCTTAACTTGCTAGTGTTGAACATTGCAGGAGCCCACAGGGAAACTCTGATATTCCTATCCTATAAGATTTTATAGATAGTGGGCTACAACATTGTGCAATATTTCTTATTTTCAAAAAAAATATTTGAGCGTGATCCATAATTTACTTGTTGACATAATTCTTTTAAATATGTCAAAAACTAGAGAAAGAAATTTAGATGCTTAAATATGCTTTCACAAGCTCATGAAACTCAAAAGTGTCATTTGAATTTGGATACAGATTTGAACACCATATGTTGCTATTGGTTGAATCCTTATTTCAATGCTTAGGGTTTTGTTTTTTATTTGTTTTTGTTGTTGTGGTTGTTTTTAAAGAGTATAATCACCATTCTCTTTCAGTTTCTCTCATAGATTAGCATATCATTATGAATTGGAGAGTGGGGAAGAGAGAGAGAAGGAAACAGAGAGAGAGAGGGATGGAGAGACCAAGAAGACATGGAGAGATGGACTGTCTGCTTGGTGTAAGATTTTAAATCCACACAGGATATTGTCCTGAGCTCCATGCAGGTGCAGACACATACTTGAGATGATAGAGGTTATCTGTGAGCTTCCTGAAGTGTTTCACTATCTCCATCATCATCCCAACACTTTCAAATGACTCAGGTGACACCTTTCCTGGTCCTACAGCCTGCGCTTATTCCTGAATTTTAATTAGGCCTATTTTTTTGCCAGTTGTCTGGAAATAATCACTGCCTAAATTACCTCAGGGCATTTTTTTCCAATTAATGGCTGTGTTCTCAGAGCCTTTGCACTCAGGAGGATGTCCACATTCAAGATAAAAGAGCAGAAGATCAGTAGATGTTGAAAGGCAAGACTGGTGTTCGTAGCTCATTTGGAGGCTTCCTGAAACTCATTATAGACAGGGTGAACATCTGTAAGTTTTTGATTTGGAAAAGCTTCATTTTCATATCTTTAAATTCATTTTTATTTTTGAATGATGAACAATACCTTGGTAAGTTGTCTGTGATAATGTGTCTTCCAGACTTATTTATAGTGAAATTTCCAGTAATTCCTTGCTTCACTCAGTTTGAAAGATTGAGGAAGAAAAGGGAATTCCAATTACAAGTACTGAATACTTGAGAAAAAAATGCATACTTTTCATCTGAGAAACAATCAGTAATTTCATTAAGAAAACATGTAAAGAGAGCATCCATTACTTGAAAAGAGAACAATCAGAAAAATCCTGCAGTTTTTACAGAAAATTTATTTCCAATGTGATGGCAATATCTGTAAGTGTGGTATACTAAACTGTCATACATAAAACAAAAATGCTGATCATGGTGTTTCTATGCCACTTAGCTAATATATTGTTACTTATGACATTCCTTTATTTATTCAATATTTACAAAGTGTGCACAACTGTATCTAAACAAATTTCAGAAAAAACATAGTTATAATGTTATATAACATGTAACATGTTTAAAATTTACACTGTATCTATATAAAAATAGTAATAAGTTTGCATGTGTATTAGAAATATCAGAGGCATATATGTGCATAGTAAAAGAATCTTGTAAACTGTTGAAAACATTTTAAAGAAGTTATTTATTTGTTTTTTATTGAAATTACAATATAATTATATTATTTCTGTCTTTTTTACCTCCTTTCAACCCTTCACAAATCCCTCTATTTTTATTAATTGATATTACATATATGTGTGTGTTGAGTGTGTGTATATATATATATATATTGCATGTTTATTCATAATTGGATGTTCATAGATGTTTTACCTACATGGAAGTGTACATACTACCTGTTTTTAAAGGAGGCTAGGAGAGTGTTGAATATCCTAGAGCTGGAGTTCTGGACAGTTGTGAGCTATCATGTGGGTGCTGGAATGTGAATTCAGTTCTGCTTAACCTGCATATGCCCTTAACTCATAAGCCAATTCTCTAGTCCGTCTACCAATGTTTGTAAAGTTTTTTCTCTGATGAGTCTTGAAGACTTTCTTTAGTATATTTTCATATTCTTTTATTTCACTAGTAATATATTTTTAATATATAGACATCATATACAGTTCAATTTAGAAGAGATAATTGATGATTAATGTGTCAATTATATGGAATAACTCTTAAAAAATATTTTCCTGGTGAAGAGAATATTTATTCTTGTTAAACTTCACTCTTTAAATTCCATTTCAACTGTATATGCTTTAAGCAAAAAACTAACAATAAAATCTTTTAGTATTTTAAAGTCAAAGTAATAAAATTTAATATATATTCATAAAATAATTTTAAAACATTAAACATATTTATTATACATAAACATTAGTTGGTTACTCTTAAGAAAGACTTAAAACCTGTGTTCAGATCTCACAGAAGTTTAAAATTACATTTAGAGATAGAAAATTTCTGGTTATAAAGGAGTGTCTATTTCATTATAGAAAATATTAGCATGCTATATTCCTCCCAGAGGATTTATTATTTCTCTGGGCTTGTAAAGAACTTATCATGTTTAATCAAAAAGTAATATGTGTTTTTTGCAATTAATGTTTCTTTATAATTTCTTGATACATATTATGTTAACTCAGTACTCAAATATCTTTTCAAGTTTTTTAATAATTTGAATAAAGGAATGCTATTAAATGAATGTGCATTTGTATACCAGTCCTAAAAGTGTGAATATATAAATATTCAGCTTTGGATGACACATTCAATACCTCAGAATATAATGAATTTATTTCCATATTTTGACAGAAATGAAAATAGCAACAGCTTTTCTTTAAACATGGATATTTAACTTTGAAACTCATAAGCTATTATCTTTAAATTATACTAATGCTTATCAGTTTTTAAAGGATCTATTAAAAGTTTTAAATTGGTTGTCTAGTGCCAATTATTTATCCCTAAAAACCCACATACAAATAACATACAGAATGGACAAGGTTATTTAGGAATATTTTGTATATACATATATATTTATGAATGTAATAACTAAAAAAAAGAGGTCATGGATTTGAATAAGAGTAAGTATGGAGGTATTTATGAGAGAAATCGAAAGGATAAAAATAAGGAAGAAATATATTTATAATCTTAAAACAAAAATGAAAGTGAACAATCAACAAGAACAAATCAAACAGAAGCCCAATTAGGTAGTGCAGATGCCTTAATTTACATATTTTTCTCTTTCTTCATGCATTGGAAGGAATTCCCAGTAATATGCTCAGTAGAAGTGATAAGATAGGAGTGAAAGTTTTGCCTTGAATAAAACCTTATGCAAAGAATTTTCACATTACAAATAATCCATTTTATATATAATTTGAAATATAATACATGAATTGTATTGAATATTATGAAAAATTTTCTGTGAGATTGACCACTGATTTTTATCCTTGCATCTATAATTCTGTAAAAATTATTTATGCTTATGTTATAATTTCTCTAATGTGAAGGTAAATTATACATGACAAAATGTTGACATATTTCATGCATTAATATATAAGATATACAAATATTCTCTAGGACTATCCATATTTCTGCCAATGGATGCCAGACAGAATGCAGGTGTCTTCACAACTGTTAAAGAATTGATGAATTTTATTGCTGCAGAATATTTGGTGGGCACTTTTCATGATACTTTTGAGGTAAATTTTGAATATATTTCTGTTAGATCATTTTGATACTAGGTACTCACACCTGTGATTTTAAAATCAAAAACCCCCTGAAATGACACTTTGTACATTTGTTCTGCTTAATATATTGTCATTCATCTTCCAACATTGTTTTCATATTTAAAATATATAAATACTAAGGGTTTTTAAAATCTCTGCAAAGAACTTGACAATTTACAATATTCATGTAGGAGAAAACCTGTAAACGTCTAGCTGCTCAATCACTTGTGGAGTTTCAACACAATACTATCCTTTACTTTCCACATCCCCAAATAAAACGGTTTTTAAATTTCTGACATTGCTTTCATTGACCTTTGTAAGTGACCAACCTTCCTTTTCTGCAGCATATTGCAGCTGTAATCAAGAAATGCAATGGATGCTGTTTCCTTATCTGATTCCCAGTTATTCTTTCCAAATTGAAAATTCATCCAGAAACTTGTTAGGTGTTATATACTTTAATTGAATTTCACATTTTAATTTTACTGCACACTTTACTGTGGTTCTGTGATCTTGATGAATATCTGTCCAATATAATACCGACATTTTTGATCTATTTAATAAATGCCATACAAATATGTTTGGGAGAATATTTTTCTCTCTTTGCATCTTGACAAAATACTTTAATACTATTTTTAAATAGGAAAATTTATGCAAATAAGAATTAAAATCAGTTAATGTTCACTAGCTAATGTCACTAAGTAATTTTTTAAAATTTTACTGCATTTTATGTTCTTAGAATTTGAGGTTTTCAAAATAAAACAATCAATACATCTGACTGTTTCAAGAAAAAAGAAAGTAACTGTAGCTATCACAATACTTGCCATTCCTTTGTTACTGGATTTCAGTCTATTTCATGTCTGCTTTGTTCAACTTTTATTAGGCTATTTTGCTCCTAAGTAATTAATGCTTTCTTTTTTCTTTTTTTTTCTTCCCTTAAAGGGAAGGGAATAAAAAACAGTTTATCTGAGTCAGCTATTTCCTGGGAACACAGATTTGTGTTAGTCCAAATTTTATGTTCAAGTATACAAGCACTTTTATGGTTTTACAGAACAAAGAAATTCATACATCAAGACAAGCTTAATATATACTGCTGGGTGCATCAGAGAAGTGAATACAGGAAGACGACAAAGGTTTTCTATAGGCCTCAGATGCTCTCTAATGACACTTTTCTTTTTGGTTGGTGAAACTGAAGGTCTGCTAACTTAGTAAATTCTAAAAGGTTTTTATCTACCAGTCATGGGATGTTTGTTTCAACACACACACACACACACACACACACACACACACACACACACACACACAAAGCAATGGTTATTCAGGGGGCTAAAGCTAACCCAGAGTAAGGTAATTAGCATGTAAATCTGCCACCCTCCAACCTCTCTGTATCATTGCAATTCTAGCAAAGCAATCATTTTTTATAGACACAGCTTCCTCATAGGGATTCTCACTCAGCGAGGATCTGTCTCTCCCTTCAGGACCCTTGGCAGGCTTTCAGTTTAAAGCTCTCTGGAGGGGCCATTCATATCAGCATCCTGTGGACTTGCACTTTCCAATTTATTATTATTACTATTCTTATGATATTTATTTACAATTCATCCATTACCCTTATCAATATCCTCCTACCTCCACAGTTCTTCATACCATTCCTCCTCATGCATGTCACTGAGAGGATGTTTCCCATCAGACCATCCCCTTCCCAAGGACCTCAAGTCTCTCAAGAATCAGTCAGGTCTTCTCCCACTGAGGACAGACCAGGCAGTTCTCTGCTATATATGTGTCAGGGACCTCTCACTAACTCATGTATGCTGCCTGGTTGGTGACTCAGTGTCTGGGAGCTCTCAGAAGTCCAGGTTAGTTGTGACTGCTGGTCTTCCAATGGGGTTGCCCTCCTATTCAGATTTTTCTATTCTTCCCCTCTTCAACCTTAGGGGCCCATGACTTCAGTCCAATGTTTGGGTATAAGTATCTGTATCTATCTCATTCAGCTGGTGGTTGGGCCTCTCAGAGGACAGGCATGCTAAGCTATTGTCTATAAGCACACCGTAGAATCAGTAATTGTGTCAGGAGATTCCCCCATGAGATGGATCCCAAGTAGAGCCTGTCACTGGACAGCCTTTCCCTTGGTCTTTTCTCCATGTTTGTCCCTGCAGTTGTTTTATACAGGAATAATTAAGGATCAGAAATTTTGACCATGGGTTACAAACCCTGTCACTCTACTGGAGGTCCTCTCTATCTACTGGAGGTGAACTCTTCCAGTTCCCTTTCCTCACTGTTGAATGAGGTGTGTGACATTTTCTTTGAGTTGTTTATATAGTGGATTATGTTAGTGGATTTTCTTATTTTGAACCATTCCTATATCCATGGGATGAAGCCTACTTGATCATAATGAATGATTATTTTATGTGTTCTTGTTTGTGGTTTGCTAGGATTTTATTGAATATTTCATGGGTATATGGGCTTTCTGTTATTGTTATTAAAGTCTACCCTTATTCCATGGTGATCTGATAGGATGCATGGGATTATGTCAATCTTCTTATATCTGTTAAGCCTTGTTTTGTGACTGATTATATAGTTAGTTTTAGATAGGGTACCACGGGCAGCTGAGAAAAAGGTATATATATTGGGTTTAAATGTTCTATAGATATCTGTTAAAATCATTTGGTCCATCATTTCTGTTAATTTTACTGTTTCTCTGTTTAGTTTCTGTTTCAATCATCTGTACATTGGAGAGAGTGGGTTGTTGAAATCTCCCACCATTATTGTGTGAGGTTCATTGTGTATTTTGAGCTTTATTAAAGTTTCTTTTATGAATGTTGGTGTTCTAGCATTTGAGGCATAGATGTTCAGAATTGAGACTTCATCTTGGTGCCTTTATCTTTTGATGAGTATAATGGTCTCTCCCCATCTCTTTTGATAATTTTTGGTTACTAGTCTATTTTATTGGATATTAGAGTAGTTACTCCAGCTTGTTTCTTGGGACCATTTGTTTGGAAAGCATTTTTTCCAGGATTTACTCTCAGGTAGTTCTGTCTTTGTCATTGAGGTATGTTTCTTGTATACAGCAAATGCTGGATCCTGTCTGCTTATCTAATCTGCTAACTTACATTCTTTTATTGAGGAATTGAGTCTGTTGATGTTGAGCCATACTAAAGACATGATTGTCAGTTGCTGATATGTTTATTGTTGGAGGTTGCTTTATATGTATGTGATTTTTCTCCTTTGTGATTTGTTGTTAGATGATTAATTTCTTGTTTTTCTTTGATGCGGATATCCTCCTTGGGATGTGGTTTTCCTTCTAGAATCCTCTATAGAGCTGGATTAGTAGATATGTATTGTTCAAATTTAGTTTTGTCATGAAATATTTTGGTTTCTCCATCTATGACTATTGAGAGTTTTGCTGGGTATAGTAGTCTGGGCTGGCAATTGTATTATCTTAAGATCTTCATGATATTTGTCCAGGATCATACGGCTTTTAGGTCTTTGTTTGTTGGAGGAGCTAAGGTGGGAGGAGTAAGGAGAGGAAAAGGAGGAGTAGAAGAGGAAGAGCAAGAAGAGGAAAAGGAAGAGGAGGAGCCAGAAGAGGAAAAGGAAGAGGAGGAGCCAGAAGACCAGAATAGGAGAGAGAGAGAGAGAGAGAGAGAGAGAGAGAGAGAGAGAGAGAGAGACAAAGGCAGATGTTCACATGTCTGTAGCAGTCAAAGGTAGTTGGTATATCTAGGTTGGGTATTGGGTTACACTTCTGATTGTATGGATATCTTGTTACTGATCATAATCAAATATATAAGCCTTTGATTATTAATCTTTAAGCATTAGAGTCTCATCTTTCTACTGAGCCTGCGTGGATGGCAGGATGGCCTGGGCAATGCCTAGCCTTGCAGAGACAGTATGGAAGATTGGCAGAGCCATCTCTCAGGCTGGCGTCTTTGTGGGTGGCAGGGCTGGTGTTTCTGCCTGGTTGGTTCTAGCTGCTGTGCGCACGTGGCCTCCAGCTGAGAAACATGGCGGCTCAGCTAGGCAGAGCCACTGCAACTTAGATAGTTGGCTTGACCAGTGCAGCTTTTAAATAATAATTTAAATAATTACAACAACATCTGTTGAGAAGTGTTGTGTAATTCTGATAGGTCTATCTTTAAATGTTACTTTGTATTTTTCCTTACAGCTTTCATACTCTTTCTGTGTTCTGTGTCTTTAGTGTTTTAATTTTTATGTGACAAGATGATTTTCTTTTCTGTTTCCAATCTATTTGGAGTTCTGTATGCTTCTTTTACATTTAAGGCCATCTCTTTCTTTAGGTTGGGGAAATTTTCTTCTATGATTTTGTTGAAAATGCATTCTGGTCCTTTGAGCTGGGAATGTTTGCTCTTTCATATTCCTATTTTTCTTAGGTTTTGTCTTTTCTTTGTGTCGTGAATTTTCTGACTGTTTTGGTTTGGGAGCTTTTTATGCATTGTATTTTATTTAACTTTCATATGAATATCTTCTATAGTATCTTCTATGCCTGAAATTCTCTCTTCCATCTCTTGTATTCTGTTAGTGATGCTTGCATCTGTAGCTCCTGACCTCTTTCCTAGGTTTTCCATTTCCATTTGTGATTTCTTTATGGTTTCTACTTTCATTTGTAGGTCTTGGACCACTTTATTCAATTCTGTCACCTGTTTGTGTTTTTCTGTATTTCTTCAAGGTATTTGTTTCTTCTTTAAGAGCTTCTACCTGTTCAAAAGTATTTTCTTTTATTTTTTAAGTGAATCATTTATATTCTCCATAAAGGTCCCTATTAGCTTCATGAGATGGAATTTTAGGTCAGCATGATGCTTTTCAACTGTGTTGGTGTATCCGGTGCTTGGTGTGTAGGAAAATTGGGTTCTGATTGTGCCTAAGTATATTGGGTTCTGTTGCTTATATTCTTGAACTTGCCTCTTGCCATCTGGTTATCTCTGGTGTTAAGTGGTCTGGTTGTCTCTTTCTGGAGCCTGCCTCCTGTGCCCCTGGTTGCCACAGATCTCCTGGGAGACCTGTGGCCCTGGCTACAGCAGATCTCCTGTGAGACCTGCTGACTGTGATGTGTTGAGTGGGGCAGACATGCTGATCTGCCCTCTCTAAGATATAGATGGGAAGAAACATGGGGTTTGCGTGGAAAGGAGTAGTCTCATGGCCGCTGGGCTTCTGGGTGGCCCCAGCTGCTGCAGTTACTTTGGTGGGTGTGTTATTGTTGTCCTGGTTGCAGCAAATCTCCTGGTAGATCTGTAGACTATGGGTGTTGGCAGGGGCAGACATGATGATCTTCTCATAATTAATGTTTTTTATCTAGGTATAATATATGGTAGATGCCATGAAGATTTGATAAGTCATATTATATTAAATTATATTATATTATTAAGCTGATAATTGCCTATCTTTAATATCCTGCATTTAGAATTCTGCACTGTAATATCCCTCTGTTGATTATAATTTTAGAACTTAAACTTTCTAGGTTGTACATTCGTCTGAGAATATGACAATATGTTGATTCCTTTTGAGGGAACATACTGTGACATAACGTAGTGTACATTAACATCAGACAAACTTAGATCCCAACTCCTAAGAACACAAAGGATGTCATACATTGCATCATGTTTAATTTTAGGGATAACATTATCTTTGCTCCAGGCTCCAGCTAGCTATATATATGTATATATATATGCTGTTTACAATGCAAACACTTGATTTTAAGGATGTGAGGTTAATATCTATAGTATTTGTGATTTTCAGGAATATCTGTTGTTTTTCCTCAATCATATGACGTAATTATGCCTGGGATTCAAGGCAAATAGCATTTTCTGAAGGTCTCAGATGTTCCAAAAACTCAGTGAGATTATTTCTTAAACTCATGCTTCTTCTATGTTCATCTTTTTCTCTTTACCAACCTGTTTCTTCTTTACATCCATGACCTTCACTCTCACTTTCCAAAATCCCTTGTTTTATATACATATACATGTACACATACATATATATAGGCATAGACGTATGTGTATGTGTGTAAACACACACATAAATGAAAATAATCCTTCATGTAAATATATATATAAAAATATACTCCAAATGTTAAAATTCTATGGGCATTCCTAATTGATGTATGTGGCTTATCTGGAAGAAAAAAATACCACCTTTTAATCAACTTAACATTTATTAGGATATAGGGTTTATGAAACAGTTATTAGCATGGAAACTTATTATAAGTACCTGTCATGATACATACAATTAGCGAGACAGCCATAACTATGCATGTTACCAAATAAGCATGTTTAAGAAAATGGATGCAAGCTAAAGAAACAAATGCTAGATTTTCACACACAAAGGCGAGTTTTAGAAAAGAGAATTTTAATGAAAATTCTAGTGATCTATGAGTTAGTTTAAGTTTTTCTCTTTCACTGCTTTTCTTTTTAGGTAAACCTGCACTTTGAGAGGATGGCCAATTCCACCCTGGTGACTGAGTTCCTCCTGGAGGTTTTTGCTGAGGCTTGGGAAGTCAGGATCCTACTTAGTGTGCTGTTTTTGCTGGTGTATCTGGGCAGCCTATTAGGGAATCTTATCATCATCATTGCTACTACAGTTGACCAGATCCTGAACACACCCATGTATTTCTTCCTCAGGAATCTGTCCATTTTAGACATGTGCTACGTTTCTGTCACTGTGCCCAATGCCTGTATCAACTCTTTCAGTGACCACAGGAATATTTCTGTAGGTGGTTGTGCAGCACAGATCTTTTTTGTCTATTTTTGTGCATGTTTAGAGATTCTATTTCTTACCACCATGGCCCAGGACCGCTATGTGGCCATCTGCAAGCCTCTCCTCTATCCTGTGATCATGAACCACCAGTTCTGTGTTCAGATGACACTGACTTCCCTACTTAGCTCTCTTGTCCTTGCGAGTTTGCATACTTTCAAAACATTCCAGCTGTCCTTCTGTTACTCAAATGTGGTCCCTCAGTTCTTTTGTGATATCCCCTCATTGCTGAGGCTTTCTTGCTCTGATACCTTTAACAATAAACTCCTAATTCTTCTGTCTGCCATTGTGGTCAGTGGTAGCTGCTTTGTCTTTATTGTCATATCATATGTTCGTATATTATCAACTGTGTTGAAGATTCCTGTCAAAGGAGAGAGACGGAAGGCCTTTTCCACCTGTGTCCCTCACATTATTGTGGTGTCTGTTTTTCTTAGTTCTGCTGCCTATGTGTATCTAAGACCTCCAGTACTAACATTGGAAGTAGCTAAGGAGATGACTCTTTCTGTATTTTATACCATTGTTCCACCATTCTTAAATCCTATCATCTATAGTCTTAGAAACAGACAGATAAAGGAGGCTGTGAGGAAAGTTACATCAAGAAGTTTTTTTCCACATTTGAATGTAAAGGAACATGTATTTGTCAGGGTTCTCTAGAGGAAGAGAACTGATTAAATAAAAACTGTTTGTACACAAATACACAAGCACACACAAGTATAGACACAAAAGCACATGTACTCACACACTCCACATAATTTTCATTTTTCAATGAAAAACTGTTTTCCACATATTTTCTGATTACAATTATCCCTTCCTCTACTCCTAGTTTGGCTTCACCTGTCCTCTCATCCAGAACCATCTGCTTTCTGTCTCTCATTGAAAAACAAACAGAATTCTAATGGTTACTATTAAAATGAATTAAAATAAAGAATAAGAAGATGAACCAAAAAGAATGCATCAGATTAGTGCAAAACAAATAGTTAAAAGAGTCCAAGAGACAGCACACACACACACACACACACACACACACACACAAATCAGATGCAGGTGCTGTAGAGGTTTGAATAAAAATGACCCCCATTGGCCAATAAGGAGTTGTATTCTTATGGCATGTGTATTTGTTGGAGCATGTGTGGCTTTGTTGGAGAATGTGTATAACTATAGGGTGGGCTTTAAGGTCTCAGAAGCTCAAGCATGGACAATGTATCACTTTCACTTCCTGCTGCTCTCCCATACTCTCCAGCAACATCTGCTTTCATGCTACCATGTTTCTCACAATGAAGATAATGGACTCGACCTCTGAACTGTAATCCAGATTTAATTAAATGTTTTTCTTTATAAGAGTTGCCGTGGTCATCGTGTCTCCTCACACAAATAAAACCCTAACTATGATACATTGATTCTTTGTATTGTTTTATTTTTTTTAATTTGCTTTATTTTAATTGCAATTTGGTTATTTCTTGCTGTCTAGTCCTTTTGTATATAATATTGTTTTTGCTTCTAGAGCTTTCTGGTGTACTGTTAACTTTTAATACTAGTGTGAGATCTCACTAGTTTTTTATTTGTTTGTTTGGTTTTTGTTTTTCTTTTTTTTAGGGGGTGGGACACTTGCAATGAGGTGTTTGATGAGGATAATTAAAATCAAAGCAAACAAAACAAAACTTGGAGTCTGTTTGTTTTACCCAACTACTCCTGGGCCTGGGACCTGCCCTGGAGCATGGTTGATATAACCTGATAATCTCCTTTAGAGAAAACTGGTCTTCCCTTTCTGAACAGATACAGTTGCAAATATGTCCTTGATTAGAGGTGGGACCTTTTTATCTACATCTCTTTTCCCAATCTAGGTTTTGTTTTCCTAGAACCTGTGCAGGTATTCTGCATTATGACACAATTTGACATTTTTGTCTCTGTCTTGGATATTGACCAATGAATTACTGGAAAATGAAGTGGTATATATATCCACACACAATGTAATTTTGGTCAGTTACCAAGAAGAATGAGACTATGCTGTTTTTGTTTTTGTCTTGTAAAAAAATACATGCAACTACAAGTTATCATATTCCATAATATGAGGCATATACATGTTGTCCCTAATTTGTGTGCCTTCAAATTCTTAAAAGCACATAAAAATCAGAAGGGGCATTGGTGTAATGAAATAGGCTCATGGGATAAGGCCAAAGGGGTAGGATTCTGAGGATAGTGAATTAGACTGGGATGAATGGCAAAATACAAGATATGTATGAAAGAAACTATTTCTGTAGAATCTAGTTGTCTGCAAACAGTGAGTTTATATGTCTCTGAAATAGTTTGAATATTAAAAATAAACAAATTACAGTATTTTCACATACTCCAAAATAATTTTAAAGTGATATCAGACTATAGAATAATTTTTTTCTCACTTATACAAAGACCTGACTAAAACATCAATGAATATATGTCCTAGATACACCAGTTGACCATTTATAATTCTTAGTAATATGAGGCTAAAAACAAAATTAATAAAGTTATATCTTTGTGAAGATGTGAATATTGCTCGCAAACTAATAGCTCACAGAAAAAAACCCCTAATAGATGCATTTAAAATTATTGTAGCACACAAATTAAGAATATCAGTTGGAATAATATTCAGCTATTAAAAACAAGGAGATCATGAATTTTGCAGGCAAATGGATGGAACTAGAAAATATCATCCTGAGTAAGGTAACCCAGATCCTAAAGAACATGTGTGGCATGTACTCACTAATAAGTGGATATTAGCCAAAATGTTCAGAATACCCATGATATAACTCACAGACCATATAAAGTTTAACAAGGAGGAAGGCCCAAATATACTTTAATCCTACTTAGAAGGGGAAACAAAATGATCCTAGGATGAAGAGGAAGGAAGGGTCCTGGGTGGGAAAGTGGAGGGGTAGGGGAAACGGGTACAGGATCATGTAAGGGGAGAGAAAGGAGTGAAGCCTAGAAAACCAGGAGACTGAATGGAAATATGCATCACTGTGGAGTGGAAGATGGAGAGAACCACTAGAAAGTCTCAGAGACCTGAGACATGAGAAGCTTTCAGGACTCAAGTGGGATTACCTTACCTGAAATGTGTGCAAAGCTCTTGGTGCCTAATCAAGGATATCAGCAAGAATTTGACATTGGAAAGGAGGTAGGCTCAGAAAAGAACTTGACATTGGACTAGGACAAGGAAGTAAGCTCAAAATGAATACAACTGAGGAATGAGTTCTTTGTATTTTGATGGGTATTGTTAAGATCCTGAATATTGTTATCATGAGACCTTTTTTTATGCCTTGTTTGTTCCTTGACTACTTTGTCTTTGACCTAGAACTGAGCCTATTCTTTGCATATACCTAGAATAGTATAAAAACAGACTGGGGAAAAAACAAACAAACTTCTTTAGCTTCAGCACTGACTGGGATCATGCTACAATGTTGTGTAATTGTCTTTTATCTTTAACCCTCACTCCCTCCCTTGAAACCTGGTTGATTGACTGAACTGGCTTGGACAGAAATGCTCAACGCTGGAGAGAAGGAACCTGAAGAGATCACCTCCAGTACATAGACATGGTCCCCAGTAGAGGCATGGTGAGCTACCCACTCATTTTCAAAATTGTTCCTCTCTAAATGAAATGCAGGGACAAAAATGGAACAGAGACTGAAGGAAAGGGCATCCAGTGGTGGTGTAAGACCCTGACCCTTGGTCAGTGGTACTTACTTTCGAGGTGCCCCATAGTGAGACACCAAAAGCAAAAGCCAGAGGTTTAGTTTCCTGTGATTTGGGCCAGACCTTCAATTAATCCCTCAAGGCAAGTGACTAGAAGGCTATTACAAGCAGTTTTTATACTTTTTAGGGGCACATGTTACATCAGCAAGGATACAGTTCAAACTTATTGGCGAAACATATTGACCTTTAAATCTATTGGCTGGTAAGCATGATTCGCATTTGAATTCTACCTAGGACATTCCATAGAGTCAGGTGACTACCAGTCAGTATATTCTGAGAATTTTTTACTCAAGAATGTTCCTGTGGGTGGAGAATGGAACTTGACCTAGTCTTGACCCCAGGCCAGAGTGGGAAGCTATAAGGAGGGTGTGGGACTAGAAAAAGCTCTTACGGTTCCTCATTGTCCTAATTAGTGATCCATCTCATGTGCAGGCATGAAACCTTGAAACTTACTGATGTCATGTTGTGCTTATAGACAGGAGCCTAACATGGCTGTCTTCTGATAGAGTCTACCAGCAGCTGACAGAGACAGATACAGATATTTATAGCCAACCATTGGACTGAGGTCGGTGGACCCCCATAAAAGGGTAAGGGGAAGGACTGTAGGAGCTGAAAGGGATTGCAACCCCATTGGAAGGACAACAATTATCAACTAACCTGGACAACTCAGAGCTCCCATAGTCTAAGCCACTAACCCAATAGCATACATGGGTTGGTCTGTGGCCCTGGGCACAAATATAGCAGAGGACTGTCTTGCCTGGCCTAGGTGGAAGAGGATGCACTTAATCCTAAAGAAACATAATGGCCCAGTGTAGGGGGAAGATGGTGGGGGGTGAGGTGGGGATGCTTGGGTGGGAGCCCTATCTAAGAAGCAAAGGCAAGTGGGGAATGGGTTGAATAGGAAGCACCAGTAAGGGAGGCAATTTGGAATGTATATAATTAAAATAATTTAAAAATAAAAAGGAATATCAATAACACACAAATTGAAAAGATTGTACTTATTTGTTTAGGACTATTGTTAAAACAATTAGTGAAAAGTGAGACCATGAGTTTTAATAAGAGTGAAGAGGGGTATAAACATGAGCTATGAAACACTAACATGTTGGTTCAAAAATGTGTTACTAACTTTAATGCATACAGAAATGAGATTTTAATAAGCCTGGGTCTTTATTCTTGTCAAGATTTTTTTCACCTTTGATATCCTAAGAATCTATATAACATCTCATTAACATTGAGATGTAAAAACTATAAATATCTACTAAGGTTATGCTAATTAAATATTTAACAAATGACAAAATTTAGTAAATCTTTCTGCTAATATGTGTTTATGAAATATATCATCCTTAATTCATTTCTTGTTAGCATTGAAGTATCATGCAGCAAACACTCATTTATACTTCAAACTCTCAACAAAAAATCTAGGGTGAAGCGGGAGGTTGAAGTTGTAAATCAAATGAATTAATGAAATTCAAAATCAACCAATGAACTCTGTGTACCTTAATAATGAATTACTTAATTAGTAGTCTAATTGCACCAGGATATACTTAGTGAAAATTATCATTTCAATAAATGGTATTGTTTTATCCATTAAGTTTATATTACTTTCAATAATAATAATGTGATATATCCCCTTACTCACATGAATACTTTTGTAATAAATTTTAACTCCAGAGCATTCCTGCAGATTATATAAGGTTATAGTTCCAATTCCTAAATTTTGGATTAATTTGCCAAAATTTAGTTTTAAAATGAAACAGGTTAAATATTGTAACACATGTCAGATTCTGCTTCCAGTCTCGATTTTACACAGAATTAATCCTATTTTTTCAGCAATTCTAAAAAAAAAAAAAAAAAAAAAAAGACTTCATGTAACGTATTACTCTTGCGAAATTGAATTTTTTACTGGAGGTGGAAAGGCTGGTATGTGTGTAGACACAATGTCTTCAATCAGAAGTGGAGAAGTAGACTCTAAGGATGAATAATTTGATGGAGTATGATGCACAGAGCATGAAAAATCAACAAGAGAAACCAAAATATATTTGAGTCAAAACATACGTAGTATCCCATTGACAGGGAGGCACTGCCATCTAGTTGCAATTCATGTCAGTTACAAAATCTCTTTGTGAAACTCAACGCTGAACAGGATGCATTAGGAAGAAGTCAGAAAAAATAAATTATTTTCCAAAGCTATTTGACAACAAAAATGCAATTTAGTATTAATATAGTTATATATATTATAATATATATATTTAGAGAATGTAATTATTTATTTCTGAATATTGAAGCCTTATGTGGAACTTGGATACAATCTGTAAAATTATTGATTGCATAAAACAGTGAATCTGGAATGGAAATTCAAGTTATCAGAATCTTTAAGAACATGATGTGTAACGTAGGCAAGCTGGCATTGCCTGTAGTCTCAGCACTCTCTAGGCCAGAAGTTCACTACCAGCCACTGTGAGATATTCAAGCCCATTTCAGTAAAAGAAATAAAACCCAATAGTTTCTAATGGATTCTGTACAACTAATCTTGTAGCAAAAATATTGAAAACCATAATTATCATTATCATTATTATTTTATGAGCTATTTATTTAGTTTTGAGAATTTATGTAATTAAAACAACTTTAAAGAAAAATAACTTATCTGGCATAATAGAAATAAGAACGAGTAATAGCAAGAAACACATGAGTCATTTTGAAAGGTATATTTCAACAAATCAAATGATATGTAAGCCTTCATCTCTTGTGGATGCTTCATTGAAATGTTGTAGATAGTTTCAACATGCTTCCTCAGAGGTACAGCATAACCCTGACAGTCAAAGGGAAGCACTATAGAATTGCCCAGTTCAAATACCATCGCTTCTCAATCCTGGGTCACAGTGAGGTGGTATTTAAATGTGGGATCACAAAATATATCTTCTTATCATAGTTCATAATAAGATACATAGCATGGTCTTTACTGTGAATATGATTAAGGTTGTCTAAACTCTGACAGGGACCATGTAACTTAAGAATTTAGAACTCATATATGACTGATATATGAAAACAAACTTCTTTAGACTCCTGGAGAGTTGTCAAGAAGAATATCAAAAATCTAGAGTATGTTGAGAGTCTATAAAAGACCATAAAGTGATTAATTTAAAAACAAACTAATTAAAAAGAGAGGTGGACACTATTAAAGATGTGAAGTGATATTAAAGAGTGGCATACAGATGAATTTTACCGAATTGTTGATCACTGAATATCCCACAGAAAAAACCTTGAGAGTCAAGATGCTGAAGAGTGGAGAAAAAAGAAGGAAGGACCCAAGCAGTGACCCTAGGGGTCTTACTAAGGAGAGAACTGATACTCAAACAGACACAATTTGTTGGAATTTATTCTATCCACCAACTGTGTGTATATTTGTATGTGTGTGTATATGTGCATATGTGTATGAGTATATGTGTATATGTGCACCTGTGTACATGTAAACATTTGTATTATGCATATATATATTGTGCATATGTGTGTATATGTGTACATGTGTACATTTGCCTGTCACATGTGTACATATGTACATGTGTACTCATGTACCTGTGTACATATATACACGTATATATGTATATGTGTATATGTATATATGCATATATATGTATATGTGTATACATGTGTATATATGAAATACTTGGAGCCTGCTTATTGGAGCTTGGCTTCATATATTCAATGTGTGAATGTATGTATGAATGTATGAATGTATGTATGCATGTATATATGTATTTGTATGTGTGAGGTTATTGAAGCCTGCTTTGTTTCATCCATTCAATGTGTGTGTGTGTGTGTGTGTGTGATATTTCTTCTTTTTCTTTCTCACTAGCCCCTAAAAGTTAAATGAGTTTCTCAATGCACACATGTAGTTCCAAACCCAACGAATCAAGCTTTGTTTCCTCAGAGGAAAGCCTGCTGAGAGATTTCTCTAACCACTGATTGCAAATAGCAGCAGCACCATTGCCTGCTATCAGCAAGATCCCCTTGAGCCCTTCTAATGCTTCCCCCATAAGCTACCAATAGCACTAACCCTGATCACCAATGTCAAATCTCTCTACCTGCCTCAGATAATGATCATGTTCATAAAGTATTCTCCTAAATTCTTATATAGAAAAGGCAAAAAATAGATTTTATTTAAGTAAATACTTTTAAATCTTTAAATCATTATTTTTAAAAAATTAGACATATTTCAAAGAATATGCATGAACCAGTGACAATGTAGTTCTGGCTTTCAGTAATCTCTCTACAAAAGGTTTCATAAATTGATATTGTAAAATTTCAAAGAAATTTCCTTCATTCACTACTTCTGCCTAGTTATTACCAGAGAAAGGATTGACTGTTTAGATATGAAAATCAACCACACCTTGAACTACCACACCAATGAGTGTAGTTAAGAAAGAAAGAAAGAGCCCTTCCAACCCCGCCTGGTCCTTTTGGCTGGGTTAGACACATAGCTGGTCTGCTCCTGTAGAGATACTGAATCCTGAGCCATCCTAGAGGAGCCACTGCACTAAGCAGCAGAGGAGCCACTGCACTCAGAACAGCAAACACCTAGCTGGTCTGAGTTTTGGAGATACCGTATCCTGAGCCATTCTAGGGGAACCACTGCACTCAGAGCAGCAGGATTTCCAGATCCCAAAGGTGGCCTGAATCCCAGGAGTTCTTCCACCCAGGAGATTAGGATCATAAGACCACAGAGACAACTGGACTCTGAGGAGTTCTGACAGAAGCAAGATAACTGGAAAGACAGACTCCAGTCAGACACAGTGAGTACAGGTAACACTAGAGTTAACCAGATGGCAAAAAGCAAGCACAAGAACATAAGCAACAAAAGCCAAAGTTACTTGGCATCATCAGTACCCAGTTCTCCCAAAATAGCAAGCCCTGTACACCCCATCACATCGGAAAAGCAGGATTCAGATTGAAAAATCACTTCTCATGATGATGATAGAGGATATTAAGAAGGACATAAGT
This sequence comes from Grammomys surdaster, assembly GCF_004785775.1. Lineage (NCBI taxonomy): Eukaryota > Metazoa > Chordata > Mammalia > Rodentia > Muridae > Grammomys > Grammomys surdaster. Next base: position 1,738,152 of record NW_021604687.1, read on the forward strand.
CACTCCCTTAAGGAAGTACAGGAGAGCACAAGTAAACAGGTAGAAGCCCTTAAAGGGGAAACACAAAAATCCCTTAAAGAACTGCAAGAAAACACAATGAAGAAATTAAACAAAACCATCTAGGATCCAAAAATCGAAATTGAAACAATAAAGAAATCTCAAAGAGAGACAACCCTGGAGATAGAAAACCTAGGAAAGAGATCAAGAGTCATAGACACAAGCATCACGATCCAAATACAAGAGACAGAAGAGAGAATCTCATGTACAGAAGATACCATGGAAAACATTGACACAACTGTCAAAGAAAATGCAAAATGCAAAAAGCTCCAAGCCCAAAATGTCCAGGAAATCCAGGACACGATGAGAAGACCAAACCTAAGAATAATAGGTATAGAAAAGAGTGAAGAATCCCAACTTAAAGGGCCAGTAAATATCTTCAACAAAATTATTGAGGAAAAGCTTCCTAAGCTAAAGAACAAGATGCCCATAAATATACACGAAGTCTACAGAACACCAAATAGACTAGACCAGAAAAGAAATACCTCCCGTCATATAATAATCAAAACATCAGATGCACAAAACAAAGAAAAAATACTAAAAGCAGTAAGAGGAAAAGGTCAAGTAACATATAAAGGCACATCTATAAGAATTGCAGCAGACTTCTTACCAGAGACTATAAAAGCCAGAAGAGCCTGGACTGACATCATACAGACCCTAAGAGAACACAAATGACAGTCCAGACTACTACCCAGCAAAATCCTCAATCACTATAGATGGTGAAACCAAGATATTCCATGACAAAACCAAATTTGCACAATATCTTCCCACAAACCCAGCACTTCAAAGGATAACTGATGGAAAATGCCAACATGAGGATGGAACTAAAACCTAGAAAAAGCAAGGAAGTAATCTTCCAACAACTCCAAAAGAAGATAGGTACACAAACATAATTCTACCTCTAATAATAAAAATAGCAGGAAGCAACAATCATTTTTCCTTAATATCTCTTCGTATCAATAGACTCAATTCACCAATAAAAAGACACAGACTATCAGACTAGATACACAAACAGGATCCAGAATTTTGCTGCATAAAGGAAACACACCTAAGTGACAAAGACAGACACTACCTCAAAGTAAAAGGATGGAAAACAATTTTCTAAGAAAATGGTCCCAAGAAACAACCTGGAGTAGCCATTCTAATATCAAATAAAATTGACTTTCAACCGAAAGTAACCCAAAAAGATAAGGAAGGACACTTCATACTCGTCAAAGGAAAAATCTACCAAGATTAACTCTTAATTCTGAACATCTATGCTCCAAATGCAAGGGCACCTACATACATAAAAGAAACTTTGCTAAAGCTCAAAACACACAATATATCTTACACAATAATAGTGGGGGATTTCAACACCCCATTCTCAGGAATGGACAGATCATGGAAACAGAAACTAAATCGAACACATTGAAATTAACAGAAGTTTAAAACCAAATGGATTTAACAGATATCTGTAGAACATTTCATCCTAAAACAAAAGAATATACCTTTTTCTCATCATCTCAAGGTACCTTCTCCAAAATAGACGATATAATTGGTCACAAAACAGCCCTCTACAGATACAAAAAGATTGAAATAATCCCTTGCATCCTATCAGGTCACCACGGAATAAGACTGGTCTTTAATAATGACAAAACCAATGGAAACCCACATGCATATGGAAACTAAACAACACTCTACTCAATGATGACTTGGTCAAGGAAGAAATAAAGAAAGAAATTAAAGACTTTTTAGAATTCAATGAAAATGAGGACACATCATACCAAAACTTGTGGGACTCCATGAAAGCAGTGCAAGGAGGAAAACTCATAGCTCTAAGTGCCTACAAAAAGAAACTGAAGACAGCATACACTACAAATTTTACAGCACAACTAAAAGCTCTAGAACAAAAAGAAGTAAATATACCCAAGAGGAGTAGACAGCAGGAAATAATCAAACTCATGGCTGAAATCAACCAAATAGAAACAGAAAACACAATACAAAATAACACAAAATAAGGAGCTGGTTCTTTTAGAAAATCAACAAGATAGATAAATCCTTAGCCAGATTAACCAGAGAGCACAGAGACAGTATTGAAATTAATCAAATCAGAACTGAAAAGGGAGACATAAAAACAGAAACTGAGGAAATTCAAAAAATCATCAGATCCTACTACAAAGGCCTATACTCTACAGAATGGAAAACCTGGATGAAGTAGACAATTTCCTAGACAGATACCAGGTACCAAAGTTAAATCAAAAGCAAATAAACCATCTAAACAGTCCCATAACCCCTAAGGAAATAGCAGCACTAATTAAAAGTCTGCCCACCAAAAAAAGCCCAGGTCCAGATAGTTTTAGTGCCTAATTCAATCAGACCTTCAAGGAAGACCTAGTACCAATTCTCTTCAAACTAATCCACAAAATAGACACGGAAGGAACACGATCCAACTCCTTTTGTGAAGCTACAACTACACTCATACCCAAACCTCACAAAGACACAACTAAGAAAGAAAAGTTCAGACCAAGCTCCCTTATGAACATCGATGAAAAAATACTCAATAAAATTCTAGCAAACCAAACCCAAGAACACATCAAAACAATCATCCATCATGATCAAGTAGGTTTTATCCCAGGAATGCAGGGATGGTTCAATATTCAGAAATCCATCAATGTAATCCACTATATAAACAAACTCAAAGGAAAAAAACCCACATGATCATCTCACTAGATGCTGAGAAAGCATTTGACAAAATTCAATTCCCCTTCATGATAAAAGTCTTGGGAAGATCAGGAATTCAAGGCCCATACCTGAATATAGTAAAAGCAATATACCAGTAGCCAACATCAAACTAAATGGAGAGAAACTTGAAGCAATCTCACTAAGATCAGGGACTAGACAAGGCTGCCCATTCTCTCCCTACCTATTTAATATAGTACTGGAAGTCCTAGACAGAGCAATTAGACAACATAAAGAAGTCAAAAGGATACAAATAAGAAAAGAAGAAGTGAAAATATCATTATTTGCAGATGATATGATAGTATACTTAAGTGACCCCCAAACTTCCACCAGAGAATTTCTAAACCTGATAAACAACTTCAGCAAAGTGGCTGGTTATAAAATCAACTCAAACAAATCAGTAGCCTTCCTCTACATGAAAGATAAACAGACTGAAAAAAAAATTAGGGAAATGATACCCTTCAAAATAGTCTCACATAATATAAAAATACCTTGGTGTGAGTCTAACCAAGCAAGTGAAAGACCTTTATGACAAGAACTTCAAGTCTCTGAAGAAAGAAATCTAAGAAGATCTCAGAAGATGGAAAGATCTCCCGTGCTCATGCATTGGCAGGATTAATATAATAAAAATGATTATCTTGCCAAAAGCAATCCACAGATTCAATGCAATCCCCATTAAAATCCTAACTCAATTCTTCACAGAGTTAGAAAAGGAAATTATCAAATTCATTTGGAATAACAAAAAATCCAGGATAGTGAAAACTATTTTCAACAATAAAAGAACTTCTGGAGGAATCACCATCCCTGACCTCAAGCTGTACTACAGAGCAATTGTGATAAAAACTGCACGGTATTGGTACAGAGTCAGGCAGGAAGATCAATGGAATAGAGTTGAAGACTCAGAAATGAACCCACACACCTATGGTCACTTGATCTTTGACAAAGGAGCTAAAACTGTCCAGTGGAAAAAGGACAGCATTTTCAACAAATGGTGCTGATTCAACTGGAGGACAATGTAGAAGAATGGAAATTGATCCATTCTTATCTCCTTGTACAAATCTCAAGTCTAAGTGGATAAAGGACCTCCACATAAAACCAGATACACTGAAACTAATAGAAGAGAAGTTGGGAAAGAACCTCGAATACTTGGGCACAGTGGAAAAATTCCTGAACAGAACACCAATGGCTTATACTCTAAGATCATGAATTGACAAATGGGATTTCATAAAATTACAAAGTTTCTGTAAGGCAAAGGACACTGTCAATAGGACAAAATGGCAACCAACAAGTTGGGAAAAGATCTTTACCAATCCTACATCTGATAGAGGGCTAATATCCAATGTATACAAAGAACTCAAGAAATTAGACTCCAGATAACCAAATAACCCTATTGAAAAATGGGATATAGAGCTTAACAAAGAATTCTCAACTGAGGAAACTCGAATGGCCGAGAAGCACCTAAAGCAATGTTCAGCATCCTTAGTCATCAGGAAATGAAAATCAAAACAACCCTGAGATTCCATCTCACACCAGTCAGAATGGCTAAGATTAAAAACTCAGGTGAGAGTAGATGCTGGCGAGGGTGTGGAGAAAGAGGAAAACTCCTCCGTTGTTGGTGGGACTGCAAGATGGTGCAACCACTTTGGAAATCAGTCTGGCGGTTCCTCAGAATATTGGACATAGCTTTACCTGAGGACCCAGCTACACCACTCCTGGGCATATACCCAGAAGATGCTCTAACACATAACAAGGACATATGCTCCACTATGTTCACAGCAGCCTTATTCATAATAGCCAGAAGCTGGAAAGAACCCAAATGTCCTTCAACTGAGGAATGGATACAAAAAAATGTGGTACATTTACACAATGGAGTATTACTCAGCTATTAAAAGCAATGAATTCGAGAAATTCCTAGGTAAATGGATGGAACTAGAAAATGTCATCCTGAGTGAGGTAAGCCAATTACAAAAGAACACACATGGTATTTACTCACTGATTATTTGATATTAGCCCAGAACCTTGAAATATCCAAGATTCAACTCATAGACCGCATGAAACTCATGAAGAAGGAAGGCCAAGTGGGGGTGGTTCGGTCCTTCTTAGAAAAAGTAACAAAATACTCAAGGGAGCAAATATGGAGACAAAGTGAGGACAGGAACTGAAGGAGGGGCCGTCTGGAGACCATTCCACCTGGGTATCCATCCCATGTGTAGTCACTAAAGGTAGATGCTGAGGTGGAAGTCAGGAAGTGCATGCTGACAAGAGCCTGATATAGCTGTCTCCTTAGAGGTCTGCAAGAGTCTGATATATTCAGAGGCAGATGCTCACAGCTAACCATTGAACTGATCATGGAGTTCCCAGTGGAGGAGTTAGAGTGAAGACTGTAGGAGCTGAGAGGATTTGTGGCCCCATGAGGAGAGCAACAATACCAACCAACCAGAGTTCCCAGGGTCTAAACCAGCCTGGAAGCACTTAGGGAGGGATCCATGGCTCCAGCTGTATATGTAAGGGAGGATGGCCCTGTTGGGCATAAGTGAGAGATGAAATCCTTGGCCTCATGAAGGCTGGATGCCCCAGTGGGTGGGAATTTGAGGGTGGGTAGGTGGAAGTGTGGGGGTATGTAGGGGCACATCTGCAGAGAAGCAGGAGGACGGGTGATGGGATAGGGAGTTCTTGGGGGGGGGAAGAAATGGGATAAGGAGATAACATATGAAATGTAAATAAAACATCCAATAAAAACAAAAAGAAAAAGAAAAAAGAGAAGAAGAAAGAATGAAAGGAAGAAAGGAAGGAAGGAATAAAGGAAGGAAGGAAGGAAGGAAGGAATAAATTTACAGTTAAATAGCAATAATTTCATCCTTAACCCTAAGTAAATACTGGTGAAATCCTGCAAATGAGACAAGACAAAAAACAAACAAACAAACAAAACAAAACAAAACAAAACAAAACCTATTTGGGGGCACTTGTCAAGATTATTCTCTTCCTTAGGTGCATTTCTACTTAAACACTTTCTGGATAAGTATATGCCATTACTTGAAATGCTTCTGACATTCTGAGATAGAAAAGCATCTGTTTCTAATGTTTTTTTTTTTTCATTCTCTGCATACCCTAAGCTTTGGACAGTTGTTGACAATATAGTTCCCTATTTTGTTTTGCTTTGTTTTGTTTGTGGGCATAGCAGATACTTGTCTACATCTCATCAATTGAGAAATTGTTATTACTTTAAATTGGCCTATAATTTTCTGCCCTATGTGATAGCAAAATATGTCTCTGGGGATTTCGTCTTTACAAGTCAGAGTGGCTAAGTTGAATAAAACAAATGGCAGCTCACACTGACACAAATGATGGAAAGAGGAACACTCATTCATCCATTGTAGGTGAGAGTGAAAACTTATACAGTCACAACGAAAATTAGTCTAGTGGTTCCTCAGGAAATTGGGAATAGATCTATCTCAATCTCATTATAGCATTCTTGGGCATATACCCAAAGAACTCTATATCCTACTACTGCTTAGCCATAGCTTAAATGTTTGGAAATGAATTTTTTGATACTTCTAGGTCCTGAACAACCTGACTACTTAATTTCTTAAAATTTTGTCTCCTATGAGAAAAGGTGATATATTTATGACTGTTGAAGTGGCTATGACTGATCCAACCTGGAGTGGAATGAAAAGGGTTGGATCCCCCTTTTATAATCTAGGATCTATGTAAAAATATATTTTTCTTTTTTATTACATAGTTTTCCCTGGGCAGAATATTACTTAGACTCATAAAAGGGATATCTCCATTTAGAAAACACCAAGAGTGCCACATTTTGTCAAACCATTAATTAATACATATAATCTCAGGGGCCCTGTAATAATTGCTATTACCCAGATGATTTAAACCACAAGACAATATATCAGCCATTAGAATAAGGTGATGTGGTAGGACAAAGCTTTTGGATAGTAGACAATTTTTAGCACCATGTAAGTCTTCTATAATGTGAATTTGGGATGTTCTTAGTCACAGTGAATTTTGTCAATCACTAGGTTAACAGTCTAGTTAGTTCTTATCCCAATATACAATGGGAACTACGGCTATAAGCATAATCCAACAATCCTGGATAATTTATGGCTGGCGATGGTTAAAATTCAAGATGGAATATGGGTTGCTAGTCTGTATCATGCTATCTACCATCTTCTCTGTATGTGTTCTAGGACTGAGGTTCTGGGTTTGGATCATAACTCACATCCATAGGTAAAAACACAAGAAGCAGGAGAAGGTAGATGTACACGAAATAGAATGGATCAGACCTAATAATACTTTAATTTTTATGACTCCATAGTCTGGAGGATAGTCAATTTGGCACTGCCATCCATGCCTTTTGCTCTCTTGATCAGAGTGTCATGAAACTATGGTGTAATGCCAGCTACGATTATGGCCATAGAAGGGTCCTTTGAAAATTGGTTCTAATGTCCCTTTGTTTAAAAACTTGACCCTGATATTATGACTGGTCTTGGACAGGGTAGACTGGTGGTGGACATAGAGTTTGACTGTGTCTCTTGCATAGTTGAAGGAATAGCCTTTATGCAGGAATAGAAGACCTGAATTGACTTCAGAAAGGAATGTATAGGAAGTTTTGCCAACTGCATGTCTCTGAGCTGACAGAGCAATGGGGAAGGTTTTCAGAACATAAATTTATAAGGACTAAATCCTTCCCTATATGGGTTGGCAGTAGGTCAAAAGCAAAGGAAGGTTTATCTACCATTTACTGGACTCTTTAATAAGAGTTTTGTTTTGTCTAGAATTCTGAGGATTGTATTCACAATGAGGTCTTTAATCTATGCCTAAACCATTAGCTATTACCTGAGAGGTTTGGGCTATGAAAGCCAGGTCATTGTTGAGCCCTTCTGATACAGAAAGCTCAAATAAGGTGACCAGTTCTTGAGAAGCGTTTCAGCTGCTATTTGAAAAGTTTCTGTCCACATGGAAAATGCTTCTATGCATGTGGAAAATGTGTCTATAAAAATTAGCAAATATCTTATCCTTCCCTAGCAACTGAATCTCAGTGAAGTCATTTTTTTCTGAATTCTCTGTGGTATTGACCTTTCACTCAAACTCTCACCAGAGTAAGGGATCTCTGTTATGGATTCACTTGTTCACAAACCTGGCACCTAGGTGAGGTATATCATGTCAGGCTGTCCAATCTAGTTATGGTATACCTTCTTCTGAGCAACTCAGAACGTTTTGTAGATCCCAGTTGAGTAGGCCAATTACAAGAGTCATACAAATTGTTTGTTGGATAATGACCTTAGTCTCTAGTGTTGTCCATCATCCCATGGGCTTGTGCTGTCCATTTACTCCAGCAATATCAAATCATGGTATACCATAATAGTATCAATAGGTGCCACTTGCCTTAGGTCCATTTCACCAATAGCCAGGTCAACAGCTCAGTTACACATGGCAAGGGAGTCATTCTTTTTGATATTCTGGGCAGTGGAGGATAACAATTTATGGGAAGCCGAACAACCTTGGAGGACCAAAATTATGTTTTTGGTATTGGTTTTTTGTTGTTGTTGTTACTCCCTCTCCCCCCCCCCATGATAAGAAGTTCTCTTTTTTAGTAAACCATAATTTGGACACACTGAGTAGTAAAAGCCTATCCATGTAATTGGTCACTGACCTTTTCCCAATCTAAAAACCTTGATTATTTACCATTGGTTGAGGTACCTATATTCAGCCCAAATTCTTTCAGTTAAAGTAACTAATGCAGATCTACCAACCTGGTTTCATCTTTTCATCTCTTGACTGACGTGAATGAGCAAGTGTGAGTCATCACCAGGGAAGAGATTACCAAGCTTGATGGCAGTGGGTTTCTAAAACCACACTATTGGTTAGTCCAGGAGTAGGGTCTGGTACTGGATCATGCTGGCATTAAACTGGCATCTTATGGCATCATAGCTTTTTTGTTTTCTGGAACCCAGTTTTGTGGACAGATATGTTACAAGGCATTTTAATGGCCCTAAAGTTTGAGTCATAACTTCTTTTGTAATGTTGATTTTTATGGAAAATATGTGAAAATATTTTAAAATATCTGGAACTACTAGAACAGTAACCAAAGTCAGAACTGTTCTTAAAGCTTCAAATGTGCTTTGTTTATTCCCAGTCCAGATTAGGAGATATATGTATGTTTTGACCTAGTGTATAGAGAGAGGCTTTGCTATTCCTGGAAAACTTGGTATCCAGAGGCGGGAATAATCAACTGTCTGTCCTTAGCATTGGTTTATGATGGACAGCAGAAATCCCACTCTGAGATAGGCTCCTTTTTCCTCCCTCTCATGTAGTAGTCAAAATCTATATCCTCTGATGTATAAATTCAGACTTAGCTGACATGTGGTTGCCAACACTCTGTAACCCTTTCAATGTTCCTTTAATGGCCATTATATAAAATTTATTTTAGTTTTAGAGGTTAGGAGGGGATCATTTATATTTTATAATAGTATGGTTCTGGGAAATCTATGATGTAAGGTCAGAAGGTCAGAATTTAGTGTCTCATTAAACAGAGTTGGAGGATTTTAAAATCTTTTGGGCAACAAGATCCGGGTAAGTTACCTACTATATGACTTCTGTGTTTGTCCATTTAAAAGCAAAGATGGGTTGACTCAACTCTGCCAAAGGTAGACTGCACAATGTGTAGCATAGGATCAAGACAGTCTATACATGATTTACTTGGAGAATCAGACTCACTGGAATCTAAGTTCTAAGTTTCTTTATAGACAGGAGAGGTTTATGACTGGGTGATTGTTATGGCACAAAGATGCCTATCTGTCCAGAACAGGTAATATAGACTGAAATTTGTAGTTTTGTTTCCAAGATCATTGGGTATTATTTAATCTGGATTTGGGTGGCTCAATGGGTTATTTGAACAATTATAAGAACTACTTGTCATGTCTCTTCTGAGTGGTTGATTTCTGAGACATAGTCCAACCATATCCTTTGATTTGGGGGAGGGCATTTATCTTGTAGCTTTATGGCATTATGGGATAAGGGTTGCAGTATGGCTATGATGTTCATCTCAGTACAAAATACATTAGGTACATCTACAAGATTTCTCCAATCTCAATAATTGTAACATTTTCCAAAGTCAGTAATGTTCCTTGTGAATCTCAAAACACCCTTAAATATGAATAACTGTAAAATTAACTGTTTATTTATATATTTCCTATACACTATAATTCAGAGTAACCATTCTCATTACAAAAGGAGAAATAGAATGAAAACATTGAAAGAGAAACATTGAAAGAAAATTCAAGACAACAAGAGGTCAAATACCTTAGCCTTCAGCTATATTTCTATATCTGAAATATTTCACTGGCATTTTTTGAAGTTCATGAGGCTTGGATATTTCCACTGCTACATACCTGCTACTTGCAGAAAATATGGCCTCTCTGGGCTGGCTTCACACTGTAGCTAGAGGTTTCCTATCTCATGGTCATGGCATGTCCAGTGTCCTAGAGTCTCTACTGTAACTATTGTTTTATCTTCAGAGCTTCCTGTCCACCATAAAAGAATGCAATCCTGACACTCATTGATTGAATTTATTGACTTTCTTGAACCTTGGTGTAATCTTCCACTGTCCAAAATTGACATTTTTGCATGCTAGCAACGTCAGCCTCAAGTGGTTGATGTAGTGGCCTGTTGGGTTGTAGTGTGGGTTCTGCATCTGTTCCCCCAAGGGGCTAGGGCCATGGCTCAGAGAGGCAGAGGTGGGGGAATTTGACTATGTTCACTCCATGCCTTCACTGGGTGGATATAGGGCTATGTGAAGCCATGGGACACTCTTCGGGATGGAAGAATGAAGTCTGAGGTCCCAAGTGGAGCCAGAGCTCTTGGGTTGGTGGTCCCTGGATCAATAGGAGACCAGAACCGGTTGGTTCTCACATCCTTGGGCTATCAGGCACAGCTGGGAGGCTGTGGAATGGCCAATCGGAGTCAGGGCTTATGGGCTAGGTTTGCCCTCAACTGAAGAGAAGAGGGAGAGAATGAGGTCTAGCTGCCTCTCGCAGGGATGAAAGTCTTTATAGCTGCAACTTGCTAGGCTGGGTCATGGCTGGCTTGGCTTGCTTGCTTTGGTGGCTGGGCCTCCATGGCTGAGAAGGTAGAGAAGTCATCAGTGGGAGATTAGATGGTGGCTTGGTATTTGAAAATCTTCTCTACTGTTCCCCATAGTGGATCTCAAAGATGAAAAATAGGCTATGGCCTTAAGATATCTATTGTCATAGTGGAAAATGGCGGGCCTGAGGTTAAATACTCTGTGCTGGAGGAAGGTCTGGAAAGGAATGTTTAATTGGTTACGCCCTTTGGCCTTTAGGTTTTTACTTTCTGGCATCTTTCCTACTAAAACTCTGCGAAGTGTGTGGTTTTCCTTAGTTGGTCAGACACTGTACTTCAGATTCAGATAGTGGTGTGAGATCTACTTCAACATCTAATATTCATGCATAAATGAGCATATCAAATCTAATATTCCTACCTCTTCAGATTTTATGGATAGGGAGCCACAGCATTGTGAAATATTTTTTATTTTTTAAAAAAATTTTGAGTATGATCCATTATTTATACTTTATTCTTTTGTGTGTAAAGATTGTAGTTTTTAAAACTACTCTTTTTTATTGGATATTTTCTTTTCTTAAATTTCTAATGTTATCTCCTTTCCAGGTCCCTCCTAGAAATACTCTGTCAATTCCCCTCCCCTTTCTTCTATGACCTTGTTCCCCCACCCAACCACACACTCATGCCTTCCCAGCCTCAAACTCCCCTATACCGGGGCACTGAGCCTACACAAGATCAAGGGCCTCTACTCCCATTGATGCCCAACAAGGCTGTCCTCTGCTACATATGCAGCTGGAGCCATGGGTCCCTCCATGTATACTCCTTGGTTGGTGATTTAATCCCTGGGAGCTCTGGGGGGTCTGGTTGTGTTGATATTATTGTTCTTCCTATGGGATGGTAAACCCCTTCAGGTCCTTCAGGTCTTTCTCTAACTCCTCCATTGGGGACCAGTGCTCTGAGACCTCATAAAATTGCAAAAGTTCTGTAAGGCAAAGGACACAATCAATAGGACAAACTGGCAACCAAATGATTGGGAAAATATCTTTACCAATCCTATAACTGATAGAGGGCTAATATCCAATATATACAAAGAACTCAAGAAGTTAGACTCCAGATAATCAAATATTAATATTTGAAAATTTATATTAAAATTTAATGATTAATATTAAAAATAAGATATATACCTAAACAAAGAATTCTCAACTGAGGAATACAGAATGGCCGAGAAGCACCTAAAGAAATGTTCAATATACTTAGTCATCAGGGGATTGCAAATCAAAACAACTCTGAGATTCCACCTCAGATTAGTCAGAATGGCTATGATCAAAACCTCAGGTGACAGCAGATGCTGGTAAGGATGTGGAGAAAGAACATTCCTCCATTGTTGGTGGGATTGCAATCTGGTACAACAACTCTGGAAATCAGTCTGGTGGTTCCACAGAAAATTGGACATAGTACTTACTACCTGAGGACTGAGCTATGACACTCCTGGGCATACATCCAAAAGATTCTCCAACACATATCAAGGACACATGCTCCACTATGTTTAAAGCAGTCTTATTTATAATAGCCAGAAACTGGAAAGAATTCAGATGTCCTTCAACAGAGGAATGGATACAGAAAATGTGGCACATTCACACACTTACTCAGCTATAAAAAATAATGAATTCATGAAATTCTTATGCAAAAGGATGTAACTATAAAACATTATCCTGAGTGAGGTAACCCAATCACAAAAGAACACACATGACAAGCACTCACTAATAAGTGGATATTAGTCCAAAAGCTTGGAATACCCAAGTACAAGTTACAGACCACATGAAGTTCAACAGGAAGGAAGACCAAAGTGTGAGTGCTTTGGTCCTTCTTAGAAGGGAAAACAAAATACTCACAGCAGCAAATTTGGAGACAAAGTGTGAAGCAGAGAACCATCCAAAGACTGTCTCACCTGGGAATCCATCCCATGTACAGTCACCAAACCCAGACACTATTATGGATGCCAAGAAATACATGCTGACAGGAGCTTGATATTCCTGTCTCCTGAGAGGCTCTGCTAGAGCATGACAAATACAGAAGCAGATGCTTGCAGTCAACCATTGGACATAATTTTCCTTTTGACATATATTTTTTTAAGTCTGTTAAAACTCAGAAAAGAAATTTAAAGACTTAAACATACTTTTTACAAGTATATGAAACTCAAGTGTCATTTGAATATGAATGGAAGTTTAAATACCATGTGTTGCTGCTGGTCTCCCTGTTATAATAGTTAATAGTCCTTTTTTCAATGCTTAGGGATAAAATTTAATGGAGGGGGGTTAAAGACCATGATTGTCATTTTATTCTTTTAGTGTCTTTTATAGCTTAGCATCTCATTTTGAAGAGGGGGGTGGGCGGAGGGAGAGGAGAGACATAGAGAGAGATTTATGAGATTTACTATCTGCTGGGTGTGAAATGTTAAAACCACACAGGATACTGCCCTGAGCTCCCTGCAGGTGCAGACACATACTTGAGATGAAGGACATTATTCCGGTGCTTCAGCACATCATCATTCTAACACTTTTAGGTGATTCAGGTGACACATTTTCTGTTACTGTAGCCTGTGTTTATTCCTGAATTTTAATTAGGCCTGTTTTTACCAGTTTCTGGAAATGATCACCTAGCTAAATTCCCTCCAGGAATTTTGTCCAATTAATGGCTGTGTTCTCAGAGCCTTTGTACTCAGGAGGATTTCCACATTCACGATAAAAGAGAACAAGACCAGTAAATTTTTACAGACAAGACTTGTATTTTTAGTCATGATAGAATGAATATCTGTAAGTCTTTGATCTGGAAGGCTTCATTCTCATATTTTTTTTAATTCATTTTCATTTTTGAATGACGGACCATGCTGTGGTAAGTTTTCTTTGATCATGGATGTTACCCTGACCTTCCAGTCTTATTTATAGTGAAATTTCCCAGCAATTCCTTGCTTCAATCAGTTTGAAAAGTTTAGGAAGGAAAAGGAATTCCAGTTACAAGTACTGAATGTTTGAGAAAAATGCGTGCTTTTCACCTGAGAAACAGTAATTTCATTAAGAAAATGTGTGACGAAGCATACATTACTTGAAGATAAAAACAATCACAGAAAAATCTTGCTATTTTACAGAAGATTCATTTCAAGTGTGACTGCAACATTCTGACGTTGGTAGACTAAACTGTCAAACATAAAATAAAAAAAAACCTGATCATTGTATCTCAATACCACCTAACTAATATATTGTACTTTCAACATCTTTTCATGTGTTCAATATTTAAGATTTGTGCACAACTCTATGTAAACAAATTTGAAAAAAGCATATAAGGATTATAACACATTATATAACATGTAACATATTGATATTATATTTTACATTTATTCTATATTTAATAATAGTAATATTTTGTGCGTGCCTTGCATATATAGGAGATGCTTATGTATCTAGTGAAAGAGACCTTGCAAACTCTTGAAAATATTTTAAAAGAGTTATTTTTTAATCGGTTTACCGAAACTATAATATAATTATATTATTTCTCTCTTTTTTTCCTTTCTCCATTTCCTCCCAAATCTCTCTCCTCTTGTTCAAACTTTCTATCTACTTTTTATTAATTGATGTTACATCTCAGTGTATATATGCTTATTTATTCATAGATAGATGTGTATGGATGTTTTCACTGCATGGACATGTGCATACAACCTGCATAAAGTGCTTTAGAGAAGACTAGAAGAGAGTGCTAGATCTCCTAGAGCTGGGGTTATTGATAGCTGTGAACCACCATGCTGGTGCTCGGATCTGAATTCAGTTCTGCATAATGCATGAGCTACTACCTATCTCTTTTCTTTACTAGTGTTTGTGATGAATTTTCTGTGACTGAATTTTGAAGACTTTCCTCGGTATGTTTTGATGTTTTCATTTTACTAGAAATATATTTTTAATAAATTGATATTATATATAGTTCATTTTTTAAAAAGATAAATTATGCTTAATATATCAAGAATATGGAATAATTCTAAAAAAAAAATGACTTACCTGGAAAATAGAATATTCATTCTTGTTAAACATGACTTTGTAAATTCCAGTTAAACATTGCATGTTTTCAAATGAAAACAAAGACTAAAATCTTTTAATAGTTTAAAATTAAAATAGTAAAATGAGGTATATTCATAAAACTATTTTTAAATATAAAATAAATTTATCACAACCATTAAATGGTCAGCCTTAAAAATGAGTTAAATCCTGTGTTCATATCTCACAGAATTGTAAAATTTACAATTAGAGATAGAAAATTTTCTGGTTATTAAGGTGTCTCTATTTCATTATAAGAAATGATAGCATATTATATGCCTCCCATAGGACTCTTTCCTATGGTTTTATAATGAACTTCGCATGTATATCCAAAAAGGGATATGTGCCTTGTGTAATCAGTTTTCTTCATCATTTCTTGATACAAATGATGTTAACTCAGGACTCTTAAATGTTTTTAAGTATTTTAATTGTTTGAAAAAAGAAATGATATTAAATGAATGTGTATTTGTATACCAGTCCTAAAAAGTCCAAACATGAATATTCAGCTTCAGAATACACATGCAATACCTCAGAATGCAATAAACTAATTTACATATTTGACAGGAAGTACAATAGCACCAGCTTATTTTTTTGTTTGTTTGATTTTTAATTTTTTTAAACTTCTTTCTTAAGCTAATGGCCTTTCTTTTTTTTTCTTCTTTACTGGATATCTTATGCACATTTCAGATGTTAGTCCCTTCCCCCTTATCGTTAAAATGGCTATTTAATATTGAAAAACATAAGCTCTAATATTTAAATTCTATTAATGCTTACTAGTTTTTAAAGGACTTAGTAGAAATTTTAAATTTGTTGTCTAGTACCAAATATTCATCCCTGAAAAGCAACACCTAGAATTATATAGAATTAACAAAGTTATTCAGGAATATTTTGTATATACATAAATATTTAAGCATACAATAACAACTAGGAAAAAGATGTCATGGATTCCAATAAGAGCAAGGTAGCACTTATGGGAGGACATGGAGGGAAAAAAGGTAAGGGAGAAATGTAAGCATAATCTTAAAACAAAAATAAAAATAAGCAAATGATCAACAACCACAAACTGAACAGAAACCCAATGAGGTCATGTAAGTGCCTTAATTTTACATATTTTTTCCCTTAAAATGAGCTCCTTTCACTTCTGTGGCTTCAGTTTTATTTATTCTTCCAATTAATTTTTAATTAAAATATTATTACACCATTCCTCCTTTTCTTTTCCCCCCTCTTGCTACTTCTATGAGCTCTCCCTTCACCTCATAGCATATTACCGTACTATCAAAATGATGTCCTCTTTTTTTTGATTATTTTTGTTACATGTATAAATGTGCACATTATATAACTACAACTGAAAAGCTCGCATATTTTGTTTGTTTCTTTGATTCTGTGTACCTGGTCTCAGGACTGACTTCTTTGTACAGGATAACTAATGAGGAGACTCATGTTTTAGAGTAACAAATTGCCCTGTTCTCAATAATAATTAGTTTCTGTGATGTCATTTTAATATCTCTTTTTATAATTTTATTCATATAACACCTTTTCAATTTTTTTATATTAGTTTATTGGTTCTTCATTTTTTTTTCTGGACTCCATCTTGTGTTTCTTCTCTAATAACTTTTCATATCTTGCTAATTTGGGGTTTAATATGTGATTTTGCTTTTCATTCCTTGATATAAAAAACTTTATTCAAAATGTTTACTATTTTCATCTGAAATTAATATTAATTAATATTAATCTTTATGAACAGTTATTTGCAGGCTACAATAATTGTCATACTATACCCCATTGACTTGATACATATTTATTAATAGAGATTATCTTTTTATTGCTTATTTTAATTATTTACATTCCAAATGTTGTCCCCCTTCCTGGTTTCACCTCCTCAAGCCCCTTATCCCATTCCACCTCCCCACTGCCTCTATGAGGGTGCTCCCCAACCCAACAGCCCACTTCAGCCTCATCACCCTAGCATCCCCCTATGCTGGGCCATTGAGCCTCTACAGGACCAAGGGCCCTCCCTTGCGTTGATGCCAGAGAAGACAATTTTCTGCTACATATGAAGTTGGAGCCATGAATCCCTCCATAGGTACTCTTTGGTTGGTGGTTTAGTCCCTGGGAACTCTGAGGGGTACGGCTAGTTGATATAGTTGTTCTTCCTATGGGTTGCAGTACCCTTCAGCCCCTTCAGTCTTCCCCCTAACTCTTCTGTTGGGGTCCCCGTGGGAAGTCCTTTGGTTGGCTGTGAGCATCTGCCTTTGTATTGGTCAGACTCTGGAAGAGCCTCTGTCAGCAAGCATTTCTTGACTTCAGCAATAGTGTCTGGGTTTGGTTCTGCAGATGGAATGGATCCCTAGGTGAGACAGTCTCTGGATGGCCTGCCCTTCAGTCTCTCCTCTGTCCTTTGTTTATACATTACCTTTAGACAGGAACCATTTTGGATTAAAATTTTTGATATGTGTGATTTGTTATGTTTTTTAAGTTTTCTTTGATTTCTTCTTTAATATATTTTAAAGATGCAATTTGCAGGTATTCATGATTATTTCCTTTTTATATATAATTGAATTATAGTTCATTTTGAAGTTGAAAAAAAGGAATTTTGGATTATTTGTTTTGTCCTTTAACATATTAAGACTTATATGTGATATGCTCATTGCTTCACTCCATATAATATTCTTCAGGACTAGAAGTGCTTGTGCCAAATTTAGTTGGCAAGAATATGCCCATTAGTTATATTTAATGAAAGACTTGATAATCTTATTGCTGGAGAATACTTGGTACACACTTCTCTTGATACTTGTTGAAGTAAATTTTCCATATATTTATGTTAGATCTGTTTGGTACATATTGTTCTCTCCTATGATTTTGAAAATTGATTTTCAATATGAAAATTGAAGGCTAAATATTAAAATCTTTTAATTTTTTCTATTATGTTTATTTAAAATATATCAGTTTGCTTTTATATTGAGATACTCTGAGGCTTTTACTTGCCTCTTGTCTATTTAATGGCTTCTTTGTTCAATTCTTCTTAGACTATCTTTGGGTGTTCCTAATTGATACATATAGTTTATCTGGGAAAGGAAAATATCACATATTAATCAACTTAATAGTTATTAAGGTAATAGGCTTATGAGACAGTTATTATTATGGAAAATAGCTATAAGTGCTTATCAACATACCATAAAATTAGACAGACAAGCACTAATATGTTTATTACAAACTAAGCATGTTTAAAAATATTATTCAAACCAAGAAAACATGATTTATATTACATGTGGGGAAAATTTAAAAAAGGCCGCCACAGCGGCGCAAGCCCGCCGAATGTGGGGAAAATTTAAAAAAGGCCGCCACAGCGGCGCAAGCCCGCCGCCGTGGCGGGTCCCCACATCAGGGAGGGAGATCCTACGGTTCCAGCGGCCTGAGGGCCTTGGCGGCGGCAGGCCCCAGTAACACGAGGAAGTCCTTGGTTCCAAAAAGGTTTATTGACATGACGGATAATAGATGGATCTAGGCGTATCCCCCAAAAACTCAGGGCCGTCCCGAGTTATATAGGGAGGGAGAAAGGGGGAGGATTAGGGGAGGATCTGGGGGGAGGAATGTTTAATTTGCTCTGCCCTCTGGCCTTCATTAGTATGTAAATCTCTAAGGCCTGAGGCCTATCGCCTGGGTGACTCTATGGAGATCTGTGACTGTTTTTCAGGATCTTAGGTGATGGGAGGGACCGAACTCCTGCCGGTTCTCATGAGGAATTCCACAGAGAATCTCGGGGTTCTAAGTACCTGCTCAACCATGACCCAGGATACCCTTATGCAGTCCCACAATTACACACACGGCCAATTTTAAAAAACAAAGAGTTTTAAGGTAAATGTTAGTAATCTTTCAGTTATTTTAAGTCATTCTCTGTCCTATTTTTTTTTTTCAGAAAACTTTCATTTTAGAACTATGGCCAATTCCACCCTAGTGACTGAGTTCCTCCTGGAGGTTTTTGCTGAGACATGGGAGCTCAGGATCCTACTCAGTGTGCTGTTCTTGCTGGTGTACCTGGGCAGCTTATTAGGGAATCTTATCATCATCATTGTTACTACAGTTGACCAGACCCTGAAGAAGACACCTATGTATTTCTTCCTCAGAAATCTGTCCATCTTAGACATGTGTTACATTTCCATCACTGTCCCCAGTACCTGTGTTAACTCTCTCACTGGCCACAGGAATATTTCTGTGGCTGGGTGTGCAGTACAGATCTTTTTGTTCTTATTTTGTGCATGTGTAGAGATTCTGTTTCTCACCATCATGGCCCAGGACCGCTATGTGGCCATCTGCAAGCCTCTTCTCTACCATGTGATCATGAACCACCAGTTCTGTGTTCAGATGACACTAGCTTCCCTACTTAGCTCATTTATCCTTGCAAGTGTGCACACTTTCAAAACTTTTCAGCTGTCCTTCTGTCACTCTAACTTAGTCCCACAGTTCTTCTGTGATCTGCCTGCTTTGCTGAAGCTTTCTTGCTCTGACACCTTTAACAACAAACTCTTAATACTTCTGTCTGACATTGGACTCAGTGGTAGTTGCTTTGTCTTTATTGCCATATCATATACTCGCATATTATCAACTGTATTGAAGATTCCCATCAAAGGAGAGAGAGGGAAAGCCTTTTCTACCTGTGTCCCTCACATTATTGTGGTGTCTGTCTTTCTTAGTTCTGCTGCCTATGTGTATCTAAGACCTCCAGTAGAATCATTTGAAGTAGTTCAGGAAATGATTATTTCTGTATTTTATACTATGGTTCCACCATTCTTAAACCCTATCATCTATAGTCTTAGAAACAAACAGATAAAGGAGGCTGTGAGGAAATTTACACTGCAAGTTTTTCCCGTATTTGAATATAAAATGAACATTTATTTCTCTTGGTACTTCAGAGGAAAAGAACTGATAAAATAACAGAAAATTATATACAAATACACAAGCATGCATAAACACTTATACCACAACATTTTCTTCCCTTTAATAAATAGATTATAGTTACCCCTTTCTCTACTCCCACAAACAGGAGAAAGGCCTGGAGTTCCAAAGGCTGGAAGCTTTGGCGATGGCAGGCCCCAATGACATGAGACAGTCCTTGGTTCCAAAAGGGTTTATTTTTATGGCAGATGGTAGATAGATCTGGATGTACCCCTGTGAAACTCAGGGCAGACCTGAGTTAAATAGAGAGGGAGAAAGGGGGGAGAGTCTGGGGAAGAATGCTTAATTTGCTCCAACCTCTGGTCTTCATTAGTATGTAAATCTCTCTAGGGCATAAGGCCTGCAGTCATGCCCTCTACCTGTGCACTTTGGGATGGGCTATAATGGCCTATGTGACTGAACAATGTAGGTCCATGGAAACTAGACTGCTTGTCAGAACCCTGGGTTCTGGAGACATGGCAGAACACCTGCTGTTTCTCCCTTGGAGTCTCAGGATTCCAAGCCCATGTGCAGCCAAGAACCAAGATACCCTTACGCAGATCTACATCTCCTCCCATTTACTTTTTTTAAAAAAGAGGGAGGGAGTCTGTGTCATCTCTGGTGAAAATTTTGGATGAGGAAGTCAAAAGAAAAGATTATGTAGGCCAGGAGGGGTTAGCACATTTAAGTCACAGGGTAAGGGGAGTTGAGCATGGGGGTTGAGAAGGCAAGGGATCATTGAATCAAATACAGGCGGTAAAGTTTAAAGATAATAACATCTGACTAATCTAGATAGACATTATGTTTTCCTTACTAACATGTAACTTTAGCTATTTGACATTGGCAAAAGAGTTCATCTGTAGGTGGAAGGTCTGGATCTTTATTCTGTCTCAGCATGTGTTTCTGTGTCTTTGCGAGTGTCTCTGGGTTTTGGCATGCATCTCTGGAGTTTGGTGGGTGTCTCTGGGTCTCAGCATGTCTCTGTAGTCTTCAGTCAGACAGTGTGGCTGGAAGAATGTAGTTTGGTGACTCAGGCAGGTTTCAGAGGTGACATTGTCTCCATTGGACTTGTGGGAGCACCTGTAGGATAATCACAACAGGAAAGCAGGGGGATGTCTGCAAAGGGTGTGTAGTAAGCAATAGACTACTTGGGAGCAAGCACGTCATGGTGTGTCATTGAGATCCTAGAAAAGCAAAGGTGTTTGAGGAAATTTAGTCTTAGAAGGCACCTTTGAGTCTGTTTTGGATGACTGAGGAAGAAAAACATCATGTTAATTATGTATTTGGGATAGGCAGCAACAGTTTGTCTGTAAATGGAAACTAGTTGCTAATTAAGATTTGAAAAATGGTGATTAGCATAGTTAATTTAACCTGTGGAAGTAGATTAAATGACTTTTGAACCTTGAAATAATCTTTAAAAGTTGAAAAAATGTTGGACATATATCACGAGTGTTAAAGAGAAAAGGAGGCATTTAACAAAAACAAGAAAATTTTTGGTTGAAAACTATGAACCTTGTTGTTTTAGGTGTTCCTGTTAGGGAGAAAAGGAAACATTTAAATAAAAAACAGAAGATTTTTGGTTGAAAAGCATGAACGTTATTGCACGTCTTCCTGTTGGGGGAAAAAGCATTAATGGTGGGTTTAGAAACAGAGAGGAGGGGCTTGCTGTGCCATGTGGTTGCTGGGCTGACACGTGGTGGCTTGGTGCTCTAGCAGAGAGGCCAGGGTATTCTTCATTTGGTTTTCTTAGCAATCTTAAATGTAGAGAAAGTGATGAAAGGCCAACCTTGAAAAAAAGCTCAAAGCAAGAAACATAGGGATTTGATAGGAGAGTTTGAGTTAGAGTGAGGTTTTGTGTAATAACTGAGGCAGGGAGGGGGAGACACGTGAAAGCTGGCTAGGGGCTGGCAGCTCCTGGGAGCAGCTGGCAGGCAGTGTGCAGTTTCTCCAGGTTCAGCCAAGAGTTTTTAGCCATGAAAAAAAAAAAAAAAACTGTGAGGAACACAGGGGCAAAGAGAGCAGACAGTGTCACAGACCCACTGCTTCAGGCAAGCTGGCTGGGCTGTAGCTGGCTGCAAATGACCAAGAGGTGAAGGAGGGAAGGGAGCAAGCAGGATGCCTGCCCTGTTGCTTCAGGCAAGCAGGCTGGGCTGTGACTGACTACAAATGGTGGAGGAAGATGGGAGAAGCCTACACTAACAGGCAGTTCACAAAAGATTGACCCCCCTGGGGAAGAAACGCTGGAGACTAGAGTTCAGAGCCAGTGTTCTTGAGAAACCAGCAGGCATAGCACAAAAGACTGACCCCTGGGGGGAGGGGAGAGAGTGGAGATTAGGGAGTCATTGCCATCTTGTCAAGTTGGAGAATACTGTGGGAAGAGAGAGAGGAGGGGGGACAGAGAGAGACCTGCCTAGTTTGTGAACTAGGCTGGAGTTACTCATAGTTCCATGGAGAGGTTTTTGGTGGGTGCCAGCGTGGGGTACTCTTGGAGCTGGCTTTGGCTACATCCTCTACCACCTGTAGGGAATGATGTAGGCCAACGCACATGGGCACACACAGGCGTGAATCTCTGTTTCATTAAGGGTCTGTGCATATGCCACGATTCGGTAGGCTGGGATTGTAGCTCAGCATGGCAGGAGCACACAGGATCTTGGCTGAGTTTATTCCCTGCAACACTGTGTGAGCACAGTCTAGTTCCTCTGGGTGCAGAGCTCTTGGATTGGGGATCAATTAACATAGATACAGAAACCAAGATATTCCATGACAAAACCAAATTTACACAATATCTTTCCACAAATCCAGCCCTACAAAGGATAGTAGATGGAAAACTCCAACACAAGAAGAGAAACTACAGCCTAAGAAAGTATTCTCTTAACAAACCCAAAAGAGGATAGCCACACAAACATAATTGCACCTCTAACAATAAATGTAACAGGAAGCAGCAATCATGCTTCCCTAATATCTCTTATCATCAATGGACCCAATTCCCCAATAAAATTACATAGTCTAACAAACTGATATGTAAACAAGACCCAGAATTTTGCTGCATACAGGAAATGAATCTCATTGACAAAAACAGAAACAACTTCAGAGTAAAAGGCTGGAAAAAATTTCTAAGTAAATGGTCCCAAGGAACATGCTACATAATTAGAAATTAGCCATTCTAATAGCAAATAAAATTGACTTTCAATCAAAAGTTATCAAAAAGATAAAGAAGGGCACTTCATACACATGAAAGGAAAAATCTACCAAGATGAGCTCTCAATACTGAACATATATGCTCTAAATGCAAGGGCATCCACATTCATAAAAGTAACTTTACTAAAGCTCAAATCACACATTCTGCCTGACATAATACTAATGGGAGACTTCAATACCCCACTTGCATCAATGGACAGATCATGGAAACAGAAACTAAACAGATACAGTAAGATTAATATAAGTTATGAACCAAATGGATTTAATAGATATCTAAAGAACATTTCATCCTAAAACAAAATAATATACCGCTTCTCAACACTTCATGCTACCTTTTCCAAAACTGATCACATAATTGGTCACAAAAGAACCCTCAACAGATACAAGATTTAAATAAACCCATGCATCCTATCAGATCACCACAGACTAAGGCTAGATTTTAATAACAACTAAAACAACAGAAAGCCCACATATACATTGAAGCTGAACAATGCTGTACTCAAGGATAACTTGGTCAAGGAATGTTTAAAGAAAAAAATTAGTCTTTTTAGAATTGAATGAAAATGAAGGCACAACATACCCAAACTTATGGCACACAATGAAAGCAGTGCTAAGAAGAAAACTAATAGCTCTAAGTGTCTACAAAAAGAAGCTGGAAAGAGCATACACTAGCAGCTTAACAGCATATTATAAATCTCTAGAACAAAGAGAAGTAAATACACCCAAGAGGAGTAGACAAAGGGAAATTATCAAATTCAGAGCTGAAATCAACCAAGTAGAAACAAAAAGAACTGTACAAAGAATCAACAAAACCAGGAACTGGATCTTTGAGAAAATAAACAAGACAGATAAACTCTTAGCCAGACTAACCAGGGGGCACAGAGAAAGTATCCAAATTAACAAAATCATAAGTGAAAAGAGAGACATTACAATAGAAACCAAGGAAATTCAAAAAATCATCAGATCCTACTACCGAAGCCTATACTCAACAGAACTATAAAAACTGGTTGAAATGGACAATTTTCTAGACAGATGCTAGGTACCAAAGTTAAATCAGGAGCAAATAAACCATCTAAACAGTCTCATAATGCCTAAAGAAATAGAAGCAGTCATTAAAAGTCTCCAAATTTAAAAAAAAAAAAAGAAAAGTCCAGGATCAGATGGTTTTAGTGCAGAATTCTATCAGATCTTCAAAGAAGACCTAATTCTAATATTTTTCAAACTATTCCACAAAATAGAAACAAAAGGAACACTACCCTTTCCCTCTAGGAAGCTACAATTACACTTATCCCTAAACTACACAAAGACCAACAAAGAAAGAATACTTCAAACCAATGTCCCTTACGAATATCAATACAAAAATACTCAATAAAATTCTAGCAAACCAAATCCAAGAACACATCAAAACAATCATCCATCATGATCAAGTAGGTTTTATCTCAGGAATGCAGGGATGGTTCAATATTCATAAATCCATCAATGTAATCCACTATGTAAACAAACTCAAAGAAAAAACCACATGATCATCTCACTAGATGCTGAGAAAGCATTTGACAAAATTCAACTCCCCTTCATGGTAAAAAAAAATTGAAAACATCAGGAATACAAGGCCTATACCTAAATGTGAAGAGCCGCGGTGGGCAGAAATGGCGCTGGCATTCTATGTTCTCACAAGTCCACAGATTTACTGCCTTTGTGTAAGGGAAAAAGCATGCTAAGTCCCATCCCGGGGCGTATATACATTTATGGGCAAGCAACCAAAGAGAAATGTACATGCCGCTCCAGGGGGTATAAAAACAGTACCTTCTCGGGGCCCCGGGGTCTTCCTCTATACATCGTAATAAAGAACTGCAGAAGAACCCTGGCATCTGTGTGCATTCTTGCGGGCGAGATAATTGCTCGAGGATGACATTCTGGTGCCAAAATCCCAGGAAATTCACCATCAAAGGCGCCTAAGGAAGACCACCGTTCACGGGGTGGGTTTAAAACTGCAGACAGAAAGCAAGCTTTGAGAGGTATGTTTCGCCTTGAATTTTCTAATCTCACTCCCAAATCACAAGCAGAGGCCTTTGTTATCCTCGTGCCAGCGTTTGTGCTCTTCATTTTGATTCTGTTTTGTTTTCACCGATTTGCTTGTTAAAACTCCACGCCGCCTGAGCCGGCCCCGCCCTCCCTTCCAGCAGCCGTTTCGGGCCGGTGGTGTTCTTGCAGGCAGGCGAAAGTTTGGTTCTGCCCCTCTTCCAGCCGTTTCAGGCCGGTGGTTTTAAAAGGCAGGCGGAAAATTGGCACAGTTAGACAGACGTAAATCAGCCACGGTGCCCCTTCTCCGTGTGTCAGATTTCTCTGGTAGATAAGAGAGACATGGGAGCCTCGCAGTCAGTGGTTACGGCGCTCCAAACGCTCTTGGGACAGCATAAATTGAAAATCTCTGCTAGAACGTTAGAAGGATTTGTCAGGGAGATAGATCGTGTAGCACCCTGGTTTGCATGCTCGGGAACGCTGACACTCGCCTCCTGGGACCAACTAGAGGGAGATCTAATTAGGGAACAACAGAATGGAAAGTTGAAGCCTGGAACGCAGCCATTGTGGAAATTAATAAGATCGTGCTTACACGATCAAAGGTGCAGCCCGGCTATCGTGGCAGGCCAGGGAGTTTTAAAACAGTTACAAGGCCACATGTCAGAAACAAAGCTTGGGAAGCGCTTGGGAGCTCAAGAAAGGGAGGGAGCTCAGGAAGGCATGCCGAAAAATCCTCCCAAGGACGTTCTGTCCTCGGGAATGAGAGAGGGAACGGAATATTTCCTGGGAGAGCGACGTGAAGACAAGGGAACAGAATTTTCCCTGGGAGAGCAACGTACAAAGGAGAATAAGCCTCTATATCCGGTAAAGGATTTGGAGACTTTGAAATTATATAACTTTGAGTCTAGTTTTTCTGAGAGAGAACAGGATTTAGATGAAAAGATAGTCCTCCATGAGGCAGAGGGATACCATTCACATGGGTGGCTGCCGCCGTCGAATTGAGAACAAAAGGATGTGGGGATTAGAAATCATGCATGCGCAGTTCCCCCTGCCCGCACTGATCTCACAGGGAGCACTCCCGGCCGCAGCTTCCAGCGCTCCCCCGCCTTACGCTGACGAGTGCTGCTCAGATTCCTTTCTTTCAAAAGAAGATAAGAGAAAAATGTTTCAAGCTTTTCCAGTGTTTGAAGCTGCAGAGGGAGGTCGTATCCACGCACCGGTAGAATATACTTCTATTAAGGAGCTTGCTGAATCAGTTCAGAAGTATGGGTTTGATGCAAATTTCACAATTATGCAGTTAGAGAGACTAGCCGGTATGGCAATGACTCCGAGTGATTGGCAGAATACAGTAAAAGCTGCCCTCTCTAACATGGGACAATATATGGAATGGAAAGCTTTGTGGCATGACGCATCTCAGGCACAGGCAAAAGCCAACGCTAACACGGAAGACAATCAGCGACAATGGACATTTGACCTGCTAACAGGGCAGGGACAGTTTGTTAATAATCAGACAAATTATGAATGGGGAGCATATGGCCAGATCTCCGCTGCCGCTATTAAGGCGTGGAAAGCTCTTTCAAAGAAAGGAGAAGTAGGTGGACACCTAACAAAAATATTACAAAACTCCCAGGAGCCATTCTCAGAGTTTGTTGCTAGAATGACAGAAGCAGCAGGCAGAATTTTTGGAGACCCAGAGCGAGTCAAACCACTGATAGAACAATTAGTATATGAAAATGCTTCACCAGAATGCAAAGCAGTAATTATCCCTAGAAGAAACAAAGGGTTAACAGATTGGATAAAGGTCTGCAGGGGGATTGGAGGCCCGCTGACTAACGCTGGCCTCGCTGCAGCTATCTTGCAAAGCCAGAGCTGCTCAAGTCCTGGCAGCCATAAAGTATGCTATAACTGTGGCAAACTGGGTCATTTAAAACAAGAGTGCCGTGCTGCCACAACAAATTTGCAACAAATGCAGGAAAGGTTATCACTGGGCTAATGAGTGTAGCTCAGTCAGAGATATTCAAGGAAAGCTTATTCAACATGATCCCCCGCCATCGGGAAGAGAGGAAGGGAATCCAAAAAACGGATTTCTGGACCCCAGGTCCCAGGGCCCCAAGAAATATGGGACGCAAGCACACAGCCAGGGGATTCCTTTAGCTGCAGAGTTACAGGAAGTTCCACAGAATTGGACCTCTGTTCCACCTCCCAATTCCTATTAACGCCACATGAGGGTGCACAGCTTGTCTCAGTTAATTTTAAAGGTCCCCTGCCTAAGGGGAGTGTCGGCCTTATTCTAGGCTGCTCTCTCTTGCCTTGAAAGGGCTTGTGATTCATCCTGGAGTGATAAACCAAGATTATACAGGAGAACTTCAAGTTCTCTGCTCGTGTCCACAAGGCATATTTTCTATTTCCCCTGGAGATAAGATTGCTCAATTGATTATTCTTCCAAGTTTACATAATTGTTTCCCATCAACCGGGGTGCCTAGAGGCGCCAATGGGCTTGGTTCTTTAGGAACTGACTTTGCTCATTTGGTAGTGGATCTCAAAACTAGACCCACTTTACAATTAACAATAGAGGGGAAGAATTTTACAGGAATTTTAGACACAGGAACTGATAAAAGTATTATTTCCTCTAATTGGTGGCCTAAGGCATGGCCTGTTACACAATCATCCCACTCCTTACAGGGGTTGGGATATGAGGCCAGCCCTGCAGTCAGTTCACTTTCATTGACGTGGCAGACACCAGAGGGTCAGACAGGAAGCTTTATACCCTATGTACTTCCTCTCCCTGTTAACCTCTGGAGAAGAGACATTTTGCAAGACTTGGGACTGACATTAACTAATGAGTACTCTCAACAAGCTATAGATATTATGAAAAGGATGGGATATAAGGAAGGAAAAGGCCTTGGGAGATGAGAACAAGGAAGATTAAACCCAATCTCACAAGAAAGTAATACAGGAAGACAAGGTCTGGGTTTTCCCTAGTTGACATTGAGGGCTCTATGCCCATACCCTGGCTTACAGAGGAGGCCGTGTGGGTACCTCAGTGGCCCTTATCCTCTGAAAAATTGGAGGCCGCTACTAAATTAATTGAAGAGCAAGTTAAAAATGGTCATTTAGAACCTTCTACTTCACCTTGGAATAAGCCTATTTTTGTTATAAAAAAGAAATCAGGAAAATGGAGACTTCTCCACGATTTAAGAGCCATTAATACACAGATGCGATTGTTTGGCTCAGTCCAAAGAGGTTTACCCTTGCTTTCTGCCTTACCCAGACAATGGAGGATAATAATTATAGATATTAAAGACTGCTTCTTCTCCATTTCCCTACACCCACGAGATAGGCAAAGATTTGCATTTACCTTACCTGCTATTAATCACCTTGAACCTGATAAGAGATATCATTGGAAAGTTTTGCCTCAAGGCATGGCCAATAGTCCTACTATGTGTCAACTGTATGTGCAAATGGCCCTTGAACCTGTTAAGAAACAATTTCCTTCCCTACTTTGGATTCATTTTATGGATGATATTTTAATATGTCACAAGGAGTTGGCCATTTTGCAGAACTCATATCATTTATTAATTGCTACATTAGAACAGCGAGGTCTGCATATTGCCACAGAGAAGGTTCAAATTTCAGAAATTGGTTCCTTTTTAGGGACAGTTATTTACCCTGAGAAAATAGTTCCTCAAAAATTAGAAATTCGCAGAGATCATTTACATACATTAAATGATTTTCAAAAATTATTAGGTGATATAAATTGGTTAAGACCATTTTTGAAAATTCCCTCTGCTGAATTAAAACCTTTGTTTGATATTTTGGAAGGAGATTCTCACATTTCCTCACCAAGAGCACTAACACCGGCTGTAAGCCATGCCCTGCGATTGGTAGAGGATGCCTTGCAAGAGGCCCAGCTAAAACGCATTGATGAGACCAAAACTTTTAATTTCTGTGTCTTTAAAACCAGACATTTACCAACTGCTGTGTTATGGCAGGATGGGCCCTTATTATGGATCCATCCCAATGCATCCCCTGCAAAAATTATTGAATGGTATCCAGATGCAATTGCTCAGCTTGCCCTTCGAGGATTAAAAGCAGCTGTTACTCATTTTGGAAGGGAGCCTAAAGTTCTGGTAGTACCTTATACTGCACATCAGGTTCAAATATTAACTGCTACCTCCGATGTTTGGGCGGTGTTAGTCACTTCCTTTAATGGTCAAATAGATAATCATTATCCTAAACATCCTATTTTACAATTTGCCTTAAGTCAGGCTGTTGTTTTCCCATGTATTTTATCTCAAGAACCACTCCCAGATGGGGTAGTGGTATATACAGATTGGTCAAAAACAGGAGTAGGCGCTTATGTGGTTGATGATAGAGTTACATCTAAACAATATAATGAAACTTCACCTCAAATTGTGGAATGCTTAGTGGTACTGGAAGTCTTAGAAACCTTTCCAGGCCCCTTAAATATTGTATCTGATTCCCTTTATGTGGTAAATGCAGTTAAGGTCTTGGAAGTTGCTGGATTAATTAGGCCCTCTAGCAGGCTTGCAAAAGTTTTTCAAAAGATTCAATCTACCTTGGTTAATAGGAGACATCCTGTTTTTATTACACATATTAGGGCTCACTCAGGTCTACCTGGTCCAATGTCCCATGGAAATGACCTGGCAGATCAAGCCACAAAGTTAGTTGCTATCGCCCTATCCTCAAAATTGGACTCAGCCAAAGATTTTCATAAAAAATTTCATGTGACAGCAGAGACGTTACATCGTCGGTTTGATATAACTAGAAAAGAGGCTAGAGAGATAGTTACTCAATGTCAGAATTGCTGTCAATTTTTACCAGTGCCTCATGTGGGAATTAATCCACGAGGAATTCGATGATTGCAGATTTGGCAAATGGATGTTACCCATATTCCATCCTTTGGAAGACTTCAGTATTTACATGTTTCTATTGACACCTGTTCTGGAATCATTTTTGCCTCCCCTTTATCGGGAGAAAGGGCAGCACATGTTACCGAATATTGCCTTGAGGCCTGGAGTGCCTGGGGAAAGCTTAAAATTCTCAAGACAGATAATGGACCAGCATATACGTCTCAAAAGTTTGGACAATTTTGTCGCCAAATGGAGGTGACCCACCTGACAGGTCTTCCGTACAATCCTCAAGGACAAGGCATCATAGAACGGGCTCATCGCACTCTAAAATCTTATCTAATAAAACAAAAAGGGGGAGTCGAGGAGGCTCTACCCTCAGTGCCACGAGTAACCGTTTCCATAGCACTCTTTACTCTCAATTTTTAAAATTTGGACAGTCAGGGCCATTCAGCTGCTGACTGCCATTGTTTAGAGCCTGACAGGCCAAAAGAGGTGGTCAAGTGGAAGGATGTCTTGACTGGACAATGGAAAGGCCCGGATCCTATTTTAATGAGATCCAGGGGAGCTGTTTGTGTTTTTCCGCAGGAAGAAGACAATCCATTTTGGCTACCAGAGCAACTGACGAGAAGGCTCGTGACAACTGAAGATGACCCCCCAGAAGGATTCATATGCAGACGCTTCCAGTCCTAATTTGGATCCTCCAGATTTGGGTTCGTAGTATATGGGGGGAACAATGATGGGCTATATTATCTGCTTTTCCTAAACCCATACCTGTTAGACATGATGCCGTGGTGTTTCCAAGATTTCTTACAACTAATAAAACCATGGGGCTGCCTTATCTTCCCTATGATAAAACCCATGCCCCCCTGGGGGAAAATTGCTCCTTGCCTGAACGGGGCTCTCTCTGTTTTCAGATTACTGAGACAGGAAACTGTATAACTCTCTCGAAGAGAACCTTGTGGTGGTTTTATGACAAGAGAAGCTGGGTTAAATTAACAACCAAAAAGAATAATAATGAAAAGGACAATAGTTATGTCAAAGAGTTCTCACAGTCCTTTTTGCAACCAGTCATTTGGATAAATGGAACATTTTTATCACCCAACTTTACTGATGGGAGACATCCCCGTCAACCTAAGGTCTCTCCTTTTTGTAGTCAAGAAGATGAGGGAGTTGTTCTGCCCTGGTCTGATTGTCAATCCAGAGTAACACGATGGGCAGATACCAATGAAACTTTTTCCTTTTCACCCAATATGTTGGGGGATCCTGGAGCTGACGCAGTGATGAGAGAGGGCCCTTTTCTACAGGGCATTAGTATGAATCCCTTTCACAAATGGCTACACTGTGGGATTAATGGCAGTTGTACCGACCTCAACCCCCTAGCCTTTCTCCAGGGCGGAGCGGCAGGAAGGGCATCCTTTACAGGAGTTATCAATGGAACTATGGTGAAACAGAGTTCAGATCAGACCCCTCGGTTGACAAAGCCTATTCAGTTAATTACTTGTTTTAACAAGATTATTGTAAATCAAACGGTATTTTCACCTACCCCAGTGTGTGTCTTTCCCCCCTTCTTGTTTATTCTCTCAAATTCCTCATTTGAAAACTGCACTAATGATTCATGCATGATGTCTCAGTGTTGCGCTGTTGGACAAGCTAAGCGTGCCATGGTTGCCAGGGTGCCACGATGGGTCCCTGTTCCTGTTGGAACCCCCTCTACCCTATCATTATTCAGACAAAAAAGAGACTTTGGTATAACTGCAGCCATAGTGACGGCGATATCAGTTAGTGCCATTGCAGCTACGGCTGCTGGGATTGCTATGATAACCAAAGTCCAAACAGCTGCAGCTTTAAATCAGCTATTCACTACAGTGGCAGAGGCAGTCAACCTCCATACTTCTACGAGTGCTGAATTGAAAGGTGGATTGATGATTGTTTTTTTTTTTTTTTTTTTTGTTTTTGGTTTTTCGAGACAGGGTTTCTCTGTGTAGCCCTGGCTGTCCTGGAACTCACTCTGTAGACCAGGCTGGCCTCGAACTCAGAAATCCACCTGCCTCTGCCTCCCAAGTGCTGGGATTAAAGGCGTGCGCCACCACCGCCCGGCTTGATTGATGATTGTTAATCAGCGCCTAGACTTGGTAGAAGAAAGGATAGATATTCTCTTTCAACTGGCACAATTGGGATGTGAAAGAAATCTGGGAGCACTCTGTATTAGTAGTGTTCAATATGAAAACTTTACTCGAGCAGCTAATTTGTCCAGACAATTGTCTCATTACCTAGCAGGAGAATGGTCAGAAGGATTTGATAAACTTCTGGAAAGTTGCGAGCAGCGGTGGCAGCCATCAAATCGACTGAAGGACTCTCCTCCTGGATCTCTTCAGCCTTCTCTTTCTTTAAAGAGTGGGTGGGAGTAGGTCTGTTTGGTACAGCCCTGTGTTGCGGATTAGTGTTCATACTCTGGTTGGTTTGCAAGCTCAGAGCTCAACAGAAACGTGACAAGGTCGTTATTGCCCAAGCACTTGCAGCCTTAGAACAACGTTCATCTCCTAAAATCTGGTTGTCTAGGTTAAAGAAATAGCCAGCAAACAGATCCATCAGCCACTGCACCCCAAGGGCTCAGCCTATTACACTGGGTCGGTGTGGAGTTTTAGCCTGGCTGGTCTTGTCTGTGTAGCTCTGGTACCTGAATATTGAGGCAAACAGCCCTTGCACCCCTGGGAGATGACTCCATTGCACAGGGACGGGTGTTTGCATCTCTTTCTGTTTCCCTTAGCCCTTGTACCCAGAGGACTTGTTTCCATTGCACCTGGTAGGGTAAGGGAGACCGTCTTAAACTATTAGTCCTTGATCGCTTATTCCCCCATGATGGAATTTGCTTGATCGGGCTTGAGTTTGAGTCATGATTGGTACCGTGCCAGACAGGCCAAGGGCAGCTCCGTCTTTTCGTCTCCAGGCCAGCTGCCATTGGTCCCAACGACGGGAATAGGTTGATGCCATATGCCAGAGGTACACCACGAGCTGTGAGTTTTCCCCATGACGGGCATTACGAGTGGCCACAACCTGGGGCGTACATTCAGAGAATGCCAGGTGTGGGTGCGCAACCCTCGTAGCCTAAGACAGGGAACTCACCCTTCATTGGTGCTGGTTATGGATTCACGTCAACTAGCCTAAGACACGGGACATTGGCCAGTGCCTGTGATTCTTATTAAAACAAAAAGTGGGAGATGTGGAGAGCAGTGCTGGGCAGAGATGGTGCTGGCATCCAATGCTCTCCTAAGTCTTAAGATTTACTGCTTTTGTGCAAGGGAAAAAGCACGCTAAGTCACAGCCCATCCCGGGGCGTATATACATTTATGGGCAAGCAACCAACCAGAAATGTACACGCCGCTCCAGGGTGTATAAAAACAGTACCTTCTCGGGGCCAGGGATCTTCCTCTATACATCGTAATAAAGAACTGCAGAAGAACCCTGGCGTCTGTGTGCATTCTTGAGGGCAAGATAATTGCGCGCGGACGACACCTAAACATAGTAAAAGCAATATATAGCAAGCCAGTAGCCAACATCAAAATAAATGGAGAGAAACTTGAAGCAATCCAGCTAAAATCAGAGACTAGACAAAGCTGCCCACTCTCTCACAATCAATACAATATAGTACTTGAAGTTCTAGAGCAATTAGAAGAAAAAAGAAGGTCAAAGGGATACAAATTGGATAGGAAAAAGTTAAAATACCACTGTTTGCAGATGATATGGTAGTAGACTTAAGTAACTGCAAAAATTCAACCAGAGAACTCCTAAACCTGATAACTTCAGCAAAGTGGCTCGATATAAAATTAACTCAAAACAAGTCAGTAACCTTCCTCTACTCAAAGAATAAACTGGCTGAGAAAGAACTTAGGGAAACGTCACCCTTCACAATAGTCACAAATAATATAAAATACCTTGGTGTGACTCTAATCAAGCAAGTGAAAGATCTGTATGACAAGAACTTCAAGTCTCTGGAGAAAGAAATTGAATAAGATCTCAGAAGATGGAAAAATCTCCCATTATCCTGCACTGGCAGGACTAATATAGTAAAAATGGTCATCTTACCAAAAGCAATCTACAGATTCAATGCAATTCCCATCAAAAATTCAATTCAATTCTTCATAGAGTTAGAAAGAACAGTTTTCAAATTCATTTGGAATAACCAAAACCCAGGATATTGAAAACAATTCTCAACAATAAAAGAACTTCTGGGTGAATCACAATCCCAGATCTTAAGCTGTATTACAGAGCAGTAGTGATAAAAAGGGCATGGTATTGTTACAGAGACAGGCAGATAGATCAGTGGAATAGAATTGAAGACTCAGAAATGTATCCAAACACCTATTGTCATTTGACCTTTGACATAGGAGCTAAAACCATCCAGTGGAAAAAAGGACAGCATTTTCAACAAATGGTGTTGATTCAACTTGAGGTCAGCATGTAGAAGAACGCAAATCTATTCATTCTTATCTTGTATAATGCTCAAATCTAAGTGGATCAAGGACCTCCACATAAAACAAGATATACAGAAACTAGTAGAAGAGAAAGTGGGAAAGCGCCCTGAACACATGGGTAAGAGGGAAATTTAGCTGAACAGAACACCAATGGGTTGTGCTCTAGGATTAACAGTAAACAAATGGATCCTCATACAATTGCAAAGCTTCTGTAAGGTAAAGGACATTGTCAATAGGACAAAATGGTAACCAACAGATTGGGAAAAGAACTTTACCAATCCTATGTCTGATAAAGGGCTCATATCCAATGTATAAAATGAACTCAAGAAGTTAGACTCCAAAGAAACAAGTAACCCTATTAAAAACGGAGTACAGTGCTCAAAAAATAATTCTCAACTGAGGAATATTGAATGGTGGAAAAGCACCTAAAGAGATGTTCGCCATCCTTAGTCATCGGGGAAATGCAAATCAAAACATCCGTGAGATTCCACCTCACACCAGTCAGAACAGATAAGATGAAAAACTCAGGTGACAGCAGATGCTAGAACTCTTCTTATATAAAATTTCAAACTCTCCCACATTCCTCCCACAAACCACTTCCAAGAATCAATCATTTAAGACCTAAGTAGATCTGAAGGGTTGGGAAGAGAGAGGAAAAGTTATGCAATTATATTTTAATTAAAATAATGTTTTAAAAAATTTTAAAAATGAAACAAAACAAAGCAAATTCTGACACCATCTAGTGGAGAAAGAAGTAGGAATATAAACAGTATTCTCACTTCCTGGTTGTATGCAAACTCCAACTTTCAGACTGAAACTGTGATCCTAGATATACTGAAACTCTAGTCTCGTGTTTAAATGAGGTTGACAGATCTGAAGATGTTTTATTGCCAGTATCCAACATAGTACAAACTGGAAAACTAAAATTTTTATCCCTTGAAATTTTATGATGAGTAAGCTAAAGAGTCGTGAAATATTTTTTATTGGATATTTTATTTACATGTCAGATGTTATCCCCTTACCACATTTCCCCCCTGCCCAGGAACCCCCTATCCCATCCTCCCTCTTCCTGCTTCTGTGAGGATGTGCTCCCACCCAACCACTCACTCCCACCTCCCCACCCTCTAATTCCTCCACACTGGGTGTCCAGCCTTCATGGGACCAAGGATCTCTTCTCCCACCTATGCCCAACAAGACCATCCTCCCCTACATATACAGCTGGAGCCATGGGTCCCTCCCTATGTGCTCCCAGGCTGGTGGTTTAGACCCTGAGAGTCTGGTTGTTTGGTATTGTTGCTCTCCTCATGGAGATGCAAATATTTTGTACTTTTAGAAATAATTGAGCATGATTCATAATTTTCATTTTGACATAGTTCTTATGAATCTGAAACAACTAAGCAAACAAACTGAAAGATGTGCATGTGTGTGTGTGTGTGTGCGTGTGTGTGTACGTGTGTTTTATGGGAAAGACTAC
This sequence comes from Grammomys surdaster, assembly GCF_004785775.1. Classification (NCBI taxonomy): domain Eukaryota; kingdom Metazoa; phylum Chordata; class Mammalia; order Rodentia; family Muridae; genus Grammomys; species Grammomys surdaster. The sequence continues at coordinate 1,774,069 of NW_021604687.1, forward strand.
CATTCTATTCTTTCAGTGTCTCTAATGGATTAATAATTTACATATCAGAATGAAGAGAAGGGTGGAGGAGTTAGGGGGGAAAAGAGAGAGAAAGAGACAGAGGGAGGGAGACAGAGAGACAGAGAGAGAAACAGAGAGGGAGAGAGAGAAAGAGAGAGACACAGAGAGGCAGACAGAAAGAATATTTTATTTGTTAGAGATAATAAGAGCACACAGGAAATTGCCCTGTGCTCTGTGCAGATGGCAGACACACACTTCAGATGACGGAGATTATCCATGTGCTTCTGAACTATTTCACTAACTCCATCATCATCTATACAGGTGACTTGAATCACATCTCTGGTCCTTGAGCTATGTCGAATTTTGAATTTTAATTGGATTTATTTTTACCGGTTCTATGGAAACAATCTTACCTAAATTACCTCTGGTCACTTTGTCTAATTAAGGATGTGATGTCGGAGCATTTGCACTCAGGAGGATGCCCATATTTTATATAAAAGTAACAAGATTTGTCAATTTGTAAACCCAAGATGAGAGTTTTACTCATTGGATGATTCCGTTTTAATTCTTGCTACAGAAGAGTATGTGAATAAACTATCGTAGGACTTTGATTTGCAAAAGTTAACAGCACAGAGATTCACTGTCATTTTTGAATGGTGATAAAAGCCTGGGTAAATGTCTTCTGACCCTGGTGATTACCCTAACATTCTTCTCTTTACTACATAATGGTTTCTCAGCAATTTCTTATCATACTTTTAAGTGTTTTAAGATTCACAAGGAACTCCAGATACAAACATTGAATATTTAAGAAAATTTGTCTTACATTGCCATATGATAATCAGTAATTTCATTAAAGAATGTGTGAAGTCATCATCCATTATTATAAAAGTAAAACAATCACAGTAAAATCTTGCTGTTTTATAGATGTTTCATTTCATAAGCGACAGCAATATCAGGGAGAATGGTTGACTAAAGTGTTAGCCATAAAACAAAGCCGGTAATCATTTCTATGCCTCCTAACTAATATATTGTAATTGCAACATTCTTTAATTTATTCAGTATTTGAAAAATATGCAAAAATGTATATAAACAATTTCAATAAAAGTTATAAGGACTAGAATACTTTATAAAACATATAATATACTTATATTTTAAGTTTATGTAATATTTATATAACAATATTAACGCATGTGCACATGTATAGTAAATACATATAGTAGATACACAGTAGATAAATAGGTAGATATAGATATAAATACAGATATATAGATAGAGAGTGTGTAGGGTAAAAAAGCATTTAAACACTTTTTTGTAAGCATGTTAAAAGATTTGCTTATATTTTTAATTTTAAAATTATGATATAAATATATTCTCTCTCTCTTTTTTTTATTCATTCCAAATCCTCCTGTATAACCCCCAATCTCTTTCAATTTTTTGCTGGCTTTTTATATTAACTGATGTTACATCTACATAATTTATATAAATTTGTACACACATATGTGCATGTTTTCAAAATATGTGTATGAATGTTTCCCTGCATGGATGTGAGCCTACCAGCTGCATGTAACATATTTAGATGCAAGAAGAAAGTGTTAGATCTCCTACAGCTTAAGTTATAGATAGCTGTGAGCCACTATGTGGGTCATAGAATGTGAACAGAGTTCATGCACATGACCAGCAAATGTCCTTAGCTACTAAGCAACCTTTCTGGTCCCTCTCCTAATGTTGTAAAGTTTTTTCTCTGAATGAAACATGATTACGCTGTTTGAATCATGAAGACTTACCTCAGTGTCTTTTGATATTTCATTTTACTAGAAATATATTTTAACATATTGAAATCATATTCAGTTCATTTTTATTAGAAATACTTGGTTATCAAGTATATGGAACAACTCATAAAAATACTTAATTCATAAAAAGAATTCTCCTTCTTGTTAAACATCTTTAAATTCCATTTCAACTACTCATGCCTCTCAGCAGAAAACCAAGAACAAATTTCTTTACTATTTATATATCGAAGTAATAAAACTTAAAGTAAATTCATAAAACTACTATAAAAATTAAAATTTCTTATTGATCATAGACATTAAATGGTCATCCTTTAGAATGACATAAAACCTGTGTTCAAACTAATCAGAAGTTGATAATTCAATTTGTGGATTTTTAAAAACCTGCTTTTAAATATGTTTCATTAGGAAAAAGGTATTAAATTATATTCCTCCCAGAGGATTCATTGTTTTCTCTAGACTTATAAAGAACTTGACTCATTTAATCAAAGGTAATATGTGTGCTTTTAGTAAGTGTTTCTTCATCACTTGTTGCTACATATGATATTGACACAATACTCTTGAATATCTTTTTATGTTCTTTTATAGTTTGAATGAAGAAAAATTTTAAAATGCATGTATATTGGTATACATGTTCAAAAATGTGAAATAAGAAGATGCAGCTCTGAGAGGCACATTCTGAATGACTTCAGGAAGCAATAAATTTACTTCTGCATTTCTACAAGAATTAAAATAGCACCAGAATCTGTTTTAGACATAGATATTTAGTTTTAAATGTCACAAACTATAATATTTAAATACTGTTAATGCTTCCTATATTTTAAAGGGACCTAGTAAATGCTTTAAATTCGATGTCCAGTACTAAATGGTCATACCTGAAAATCTACATAGATAAACTTACAGAATGTTCAAGCATATTTAGGAATATAAATATTCATTTATAGTACAATAAGAACTCCAAAAAAAGGGGGGTCATTGATTTGAAGAAGAGCATTAGAGAGTTTATTGAAGGTTTTGGAGGGATAAAAAGAGTAAGGGAAAATTATAATCATGTTATAATCTTAAAATTAAAAATAAACAGTCACAACAATAGCAACAAATCACACAGGAACCCGTTAAGGCAGTGCAGACACTTTTTTTTTCTGTCTTCATGCTATGAAAATAATTCTCATTAATATGCTCAGTGGAATTAATGAGTTATGATTGTGAATTTGCCTTGTAAAAGTCTTTTTAAAAGATGAAGATTTATTTTTACAGCGCAAACATTCCCTTTTACATATGATTAAAATTGTATATATAATGTTATTGAATATTATAAAGTATTTTCTTGCATACATTGAGACTGGCATGTGATTTTTATCCTTGCATCTGTTAATCTATGAAAATTGTTAGCTGCTAATGTTGAAATTTTCTCCAATGAGAGGCTAAATTATACTTCACTAAGAAGTTTGACATATTTAAGGCACTAACATAAATTCATTAATATCTTTTATAAAAGATCTACAAATATTTTTCTGAATTTTAAAATTTATCAAAGCTTTACACATGTGTTTATTTTATTGTGATGTCTTTGTCTTGCTTTGCTTTGTAGAACAAAATTTTATTTCTAAAAGATTAACACATAAAATTCTTTTAATAAGCAAACAATTTTTTTAATGAATTCCATAAAACTCTCCGATACTGTAATACGTAATTGTGGGATGCAATTAAATCCCAACCAGTATTCTTTTTTTTTTATTGGATTTTTATTTACATTTCATATGTTAACCCATTCCCCCCCATTCCCAGGAACCCCCCCATCCCCTCACCCCTCCTCCTGCTTCTCTGCTAATGTGCCCCTACCTACCCCCCACTCCCACCTCCCCACCCTCAAATTCCCACCCACTGGGGCATCCAGCCTTCATGAGACCAAGGATCTCTTCTTCCACCTATACTCGACAGGGCCCTCCACCCTTACATATACAGCTGGAGCCATGGATCCTTCCCTAAGTGCTCTCAGGGTGGTGGTTTACCAACCAGTATTCTTACTTTTCATTCATGTGCTCTAATTTCCTGCTGTGAAATATAGTTTTCTACCTAAGTTGTTTAATTTTGGAAATCAACTCACACCTTATTATTGGACTTGTCATATAGCTACTAGTCTTGAATCCCTTTATTTCTGTGGCATTAAATTTATTTACACTTCCAATAAATTTTAATTAAAATCTTGTTATACCATTATCCCCTTGTTTTTGTCCTTCCTGCTGCTTCTTTGTAATCTTTCCACTCCTACCATATTTTCCTACTATCAAATTGATGTCCTTTTTCCTTTGACTATTATTGTTACATATATGTGTCGTATATGAATGTATATGCACACATATATAAATACAACCTAAAGAGTCTGTTGGATTGTTTTGTATACATGGTTTCTGCATTGACCATTGTGTACCTATTTAGGGACTCATCATTGGGAGCAGCTCTCCTGCTCTCTGAAGTGTTTTGCTGCATCAGTTTAATATCTTTTACCACTTTATATAATTGATCATTTTTCCAATGCTCTATGTTATTTTATTAATTTTCCATTTTCAGCACCCCATCTGTATGTTTTTTGCTCTAATATTTACTTTGTAACTTGCTAATCTGAAGCTTAATTCGTGGTTTGCTTTTTGTTACTTGATATAACAGTCTTTGGTCAAAATATATATTATTTCATTTGAAGATTATTAGTGTGGATGCTTATTATAATTAACTATCTTTTAGTGATGAACATGTTGAATCCAATAATAGTCATACAATACCTTTTGACTTGATCTGTTTTCTAAGTTGTCTTTATTTTCTTCTTTAATCTATTTTCAAAATTTAATTTATAAGCATTTTGTGATTTTCTCCCCATTTTATCATTGATTATCTGTTCACTTTGAAGTTAGAAAACTTTGGGGTGATTTTATCTGTTGTTTACTTGTTAAGACTTATTATGTTTCAGCAAGTGATGTTCCAGGTATATTTCACTTGGTATAATATGCTCCAGGATGATCCATGCTGCGGCAAATGGAAGAAGGAATGCAGGTACTTCACAGGCTAAAGAACTGACGATTCTTATTGATGGAGAATAACTGGTACACACTTCTGATACTTTTGAGGTAAATTTTCCATATATCTCTAGTAGATTCTGTTGATACGTGCGCAAACACCTTAAACTTTTAAAATTGGTTTTCAGTATGATCGATGGCTACGTATTAAAAGATTTTCAATGTTTCTATTTTGGTATTTATTAAAAATCTGGGAGTATAAGCTTTTATATTGAGATGCTCTGATGATAAAAGTACAGACATGTATAATTGTAATTTGTTCTTCTTAGTGCCTTTCTATTTGGTAATGATCTTTGACTCCAGTGCCATTTTAACCTAAGTTATGTACTGTTTTAGAGCAGTTGTAAGAGCTCACTAAGCAGTATAGTATGAATCCACTCAACCTCCCAGTTGCCACTCACTTCAGCTGCAGTAGGAGACTTTCTTTGTAGATGTGATGTCATACGACCTTGAAATGCCCTCGTGCAATATCATTTTGTGCATTCTTCCTGCTTTCTATATTATCATTTTGCTGCTAACATTGTGTTAGCATTGAACATGTCTAAATAGGGTTTTCAAATCTTTGCATAGATATTGAAAATTTACAACACACATGAGGAGACGCCTTGTAAAATTAACTAGGTTTATCTGTTCAGTAACCGTGGAGTTTCAACATACTCCCATCCTGTAGTTGCTGTACAAATCTGGTGTTGTATAATTACCCTGACATAGTCATCATGGTCATTGTGAATGGATGCTCTTTGTAAGTGACCACATTCCTTTTCTGTAGCACACTGTAGCTGTAATTAAATTGTGCTTTAGTCAATCCTGCTTCCTGTTCTGTTCCCTAGTTACTCATTCCAAACCACCATCCTATATTGCTGCAGAAGGTGACTCTGATGATATCACAGACACCAGGTTTCCTGAACCATTGCAAGGAATTTCATCTACTGATAAAAATCTAGTGTTCAGTATCTTTTGTACTACACCCAGAAATATGTTAGTTGATGTATTCTTAAATTTGGTTTTACATTTTAATTTTACTGCTCACTTTACTGTGATTCTAAATAATTTGTGGACATTTTAGTCTTGATGGAAATCTCAAATACAATTCAGATATGCTTATGTATTCAACAGATGCCATAGTAGTATATTTGAAAGAATGTTTTTTCTCTCTTAACATCTTGACAAAACATTTTACTGCAATTTTTGTGAAGAAATAAATTATGCATAAAAGGATTAAATGTAGTTAATATTCACTAGTTAATGTCACTAAGGAATATTTTCCTTAAGCACTGTGCCTTTCATGCTGTTAGAATTTTTAGGTTTCCAAAATAAAACATTTAGTACATCTTACCTTTTCAGGAAAAAAGAAGTAAATATGGCTATCTCACCACTTGAAATTCCTTTGTCACTCCTTTTCTGTCTTTTTCATTGTTGCTTTGTTGTTCTACTCTTCTTGGAGTGTTTTTCTTTCTAATTAATTAATGTTTAAAATTTTTGGTTGATGACATGAGAATATATTAAAACTTGTTACTTTAATTTATTAAGCTGATAGCACCTTACCTTTAATTTTATGCACTTAGACCTTTGTACTTTAGCAACCCTATATTAATTATAAGTTTTAGAACTTTTATATTGTGCATCACTCATGGAATTTAATAATATGCTGATCATTATTGGAGAAACATAGTATACATAAACATCAACCAAGCTTTGACTTAAACTCAAAAACATAAAAGATATCATGCATTGCAACATGCTTAGTTTTTTTCTATAAACTGTTTTATGCTCCAGAAGTCAGCTGGCCAAAATAAATATTTCAGGGTTACTTTGGATATGTATGTAAGTGCTCTTGACATACCCAAACACTTGCCAAAAACAAAAAGAAAGAAAGAAAGAAAGAAAGAAAGAAAGAAAGAAAGAAAGAAAGAGAGAGAGAAAGAAAGAGAGAAAGAAAGAAAGAAAAAGAAAGAAGTTTCCTTTAAAAAGGGGCAGTTTTGGTGCACACCTTTAATCCCTGTACTTGGGAGGCAGAGACAGGCAGATTTCTGAGTTCAAGGCCAGCCTGGTCTACAGAGTGAGTTCCAGGACAGCCAGGGCTATACAGAGAAACCCTGTCTCAAAAAACCAAAATAACAACAACAAAAACAAACAAACAAAAAAACCCCAAAAACCCAAAAAACAAAAAAGGAAGAAACTTGGTTTTAAGAAACTGAAACTATCATATTTTACATGAGTGATTTTCAGAAAAACCTGAGGTTTCTGTAAAAAGAGAAAATTGTGTCTCATGAATGCAAAGCTAAATGTGCTTAGGTTTTCAGGCAAATGCCTATTCTAAAGGTCTCAGATCTTCCAAAGACAAAGTAAGATTATTTCCTAAACTCTGCCTTCTTCCATGCTCATCTTTCTCTTTCCCAAACTTATGCTCATGTTTCTCACTTTCACCTACACTTCCCACCATTCCGTATCATGTACATATGCATAGACATATGAAAATAATCATATAACATAAATGCATTTTATAGGTAAATATATATATATATATATATGAAAATAGCTTCATAAAACCAATATTAATAATAAATCCCACAAGTTAAATTTCTCTGGGCATTTCTGATTGATATCAGTAGTTTATTTGGAAGAAGAACTTACCATATTTTAATCAACTTAGTATTTACTAAGGCAAGAATTTTATTAGACAGATGCTATGAAAATCAATTCTAAGTACTTAACAACACACAATACAATCAGACAGACAGCCCAATCTATCAGTTAACAACTTAGCATGTTAAAAAAAATGTATACAAGCTGAAGAAACAAATGGTTGATTTTTTCACACAAAAGGGCAGTTTTTAGAAAACAGGCATAAAGCATTTTAAGAGAAAAGCTAGTGATCTGTCCATTATATTAAGTTATTCTCTGTTCTTCTTCTTCTTTTTTTTTTTTTCAGAAAACTTGCACTTTGAGATGAAGCCCAATTCCACCCTGGTGACAGACTTCCTCCTTGAGGTTTTTGCTGAGACTTGGGAGCTCAGGATCCTAATTAGTGTGCTGTTCCTGCTGGTGTATCTCACCAGCCTGTTAGGGAATCTTATCATCATCGTTGTTACAACAGTTGACCTGACCTTTAACACCCCCATGTACTTCTTCCTCAGGAATCTTTCCATTGTAGCCATGTGTTACATTTCTGTCACTGTCCCAAATGCTTGTTTCAACTCTCTCACTGACCACAGGAACATTTCTGTGGCTGGGTGTGCAGCACAGATCTTTTTTGAATTCTTTTGTGAATGCATAGAGATTTTTTTTTCTCTCACTGTCATGGCTCAGGACCACTATATGGCCATCTGCAAGTCTCTCCTCTACCTTATAATCATGAACTACCAATTCTGTGTTCAGATGACACTGGCTTCCCTGCATATCTCTCTTGTCACTGCAAGTGTGCACACTTTCAAAACATTTCAGCTTTCTTTCTGTCACTCTAATGTGGTTCCTCAGTTCTTCTGTGATATCCCCTCTTTGTTGAAACTTTCATGTTCAGATACCTTTAACAACAAAATCTTAATGCTTATCTCTGCCATTGTCATTGGTTGTAGCTGCTCTATGTTCATTGTTGAATCATATGTTCTGATAATATCAACTGTGTTGAAGATTCCTGTCAAAGGAGAGAGACGGAAGGCCTTTTCCACCTGTGTCCCTCACATTATTGTGGTGTCTGTCTTTCTTAGTTCTGCTGCCTATGTGTATCTAAGACCTCCAGTACTAACATTGGAAGTAGCTAAGGAGATGACTCTTTCTGTATTTTATACCATTGTTCCACCATTCTTAAATCCTATCGTCTATAGTCTTAGAAACAGACAGATAAAGGAGGCTGTGAAAAAAGTAATATTAAGAATTTCTTTCATATTTGATATAAAAGGAATGAGTATTTGTCAGAGTTTTCTAGAGATAGAAAACTGACAAAATAAAAAGAAATATTTATGCATAAACACACAGGCACAGACACACACACACACACACACACAAACACACACCATCACCACTACCACTTCCACCAAGCCTACAAGCATTTTCTCCTTTAATTAGAGACCTATTTTTTTCAGATAATGTATCCTGACTATGTTCTCCTACTTCTATTCCTCCTAGTTCACCTAGGATAAAACAAGATAGCACCGAAGAAGCAAAGAAATTGAAAATAACACAAGAAAAGGCTCAAACACACACAGACACACACATCAGGCGTGTATAGAGTCAGACCTACTTGCTCAAACACTGAAGAAACTCATAGAAGCAGTAAAATTAAAGCAGTAATATATATATATATATATATATATATATATATATATATATACATACATACAGAGGACTTATAGAGAGATAAGACAGCGAAATACACACACACACACACACACACACACACACACACACACACACATACACAATAAGTTTGTTGTCTGCTGACCATGTACTAATGGGCTTGAATCCTTCAAGACTTATTTATTTACCCAGTCAGACTCCCTTGGAGGAAACTAAATTTATCCTTGAAAGTGATTATCAATTCGAGATTGTTTCTTAATTAGAGATAAATTCATGTGCCCACTTCTCATTTCAACTCTAGTATCCTTTATGGTGAGAACTATATAGACTCATACATGCTAACTCATCTCTGTGAATCTATATGCATAGATTATGTTGATTCTGAGGAGAGCATCTTATTTGTGCCTTTCATCATCTCTTACACTAATACTATTTTTTCTTCCTCTTGCATAGGACTTCCTGATTCCAGAGGAAAGGATTTGATAGAGATGTGCTATTTAATATGATAATTCTGTGGTCTCTCATTTATGCAAAATATCTGGCTGAGGGTTTCTGCATTTGCTCCCATATGTTCCAGGACAAAGTTTCCGATGGTGGCTAATCAAGGAAGAGATCTATAAATATAGCAGATTGTCATAGGAGTCATTTTATTATTAAGTTTTTTTAAACTTAATTAAATTAATTCATTAAAAAAATAGAACAGTATTGTCTGCTTTTATCCTAGGTTCTGGAGCTATCTAGTTTTGGGTTCTTGGTTAGCCAGGCAGTGGGGAGTGTAGGGTTTATCTCATGAAGATGGCCCTTACTTACTTCAAGATGCCCCCAAGTCAGACACTGAGATGCTAATCAATGCAAAAGCAAGAAGTTTATTTGCTGAATGGCTATTACAAGCAGTTTTTATACTTTTTAGTGGCACAGGTTATATCAGCAAGGTTACAGTTCAAACTTATTGGCTAAACATATTGACCTTTTAAATCTATTGGCTAGCAAGCATGTACACATTTGAACTCTACCTGGGACTTTCCAGAGGATCAGGTGACTATCAGTCAATACATTCTGAAAATCTTTTATTCAAGAAGGATCCTGTGGTCGTGGAATGGAACTTGGCCTAGTCTTGACCCAAGGAGGGTGGGTGTAAGGCTCATGAAAGTCCCTAGGGCCCTTCAGTTCAATGAGGTACTGAGAAGAAGACATATTCTTTTGTGTTTGGTTGAATTGTTCTGTAGATGTTTGTTAGATCTATTTGAATTATAACATTGTTAGTTTCATTGTTCTTCTATTTAGTTTCTGGTTGGATGACCTGTCATTTGTAGAGAGTAGGATGTATGGCATTCAATATGTGATTTAAGTTTTAATATTTTTTTTTTATTTTTATGAAGGTGGGTGCCCTTGAATTTGAGGTATAGATATTTAAAATTGAGAAGTCTTCTGGGTTTATTTTTCATTTGATGGGTATGAAGTGTCCTTCCCCATTTGAATAATTTTGGTTGAAAATCTATTTATTTTATTATTTTATTTTATGGTTTTTTTTTATATATTTGAAAGACTACATCAGCTTGCTTCTTGTGTCCATTTTCTTGGAAACACTTTTTCCAACCTTTTCCTCTGTAATAACATCTACCTTTAATATTGAGGTATATTTCTTGTATGCAGCAGAATGATGAATCCTGTGTGTGAACATAGCCTGTGAGTTAGCCTGTGTCTTTTTACTGGGAAGTTGTGTCCATTGTTGTTGAGAGATACTAATGAAAACAAATTGTTAGTTCATGTTATTTTAATGTTGGTGAAGCAGTAGTAGTAATAGTTGTTGTTGTTGGTGTGTGTGTGTGTGTTTGCTTTCCTTCTTTTGGTTTTTCTGGTATGGAATTTATTTCTGCTGTTCTCTTGGGGGTAGTTAATCACCTATTTGAGTTTTGCTTCTAGTATCTTCTGCTGGGTTGTATTTCTGGATAGATATTGTTTAAATTTGGTTTTGTCATGGAATATCTGTTTTCTCCATTTATGGTGATTGAAAGTTTGGTTGTATATAGTAGTCTGGCCTGGCATCTGTGGTCTTTTAGAGTCCTCAAGATATTTAACTAGGTCCTTCTTGCTTTTAGAATCTCTGATGAAAAGTTGGGTATATTTCTAATAGGTCTGCCCTTATATGCAACTTGCCCTTTCCCCCTTTCATCTTTTAATATTCTTTCTTTCTTCCATACATTTAGCATTTTGATTATTATGTGGGATGGAACTTTCTTTACTGGTCTAATCTATGTGATGTTCTAGGAGCTGCTTGTATGTTTATATGCATCTCTTTTTTTAGTTTTGGTAATTTTTCTTCTACGATTTTGTTGAAAATATTTTCTTAGTCTGTAAGCTAGGAATCTTCTTCTATTCTTATTGATCTTAGCTTTGGTCTTTGCATAGTATCTCAGATATCCTGGATGATTTGTGTCAGGAGCTTTATAGAACTAACATTTTCTTTGACAGATGAACCCGTTTCTTCTAGCATATCTTCAGCCACTGAGATTCATTTATTCATTCCTTTTATCCTGCTGATAATGTTGCATATTGTGGTTCTTGCTTGCTTAGCTAAATTTCCATTTTTAGAATTCTATCAGTTTGTATTTTCTTTATTACTTCTATTTCAATTTTCATGTCTTGAACAGTTTCCTTCACCTATGTCTTCCTCCTCAATCCTCTGGCTTCCTTGGCATTCATTAAGGGATTTATTAATTTCCTTCAGTTTTTACTTGTCTTTTCCTTAAATTCTTCAAGGGATTTATTGATCTTGTTTTTTCTTCAAAAACCTTTATGTCTTTATAAAGTTTGTTTTAAGGTCATTTTTCTCTTCTTCAGTTTCATTGGAATATTCAGGTATTTCTGTCATTAGATTGCTGGACTCTGGACATGCCATATTGTTGTGGCCATGATTAATTGTGTTTTCACCCTGGCTTTTAGGTATCTGAGTTTGGAATGATTACAGACCTAGTGCTATTTTCTGAGATTGTCTTTGTCAGATGTGTCTTTTGTTCCTTAGTTTCTGTTTCCTTTTTTGACTTTTGGGTTTTGTAGCCTGGATACATAAAAGGTTGCTTGAGTACTGGGGATTCTCTGACCAGGTTTGGGGCTTGACTTCTGGCAAGGGGTCTCTGTCTTTCTGACTGTTATGTCCTGAACCTCAGTAGCTGGAGTCTGTCAGAATTGAGGGCAGAGGCCTGGCCATGAGGAAGGTGGTGAGGTAGGATTGGAGATAAAATAAATTGAATCTTGTAAAACTACAGTTAGATAGTGGGGCAGTTTGGCTGCCAGAGAGGTCACTCACCTGTTCTTCTCTGACCTCATTTTTTTTAAATTGTTACCTAAAATACAAGAATTGTGAGTATTTTAAAGTATAGTGCACTGCTTTGTTTTTGTTAACTTAACGTGAACCTAGACATATCTAGAAAAACAGAATCTTAGTGCCATTCCTGAAGAGTTGTCTTAGATGATGTAAGAAAGCATGTTAAGGAAGCCATAAAATGCTAACAAATACTCAGCATACACAGTGATCTCTATATCAATTCCTATCAACAGGTTCCTGCTCTGAATTCCTGCCCTGTCTCCCATCAGAGATAGAGTAGAATCTGAGTGTTGTACACTGAAATAAACCCTTTCCTTCCCAAATTATTTGGTTTCATAGTGTTTTATCATGATGAGAGAAACCCTAAATAAAACCAAATTGGTATAATGTTCCTGGATCATTGTTTTGTTCATCTGGAAATGTTGGTGAAAAGGACTTTAGAATTTTGGGCTAGAAAAATCCTTTGAGTGTTTTGAGATTAGTGAGTAATTATGGGAACATATATGATGATGTAGACAGTAATGTGGATCCTGGAGACTTGGCTTGTTACGTTCCAGAGTAAGACTTAGAGTCCTTTAATTACTCTATTAGCAAAATCAATATTTTAAATTAAAAACATTTTGTTTTGTCAATTGCAGCTGTTCAGCTGGGCTGTTTAAGAAGAAGCTGCAAGACTCTGGAAAGCCTTATCTTACCAGGGACGCCCCGAGTAAACCATGGGGAGCCAGAAATCAATGCAAAAAGCAAGAGGAATTTATTGTTCCAAAGAGTTGGGGGTCATCCTACACAGAAGGTGAAGTGGCTACCATGACAGACAGCTTGTTCAGTAAGCTTTTTATATAGTCTTCAGGGCAGCAGCCATAGGCACAATGTGATTGGCAGAACAGTATGACTTTTTAAGCTGATTGGTCTTTAGGGGATGAGGTAACAAGGACTTCCCTTGCTTGTAGGTGGCCAATGGTCAGTCCTGGGGAATGTCTCCCCTGCCTGCAGGTAGGTTCACACCCCCTTCCCCTGCCTGTCGTCTGAGGAATGTTAATTAGCCTCTCCCTTTTAGAGGGGAAAGTGTTCTTTGACCTTTCCAAAGTTCCTGAGCTGACCTCTTCAAAACCAGCATTACTTAGGCAAAATCTCTGCAAAGTATTTCTTCAGGATCAGCATGCAAAGACTTTGGTCCAGAAGAGGCAAAAGTTGATATGTGCCAACTGATACTAGTTTTTAAGGCATGGATAGGGTCAAGCATAGCACTGAACCTTAGCCTTATAAGAAATGAGGGTAGCTACTGAGGCTTGGCATAATGAAAGACCATAAAAAAGACTAATAAAGATACAGCCTTAGTTACAATAAAAGTCCAGGATTAAAGGTATCATGGAGAGAAGTGGAGGCCTGACACCATGTACCAAGTACACAGTTCCTTAAAAATGCCCAGTGAGGCTATGGATCAAGATAAATCCCAATTTCAGAAAAAGAAGAAAAAAAAAAAAGAAAAAGAAAAGCCCGTGTATTTGAAAATGCCTGTACAATGGTACTCCTACCAAGACAGCAGCAGATTTAGTTAGAGTGGCCCATCTTGAGCCTCAGAAAATGAGCTGATGAGTGTTGGAGGGGGTTCTTGTGTACTGTGTATTCAGATGCTGATTTCAATGTCCTGAAAACAAGTTACAGTCCAGACAATGGCATTGTCTTAAATATTGAAGAGTTTTCAGACTGGGAGAGGAGATAGAAAAGGTGGGCTTCAGATTCCACATATGTTGCAGGTGTTAGCATTCTGTCTAAACTCCACCCTCATAGTTACCTGGCAATAGCCAGGTAGGCCTGGCCCACTATAAAAGGAGCTGCTTGCCCACTCCTCTCAATCTTGCTCTCTTGATCTCCTGCTCCCTTGCCTTCTTGTTCCCTCTCAGTCCCCTCACCTTTTCCCCTTCTCCTTCCCCCCTCTCCATATACTCATGGCTGGCCACTACTTCTCTTCTCTCTCTCTCTCTCTCTCTCTCTCTCTCTCTCTCTCTCTCTCTCTGCCTCTCTCTGCTTCTACTACCCTCTTAACTCTTCTCCCCATTCTCTAAACTCTATTCTATACTATACCTAATCGTCTTGTAGGAGGATACACAAGGGGGCCTTACCATTTGAGAAATAAAGAGGAGGAAAGATGAGGGGAGAAGGGTCTCTCTGAGGGGATAGCAGAAAGAAGTAGCTTTGGGGATGTAAATAAATGAATAAATGAGTAAATACATAAATGTAAAAAAATAAGATTAGAAGAGCATTTTCAAAATATAGTCTTCACTTTTAATCCTATTCAATAGCCCACTTAATGTTCTTTTTCTATGACGTGTAGGGAGAATATTTTGTGGATTATATGGATACATCATCTGTCAATTAAAAAGCCTATGGCCTATGCTGTGAGCAGGAAATAGGAGGTAGAATATCTGGCAGGAGAAGGAACTCTGGGGGTAGAGCTAGGGAAGGACCTGCTCAAGAAGATGTGAAGACTGACACATGTAGCACAATGTAGATTAAAATAAATGGGTTATCTTAAGTTATGATTGTAGTCAGAGAAGAGCCTAGCTATGTGGGCATTTTTAAATATATTTTGAGTTTGAATCTTATTTCTGGGAGCATTGGGTTGGGAAGGAGAATTTTCTGGATACTGTAGAAAGAGGAGATTGTTTTGACTACAAGTTTTGTGAACAATCTTTTCGTATTTGCTTCTCCTTTAAATGCATCACTCTTCTATGAAATCATGATCTATTTAAAACCAGTTCATAAGTTTTTCAACCCCTACCCAATTCCAATGTTTAACACAGACCCTGAACAAAATACTCATCTAGTAAGATTCAATAATTCATTTGTGTATCTATATGTATATATAATTTAGTTCTTATATGCTTTAGTTTTATAATACTTAAGAGATTATGTTTATTCTTGGCATCGTACAGTACGTAACTGCAATTTCAGCTCAATTTCAGCATTTGGGAATAATTAATGCCCGGAGCGACCTCCAGCTTGGTGGGAGGAGAAGGTGATCTTCTTTTTTCTCCTCCGGTCGGTTCTTCTTGCGGCAATCAAGGGGGATGGGAAGAGCCTCGACAGTGGGTAAGACCTAGGGTTAGCTGGCCTGCCCTCTGATATCCTCTGTCCAGAAACTGCAGTTTCTGGCACTTAATACCTCAGCCCGGGACAGCAGAGAATTAGGCAAATATCCTTAGTACTCTCTCCGCAGGCACTGCCAGGCTCTAACTTAGGTCTGTTGGTTTGAGGTCGCAGGAAGAAAAGACACTTAAAGAAGTTATTGTAGTTTATTGCTAAGTGTAAAAAGTTTCCTATCTATGGGGGAAAATGGGAAGGTCCTAAGTGGAAAAAGGAAAAAATTCTAACAAAGGAAAAATTCTAAGTAGAGAGATTCTAAGCAGGGAAGAAGGGAGGAGAGAGAGAGAGAGAGAGAGAGAGAGAGAGAGAGAGAGAGAGAGAGGGACAGAGAGAGACAGAGAGAGAGAGAGAAAGAGAAGTGAAGTGAAATGAGGAAGAGAAAAGTATGTGACACTAACGAACGTCCCTTTGTCTTATACATCATTCAGAGTACCTGATCACATGTTACAAAGTTCATCACAAGTTCACACCAAAATTCAAATCATAAATTGAAATAGAAGTTTACAATCGAGAATGTTTACATGCATATCCATTAGGAGTAATTATCTGACTAAAAATCCATCACCTGTCTAGCTCCACAGGCTCACCTAAGGTTTAAAACTATAACTAAGAAATTAGTGAAGTTTTGTAGAGATAAACCCAGGCAATATTTTTTCTTCTGTCCTAGCACCTATAATAAATTGTGAGTTCCCTTTTAGTGACCCTTGGTTAATTGTTTTACAACCACCTTGGAATGTGCTCTGAGTAGGAGAGAGTCTGTTTACTATCTAAGTGCTGTTAACTGATGACACTTCGGAGACTGGCAGTTCTCATAGCAGTTTTGACGATCAGAAAGGGACGTAATACCAGTCCCACTATAAAAGAGCTTAATAATCATTGATATAATTTTAGGAATTCTTATAGGATCATCATTAAGACTTAAGAAGTTGTCTATTTGTCTATATAGCAACACTACAAGACAGTACATCTTCGTGGGTCTGCAGAGATCTGCTCCAAAGGGGAGTGCTATTGCTTAGTGATTGTTATATATGTTTAATAATAATAGGAAAAGCATATTAATAGCAGGATCTCTCTTAAAATATGTCCAACATAGCCTTGCTAAATGTGGCACACTTGTCGCAGATAATAATCCGAGGCAAGCATTTCAGGATGATCAACTGCTAATTATTAGCTTGTCCTATTATGGCTTCTGACAAATTAATATAAAATTGAGGCTAAGCCTCACCTTCTCCACATGAAATCTTGTCTTAGAAAAACAAGAAAACCATGTTTATAAGAAATATATGATTTAATTGTACTATTTATTTTAATAATAATAATAAATAATAATAATAATAAATAATAATAATAAATAATCACATATGCCCCATGGAGTCAAAGCCTAAATCTTAAAGAATCATAACAGTATGATAAAATATGTATAATTTCTCAACTGATTCTTAAAATGTATACAAACCACACTTAAGGGAGGCCCATGCCCAGGAGTAGAATGCCACAAAAAAAAGAAATCAGCAGTATTTTGGGAATTGTTCTGTCTCAAATTGCTTTGTTTAGGCTATTTATTTAGCATGGCACTGGTGAGGCTAGAGTGACATGGTTTCTGTCCCTTGGACAGGGCCTCAGTGTGAGCCTTCACAAGTGTTGATGGCTGCTGTAGGTATAAGTCTTGTTTGTGTAATAACTTACCTGTTTTCACATTCTTCTGAGGAATGTCCTCTCTGTTAATGCTATTGACTCCATGATAATCTGAGATAGCACAATTCCAGGAGCAGAAGGTGTGGCTAATATTTCAGTAAAATAGTAAACACTGGAACCTTCAGGAGAGACCTTCAGGATGTGGAAACGAGCTCTAAATACATGGTTCAAAATATATCTATTTTCTTAGCTATGCAAAATATAAGGATACAATATGAATTATGAGGGGCTTCATGAATCTAATTGAACAAAGACAGCTACACTATGAGCCAGTTTGTCAGAAAGATACAAAGGCAGGCAGATTCCTGAATTCAAGATCAGCCCACCACAGAGTGAGGTGGTAATGCCCTGGTGTGGTAGAAATGGTAATTTCAGGGTGGGTCAAACCCAATAAGCTTATTGTTTGTGCTTCACAAAGGTAGACAGATCCCTGATTCTTTTCCAATGTTAAGGAAAAAAATGTATTCTTACTGTCTCTTAAGAATTGGAGGGAATGACTGGCTTGATATGTAAAATAAAAGACTGGACCTATGTTCTGAAGGAGATGATCGATCCAAAGAATTTTTTTGTTACAAAATGAGCGCTGCTTGGAGAACACACAGATGCACAGATGTAGAAGAGATAGACACAGACAGATAGACAGATACACAGAGACAGGCATACACACACACACACACATACACACACACACATACACACAAACAAGCAGAACATGGACAGAGAGATCTCTTAGAATAGCAAGCAAGCAGAGTATAAACACTTGTTTTGTTTCTAGTATATTGTAATTAAAAGTTTAGAAAAAATTTTTCAATTTTTTTATTTGGTCTTCTTTCCACTTATATACTAATGAATTGTCCTTTTATGGATATTGTGCATATTAAAGTTAACTTTAGAAACTATTTTGAAAGTTTGATAATAGAAGCATTGTAAACAGTTAAGATAGGTATAAAAACTACTTTGATATAATCATTACCTAATTTACACATGTATCTAAGAAGCAGGTCACACTACAACATGTACAACTAATATGCATCAATAATCATAAATAAATGAATGCAAAAGAAAAGTAAAGTACAAAAAAGATAAAACAAAATATAAGAGTTTCATTTCATCTTGTTTTCCCCGTCCTGCGGGGATTTGATGAGACTCTAGGGAAGGGGGCAAAAGAATGATAGGACAAGAGACACAAAGAAGAAGCACCTGTCTGAATGTCTGATCAAGTGCTTAAACTTTATTGTTTGGGCTGCCATTATAAAGGCAAGCAGGCAGGAGGGTCATCTAACAGTCAGGGTCCAGGGTCATCCCACAGTTGCTAAATTCTTTAAGCCCACAAGAATTCCTAACCCAAATTACTTATCTAAATATTTTCTCACAAACAAGAGGGCAATTAAAACATTTCTCTGCTCAAGTTGCTTATCTGATTAATATTTTCTCCTTGGGAGGAGGGCAATAAAGTATTCCTTAACTCAGGCTATCTACTTAACTGACATTTGCTCTCAGGAAGAAGGGCAATAAAGTATTCTTTAACTCAGGCTCTTTACTTAACTGACATTTGCTCTCAGGCAGCATGGAGTCTTGGCTCCTGGCACTTGTTCACTAAACCTTGCCTTTGTATGACATCACTATGAGCAATGGCTTTCAAACTTCTTAATCTGCAACATATTAAATCAGTTCCTCATGTTGTGGTGAGCCTCATTTGTAAAATTTTGATTGCTAGTTTATAACTGAAAATATGCTACTGTTATGAATTTCAATGCAAATATTTTTAAATATAGAAGTTTGCCAAAGTAATCCATTGGGCAGCAGAAGTTGGTCCTATTGAATGAACATTTGTGTCAGCTCTTTTCTAAACAGGCTTCATCAAGAAATTTTAAGAACTATACTATAAAATTGATTTAGAACCTGAAACCACTGCCAACGCCCAATGCAAAGCTAAAGGTAAGTTAAAATCTGGGCATATCTCCCATTATTTTGTTTGTGTTTGATTGTCTTAAATATTTTGACATTTTTTTGTTCAACTCGGTGGTCAATCATGGTCTCTACCCTAATCCAACCAGTAATGATCTTCTTCTAAAGCAGGAGAAAAGATTAATTTGCTACGATATGTCCAATTTTACTACTGCTGTCTATTACACCATCTATTACAGACTACAGGTGATCACTAAGAAGTCTTTATTTTTTGGACAAATATTGCTTGAATAATGAAGGTTTGTAGGCAGATGACTCACTGTTGAGGCTCACCCTGTGAGAAGATGTGGTACCCAACTATGGAACAAATTTCCCCTCTTTCAAACGAAACATCTGACTGGTAAATATGCTGAGAAGTAAACAAAGATAACTTGTCTTGACAACATTTCTTTTTACAATAAACAAGGATTGACTCTTTAAGTAGGATCAACTGTAATTTCCTTGACATTGCTAATAACCTGCATGTCAGAACTGAGTGAAAAATCAACCAGATCATAGTCTGAGTCAGAATGCTCAATGATGGTTATTCTTATGTTCTATCTGTTAGTATTCTGTCTAAACTCCACCTCCACAGTTACCTGGCAATAGCCAGGTATGCTCCTCTCCATAGTTACCTTGCAACAGCCAGGTAAGCCTGCCCACTATAAAAGGGGCTGCCTGCCCCCTCCTCACTCTCTTGATCCATTGATCTTTTGTCTCCAGCTTCTCTCTGTCCCCTCACCCCTCACCCCCCCACCTCACCCCGTCATGGTCGACCTCTACTTCTCTCTCTCTCTCTCTCTGCCTCTACTACCCTCCTGGCTCCCCTCCCCATGCCCTGAATAAACTCTATTCTATGCTATATCGTCCTGTGGCTGGTCCCTCAGGAAGAAGAGATGCCTTGGCATGGGCCAACTGAGACATCCCCTTCCATCAGTGGTCCCCTTTCCTTCATTATCTATGTTTAATACTAGCATTCTTAATACTTCTGAAGATATTTCTCTCCAATTCAATTTATTAAATTTCTCTCCAACCTTTTACTGTTACATTTCCTGTTTGATTAATGTGAAGATTAAATATTTTTAATATGCTGTTAATTTCTAAAACCTGGATTTCTTTGGTATAGGACTTCTTTAAAGTAAATCCAACAAAATATTCCATCTTATTCTTGATTATTTTTCTCTAACATGTCACATTGTTTCAAATTTGCTTTTTGCATGTGTTCAGTGTTAAAATTATACTGTTGGTTACTAGGCCAAATTTATTTTACTATTTTGCTTAAGAATAAATCTCTCCCTCTCTGTGTGCACATACATGCATGTGTGTGTATGTATGCATGCATTTGTGTGTGTGTCTGTGTGTGTCTGTGTATATGTGTGTTTGTTAGTGTTATTCTGAATACATAATAGAAAATAATACAGAGATTATTAGAGTATTTTATTCTCCACTAGAGGAATCAAAGTTAGGCATGTACAAATATTCTACAAATAACAAAATATTCTTCATATGAGTTGATATGGGACAGTAAAGAGATGGTTGGGACATATGAGATGATTAGGACAATAAAGACTTTGGTATAGAGATCAGTTAGTTGATTGTTTCAGGATATGGGCTTTAAATAAAAATTCAAAGGAAGAGTGTATAGGACAAAGACCTCTGGAGATGTCATTTCATAAATACAGCTCTAATAAAAAATGAGAATGGATGCCATTCGGACATTTTCAGAGAAACTCTGTACACAAGAAGAATATATCGTAGAGGGCTAAGATCCAGGAACCTTGCTAGGTTATTCCAACTATATGCATAAAGAAAAACATCAGGAAAAATAAGGATGAATAAATCACTACTAAGTTACATTACTGTTAATACCATTCCAATTTTTCTCCAATCTATAATATTTTAAAAATTATTTTAGACAGTGTATTTTAACATTTGCTGATGGAAATTTGAAATTTAAACCTTAGAACATTTCATATTCTTCACGTTCCTAGAAAAGTTATTCCTCATGTAGGAAGATATTCTAGCAGATAGTCTTGAGAAGGGAAATATTTTCAGATACATTAAAGTTTAAATTAGCAGCAGATCACCTGAAAGGACAATAGAACATGTAGCATGCTTTGGAAACAAATGATGACATGTGGCTGCATCTTTAGAGTTTTGAGAAAACTTGACATACAGAGCTAAATTGTAATTCTTTCTTATCAGGATAATAAGAAAAATTACCTTTTTATAATTTTTCATGTGGATTTATGTGAAACTTTATGTAGTTAAAATGTGGCTAACAGATTTTTTTTTAAAAATCATATGGCTGCTCCCTTGGTGTCCCCAGAGAGCGATGTTTCTGACTAATATTATGAAGACTCTATGCCATTAGAGAGTGTTGTAATTATTGGTGCTTTCTACACATCATATTACTCAGCCAACTGTTAAATAGACTGATAGATCATGAAGAACATGTTCGTATTTCCCCAGAAACAGAGTAATTATATACATTTAATTGGAGACATCGTAGTTTTTTAAAAAAATGTTTCAAAATACTAAATTAGGAACTCTGAACAAGACTCTTGTAATACATCCAGTATTAATCACTTTTGTTCCAGGCTGTATCTAATATAGAGATACAAAGTCAACATGAGAATCCAAGGATTGATTCTAGCTAATTTTTGCAGTAGAGTCCAAATAACAAAGAAAGCTTAGTTGTAGGATCATGAAAGAGATGGTCATAGTGTGCCTATAGTCAGAAAGAAGAAAATGAAGCTAGCATACTCTAATAGTGCTCTGCTCAGCTTCTTTTATTCTAAGCAGGTTGCCAAACCAGAAGGGAAAATTATCTATAGCCAGGATGCATCTTCCTATCAAGGTCAATCCTTTCTAGAAATGCCCTTAAAGATATACTCATACTAAAAAAATTATTTTTCTTAGTTGATAGTATAATTCATGAAATGTACAACAAACATTAGACATCTCATATCATTCTCTTTCAACTTGACCCCTAAATGTATCACACTTAAGCATAATATTATACAAATGTGTTTAGTACATCTGTAAAAATCCCTAAAGTCTTAACAATTCTAACATCAGCATAGCTCAAATGTCTGCGATGCCTTGGAGAGTTGAGTCAGTTACTAAGATCAGGTCCTGATCTTGTTGAGGA
Organism: Grammomys surdaster; assembly: GCF_004785775.1. Lineage (NCBI taxonomy): Eukaryota > Metazoa > Chordata > Mammalia > Rodentia > Muridae > Grammomys > Grammomys surdaster. Next base: position 1,796,491 of record NW_021604687.1, read on the forward strand.
GGAAGGTTTTGTTTCTAGCACTCACATTAGTTTATCTAGAATTACTCATCCTTTTTGCCCCAATGAACTGTTCTGACTTTTGACGTTACCTTCACTGATGTGTACTCACCATCTCAAATACATACAATGACATAATTCAAAATAAAAGAAACAGGTTTAAAGTTCATGATTCAATTTTCTCTTCTATCTGATCTTTAAAGATTATGTACTTCATAATTCAGTGGCACATAGCAAATTGCTCCATTCTAAAAGCACAATGATGAGTGAACAAAAGAGACAGATCGAGTCAAATCCAGCAGGGGAAAGTTGCAAACAATTTAGCTTTTGAGATGTGCCATTGCATCATCTGCATTCCAATAACATTAGCCCAGCAGCCCACTCATCCAGTGCTGCAACTTTTAGCTAGGATAGTAGCAGAGCCTCCTCTTTCCAGTATTTTTTTTTTAATTAATGTGGTAATATGCAAAATGACCTTGTGTTTTTAAAACTCTTTAGAATTTGTAAGTTTATTTAGACTCATTTCTTAAACTTGTAAACCTGTTTACTCTCACGTATAAGTAATGTTGCTATTCAAGAGAAAGTGCAGAAAAAGGGACACACAAATTTCCAACTCTCCAGTGTCTCTCTGATAACAATCTCAACCTGGGTGGCTAATATGTGTCTTCTAGAACATGGCTTACATGATCTTTTTCCAGGTTTGTCTTTGCCTCAAGAATTTGATACTTCTTCAAGAATTGAGCCTACTGCAAACTAGGCCTGGTAGGTTGCTTCTGGCCTATTCATTCTAATTATTAGAGTAGTTAGCACAGAAGCCATATATGAATTAGCCTTCATTGTTCACATGCTTCTTCCATCTCAAAAATTTTGTGGCTATTGTTTTGTTTGTAAATGAACTAGATAAGGAGTAATCAAATGAACAGATACGCATTCAGTCTTACCATGAAGGGAAAATTGGCATTCATTTTAGAATGTAATACTTCCCAAATGAGAATGGCTTTATAATAAATTAGTCTGATATAATATAATTTTCTGATCTTTGATCATATCAGCATTCTTCTGAGTGTTTATTTACTCAAGGCAAAAAATGAGTATCTACATTTTTTTGAGAGTCAAAAATTACAAAACTTGTTTGTATAATGTGAGCCACAAAACCATGGATAGATATTTTGAACTGTTACATGAAGTAAACCACCTGGGCAGAGATTTTGTTGCAACCTCTTCAAAGCACATTTGACATCAGTATTTCTCAGGCTGTAAATCACAGGATTAAGCGCTGGAGGCAACACAGTGTGTAACACAGAAAACAGCCTGTCTGAAATTGATGGTACATCTGAGGGTGGCTTCAGATAGATAAAACAAGCAGTAACAATAAAAACACTGAAAACAGAGAGGTGGGGGAGGCAGGTGGCAAATGCTTTGGACTGACCTTTAGTGGTAGGAATCTTCAGCACAGTGGAGAAAATGTAAAAGTAAGAGATCACAACACAGATGAAACAAGACACACCCAGACAAACACCAATTCCAAGACTTGTGTAAATGACCACAAGTGTTTCAGAGCAGGAAATCCTTAGCAATGAGGGAACATCGCAAAAAAACTGTGGGATCATATTGGAGCCACAAAAAGGCATGGAAAATGTGCCAACTGTGTATACAGTTCCAAAGAGTAACCCAGTAGCCCAGGAAACGCCCACCATCAGCACACAGTTCCCACTATTCATGATGGCCTCATAATGCAGAGGACAGCAGATGGCAACATAGCGGTCATATGACATCGCTGTTAGGACAAATACTTCCCCAGATGCAAAAGAAGTCATTAAAAACAATTGGAGGGCACAACCCAGAATAGAAATTGAGCTGTTGTGAGTTATGCTATTGATAAAGAAATTTGGGATTGGAACAGAAATAAAAAAGACATCCAACAAGGACAAATTCTTCAGGAAAAAGTACATGGGTGTTTGGAGCTTCAGATCCAGAGTGATGAGAGTGATGATGAGGCTGTTACTCATTATGACTGCTAGGTACATTACCAGAAAGAAGAGCCCACATACAGTCTGTAGCTCAGGAACGTCGGAGAATCCCATAAGGATGAACCCTGTTATTCTAGTGATATTGGGCATGCTATATTCTTCCACAGCCTGTCAGGTATGTGAAATAAACAAAAATTAACACACTGATGTACAGAAATATTCAGTGGAACATCAGCCAGGACACTGCATAGGTATTACGACATTGTTATAGATCCCATTTTATCATTCTGTAAGGTGTCACTTATGCTGGATATGTACGTTGTACTAATTTACCATTTATGATTATTGTACCATGTTTTACTATAAACTTTCAGAAAAATTGTGAGTTATATATTATCTTTTTCTTAATAGAATTGACTCTTTCCTTAAAATTTCAGTTGTTCAGTTGGCAACAAACAGTAGAGTAAAACCTTCAAGTCTTTCTCTTTACTGTTTTATTTCATTTGTCTTAATCATGTTTTGTATGGCTATACTTACCATTTACAAGAATTTACCTAAAGTTAATGTGTCTTTCTTGTACCTATAATATTTTCTTTTCTTTCTTTTTATTGGGTATTTTCTTTATTTACATTTCAAATGTTATTCCCTTTCCCGGTTCCCCCATACTGAAACCCCCTATCTGCTCTCCCTCTCCTGCTTCTATGAGGGTGTTCCCCGACCCTCCCACTCTCACCTCTCTGCCATCGAATTCCCCTACACTGGGTCATCGAGTCATCACATGATTAAGGGCCTTTCCTCCCATTGATGCCTAACGAGGCCATCCTCTGCTACTTATGCAGCTGGAGCCAGGGATCCCTCCATGTGTACTCCTTAAAAGACTGCCAACTGCCATGTTTTATCATTTTCTCTGGGACCTTTGAATAAAACCCATATTCCTTCTTTTGTTGGCTTCCATCTTGTTTGGACAAAATCTTTCATGTGTATCCCTCAGTGGTGAGGCTGTGCACTTAAGCAGGACTGATCATCTCCTAGGGACCAATTTGACACCTTTCAAGATTAATATCTAAAAGATTACACACCTTACCATGCAAAGAATTGTTTCACTTCCTAGCAGAAATAATTTCCTTGGATCAAATGGGCATTTACCCTCATCCATCATTAGCAATTTTAATCTTACTGATAATATTCATTGTTTAGAACAGAAATAAAGATCAACCAAGTCACAGTTTGACCAGGAATAGGTCAGATCAATAACTGTTACCCTTCTTTTCTAATAATCTATGACTTCTTCTTCCCACCTTCAAATTCATAGTTATTTCATATATTTATATTTATCAAAATCCTTCTCTGACTTTTACAGTTTTTTTTTTGTTTTTAATTTTGCTTTCTGTGATGATTAACCACTTATAATTTGCTGGAACACTCTAAAACCAGGCTTCTGTGGCATAAGATTTCCTTAACAAAACAATTTAAATTTTCCCGCTTAAGAAAATAAAATTATGCATCACATTAAACTTATATGTAAAGTAGGCAGGAGTTGCAATTGTAAACTCTCAGTTATAGTTACATTAAATATTTTAACATATAAAAATAAATATCTCTGTCATCATGAACATTAACAAGGTAACATAAACATAGATTTGTTCTTTAACATTTATATCATTTTAAATTCATAAAATCCTAAAACATTGAAGATATGAATGATTTTTCTAAGAATTGAGAGTGGGAGCCTCCTTGGAAGTTGGAGAGATTGACCTCCCTAGTGAAGAGCATTTGTGTGTGAGAGTGGGGGCTATGTGTGTGTGTAAAATATATTAAATCTGTTTCTCTTAGCTCCTGCTTCCAGGATGACAACTCTGTGACTAATTATATATTATTGAATGCCTAGGCCAGAAGCTTTGGCTCATTCCCTGGCTAACTCATAATTTATTTAACCCATTCAACTACTCTTTGTCTACCACTTAGTCACCTCTCACTCAGTACTGACCTTTTTCTTCCTTGGAGTCTCCCTCAGTGTCTACCCAATTTATCTCACATTACATTGTATCTCCTTTTATTCTCTCACCAATTCTCAGAATCCTTTGTCTTCCTGCCAGTGTCATTCCTCCTTATAAGAGATTCTCTCTACATGTGTGCACATACACAGATATGTACATACATGCGTGCAATATCTTAGCTAACCAAAACCACAGAAAGGAGGTATTGTATTTGAAAGAGAGGATAGGTGTATGGGGTGGGATTAGAGTGATGTAAGGGAATGGAGAAATATTTTAATTAAATTATATCCTCAAAACATATTTTTTTAAGAAGGAAAAGAAAAAAAAAGAAAAAAGTTGAGTGGCTGGAGACTTGGCTCAGAAGTTGAAAACACTTGTTGCTCTTGGAGATCATGTGGGTTCATTTGCCAAAAGCCACATGGTGGCACATAATAGTCTGTGACTCCAGTTCCAAGGGACACCTATTTCTGTCTTTTATAGGTACCAGGCATGTACAGTATATACAAACATAAATACATAGAAAAGACAAACACACACACACACACACACACACAGATATATATATATATATATATATATATATATATATATATATATATATA
>NW_021604687.1:1801066-1805472 GCF_004785775.1 Grammomys surdaster
TATATATATATATATATATATATATATATATATATATATATATATATGTTAAATAAATTCAGATTCCTCAAATACCTGGAACATGGATTAGTCATCAGACATGTATAGGAAGAGCTAAAATAAAAAATTAAGAAAATTTTTGAGTCACTCACCTACACACATTTTTAGTATGGACATGTTAGAGTTTCTATGTTTTCCTTATAAAGAAATCTTGACAGGCCACCACATCAAAATAATTTCATACTTCCTTCTTTTGTGATTTCATATTTCTGTTTAACATTCATGTTATGATCACTTGTTAGTAAGATCCAACATATAATGATATCCTGTGTACATTTAAGCTCTGTCTGTAAATACTGTTACTACATTTAGGTATTGATTTATTTACTTTTTATTGAAAATGGATACAATGTTACAAATACACACACACACACACATTTGCAACTTAAAAATCTTTGTTTTGGGGCAGACTATTATAGTATTTTATCAACAGAAATTTGAAATATACATGCTAAATAAATTCAGATTCCTCAAATACCTGGATCATGGATTAGTCATCAGACATGTATAGGAAGGACTTTCAACAGGTCCAGTTGAGAAGGATAAAAAATTCATAAATATTAGCATTCAGATTATTGAAGAATCACATAAAAGTTTGCAAACTCTTAAACTTTGAAATGAAAACTTCTTTTCATTTTTCCAAAAATGTCTCTGTAATCATTTAGTTACAATTTTGACCTCTGATAAGACTCAAAAGTGGGCGCCAAACTTTAACATTTCTTAGTATAGAATGAAGCAAATACAAATAAGAAAACCATTTACCATGTTTTAAATTACGTTTAGATTTTTCTTGAAGTACTATGTTATCCTAAGATCTCTACTAGACCTTTATAAGGCCTTTGGCTACAACCTTAATACCCCCCAAAGGAAAATCTTTCTTAATAGCCTTCCTTATTATTTACTTTTCTCTTAAGGCAATTAGTGTTATGATAATTGGCACTTTCTGTAGGAAGGACTGATCATTCCCCAGAAAATACATAGAAAAAAATCATGAAGAAATTGGCTCACACTTTCCCTAGTATCATATTAAACTAAATACATATTACTTGGCTTATGATTTGAGCATAGGAATACATCATGGTAGGGAAGACATGCTGTCAATAATAAGGGTCACATTCAATATGAAATTATGAAGCAGAAAATACACATGCCAAGACAATGTTGATTTTCTCCTCACCCTTTCCTCTATATTCAGTTAAGGAACATTTCAACAGAACTGTAATCTGTTACACTCAAAGTATACTTCCTAGTTTATTCACTTGTATCTGAGACATCATCATGGAATCTGTCTTCCTAATGTTATTCTGTACCATGCACAGTTGAAAACTACTATAAACCATGACAGTTTAATCCTTTGCCAACTTGATACTCAAAGGTATAATATATACACAGTAAATATCATACCACTCCTGATGTCTAAACTTTCATATTCATTTCACAATGCAAAATTCACTTTGTCTTTTAAGGTTCATAATATTTTTACAACACTATTATTCTTCAGGAGTCTTCCCTTCAAATTTCTTTTGAAACAAGTTGACCTGTTAACTGTGAGTCTTTATAAAATCAAAAGATAAGTAGTTACAAACATTAAGTATTCCTACTGCAAAGGTGACTGGTATGACAGTGTATAACACATACATACACACACACACACACACACACACACACACACACACAATTTGTTTGAAACAAAACTAAAATATCAAAGAAACATAAAATGCTGCAGCTCCATGTCTGATATTTGGAACTAATGATGGTATCATGTGGGGTTCAATAGCCTTAGGCAACTCTACAACTTTACCTCTGCCTCTGCCTCACTGTTATCCTTATTGAGACTGGACCATCTCTGCGCTAACAGCTTTTTTTGGTAGATGTTCCAGAGTTCTGGCATCATCAGCATTGTAAGGTTCCCACTGCAACCTAGGATACATTTCTTAATTATATTCAATGACCCTTCAGGCTTCTGTTGTTGGAAATTTTACTTTGCCACACATTCTCTAGCCTTAGTAGCCTGCAGGAACTTTGGTGTCTGTCTCTATATCCCCTTCACCATATAATATGTCATGACGGAAAAACCAGTACCACATTGTTGAATCTTTCAAGATAGCCTAAAACGTGCTCAAGAGTCAGCCAGGACTTTTAGATGATAGTTAAATCACCACTCTAGGCTATTGATGGTAACCTCTGGAAAACACTTCTCTGGATGGCTATGTGTGAGCAGAAGAGCCCATTGACATTCTTATTTTGAGTTGCTACATTTGAAGGAAATTTGCATTTGAATAATTTGGAGAAGTGATAGGAAGGTTGTGCCATTTGATCCATCTTCCTGTTGTTGGATTTGGAGCTTGTGCTGCTTCCTTAGATAGGCTGGTCTATTTAGGAATTATAGACTATTTGTCTTTACCTCCTTTATTTACAACTTTAACTTGCTTATAATTCCTTCCTACATAAACTGTACATTGTCCATAATTTTTGGCTCTTTTAGACAACAGATTTAATAAAAATAATAGAAATACTAAAAAGTATGGAGACATACGGAGAAAAACTTCACAGACAAATATAAATATCTATAGATTTATATGAATGATACAGTGATGACAAAACATAAATTTACCTATTCAAAATATTTCTTAAAATTAGAAAACAAGGATAAAAAGCTATCACTTAGAAAAAGAACTAAATGGCTCTTTTGTGAAACTATTATTGGATATAAAATATTTTATACATTTTATATTTGTGCTTTCACTTTGAATATATCATTCTCTATTCCCTTTTATCCATCCAAAACCTTCCATATACTTCTTTTTGCTCTTTCAAATTCATAATCTAATATTATTTAATTACTGCCACAAGTATACATATACACACATATACACACAGGCACACACATATGCATACATACCTCTCTCTCTCTCTCCCTCTCTCTCTCTCTCTCTCTCTCTCTCTCTCTCTCTCTCTCTCTCATATATCTATATCATATATCTATATCATATCTATCTATCTATCTATCTATCTATCTATCTATCTATCTATCATCTATCTATCTATCTATAATATTACTAAATGTAACCTGATCAGTCAGTGTAATGTTAGTTGTTTTTATGTTTTCATGGCTTATGGATTAGTATTGAATACCCAATTGGTGCATCTTCCCTGGGGAAGACTATTTCTTCTACTCTCTGTACTTTTTGGTTGTCTCTAGATTGTGTGTGTGTGTGTGTGTTTGTGTGTGTTGCATTGAGACCTCCTAGTTTTCTCATCATCCACTTTAACATGTCTATTGCTAAGTCATGGTGATGGGACTTTAAAGATCTCAGTTCCTAATATGTATGATTGTGTTATTTGTTTATATAATCATATGTATATGCAGGTGTAAAAGTCACTTTTATTTCCATATGTCAGGATGAGATGAGAGCCACATCCAAGCTTTATGAATACATGACTTGGGCTAACTATCCCTAACCCTAGGCCTGGAATCTCCTAGTCTCCAAACAATCTTTTTTTTTTTTTTTTTAGCATGTACAAAAACATCTTTTTCTTTTATTGGATATTTTGTTTATTTACATTTCAGATGCCTTCCCCTTTCACAATTCCCCTTCTCTAGAATACCCCTACCCCATCCCACTCCTCCTTTTTGCTTTTATGCCATTTTAATTACATGCAAGTATTAAGGTCAGTTCTAGGTTGAGGAACTACCAATACAATAGATGCAAATAGTCAAGGAACAAGCAGGACAATAAACACAAATAATCAAAGAACAAGCAAGGCATTAAACACAATTCTGTGAACACTCCTGTAATCACTGTTTCTAAGGGCTCATTGGGATGAGCAGAGTATCTGAGCCAACTTCCCTATCCTAACCCAAAGTTTTTTTCATATCTGAAGCCTTCTTCCTTGTTCTAGCCTAAGATTTATATTTCTGCCTGAAATTACTTCTTTGTTCTAGCCTAATGTCAGATTCCTGCTTGAAGCCCACTTCCTTGTCCTTGGCCAATGTCAGATTCCTGCCAAGCAGCCCTTTTCCTTGTCCTTGGTCCATGTCAGTTTGTGGTGGTACATGCAGGTAAGATTTGGTGAAGGAGGAGGAGGTAGAAGGATCATGAGTTCGAGGCCAGCTGGGGGTCTCCAAACAATCTAATCTCCTGTAAGCTAGTAACTTGAAAGCTTCAGCTTCCAGCCTCCATCTACTAACGAAAGCCTAGAATGATTTAGCTTCAAAGACTTACTGCAAAATAACCTCACTCTTTCTTGCTCTTTTGAACTCTTCTGGATGGTTCAACTCAGTTGTTCTGGCTCAAATTTCTTTCTTTCTTTCTTTCTTTCTTTCTTTCTTTCTTTCTTTCTTT